>NC_000075.6:122156143-122512143 GCF_000001635.26 Mus musculus | reverse complement strand
AGTCCCTGTGGGGCAGTTGGAGAAATGAAGAAGGGATGTTGTAAGGAGGGAGACATGTATTTGCAACAAGAATCAGCTGAGGGACCTGAGGAAGAAAACCCTGGAAGGACAATCCTGAAGTCACACAGGCTCAAATCTCACATTGTTCATTTAAGATTCTGGGTTTGCAATTACTCTCAGCCTCAGTGGCACCCAGTCCACAGTGAGGACTGGGGGGTTACAGACAAGCTATGTCCTGGCTATCAGGACATAGCTATCAATCATAGGCCCTCTCAGAAGCAGGAGTGCGATGTTTCTGGGGCTCTGAGCGGATGCCTTCCACACCCTCCTGTTTCATGGCCTTTCCCAGCCTTCCACACTGAAGGCTGATGGGTCCCCAGAGAAGCAGCGAAGAATGCCATTCCTCAGTCCAGAACAGAGACGATTCTTGGGGCTTCTGGCCAGACAGGCTAGCCAAGTTGGTGAGCTCTAGATTCATTGGGAAACTGTGTCTCAAAAAATAAGGTGGGCTCTTTAACTCAAACCCTTCAACATGGGCCACGTTTGCACCAAGTCTTTGAAGAAGGTGGTACCAATCATCATGGAGAAGTACTACACTTGCCTGAGTAGTTAGTGACTTCCACACCAACACACGTGTGTGTGTGTGTGTGTGTGTGTGTGTGTGAGGAGATTGCCATTATTGCCAGCAAGAAACTCTTCCATAAAGTGGATACACAAAAGTCTTCTGAGATTGTTACATTCCTGAGGTGTCAGCCCTGGATCATGAGAGCAGATCCTAACAACAAGGAACTGCTAAAACTTCTTGACTTTGGCAGTCTCTCCAACCTGCAGGTCACACACCTTACAGTTGGGATGAATTTCAAAACACCATTAGGAGACATTTGAATCTATTCTGTTCTGTAATGTTCTCAATAAACCTGGGGGCAATTTTAAAACAAAATAGTAAAGTGGAGGATGATAGCCAAGATTGACCTCTGGCCTTCATGTGCAGGTACGGATGTGTGCAGGCCCATGAATGTGCCTGTGATTACACACACACACACACACACACACACACACACACACTCATGCAAATAGTAAGGCCTGTATTTGCTTTTCTATGTTTAGCATAGCGAGCCTGGCACTCTATGGTGGAAGTTTGAATGCTGATACTTCTTTGGTCATAGGATGAAGTAGGAAGTTGGCAGTTGTGGGGTGTGGAGGGCCACAGGAGACAGGAGAGGAAAACAGCAAGTGCTGAGTTATGGAAGGCTTCTTCGTCTGCCCCAGGTACATCCTGATGAGGGGGTGTTAGTAAGGTGCCATGAAGGCAGGAGGCTTCTGTGTCCTTCCTGGAGTTTTGTTGCCCTAGGCTCCATTGGTCTCTGCTCCACTTCATATTTCTGTACAACTCCATATTCTGTATTCCCTCAGCCTGTCTTCTAAGCTCTCAAGGCACGGGCTCACTGGTAAGAGTCTCTGAGGGATAGCTGGCTGCCTACTAGATTCAGAACACACCGTTGCTCTCTTCCCTTTGCTGCAGTCTGGGTCTCCTGAAGCCTGGTTCTGGCCCAGGTCTTATTTATTGATCAGGCATGCTGTGAATTCCATTCTCCCAGGGATCAGGTAATTTCACCTTCTTTCCCTTTGATCACCCCAGCCTGAGGGAGGGACAGCTTCATGTCACTGCTGATCTCTGGTTTCCTCTCTGTCTCCTGTCCACCTTCAGCTCCTCCTTCACCAGGGTTAAAACCCGTCTCACTCAAGTACCGTGAAGCTTGGTGGCCAGCTGTGCATTAACAACCCTGGGGAACTCTAGCTCAGTGGTTCCCAACCTTCCCAGTGCTGGGACCCTTTAATACAGTCCCTCGTGCTGTGGTGTCCCTAACCACAGTACCACCTTCATTACTACTTCATAATTAGTACACAATTCATAATTGCGATTTTGCTACTGCTATGAATTGTAAGGTAAACATCTATGTTTTCCAATGATCTTAGGTGACCCCTGTGTAAGAACCGCTCTTTCAGGAGGTTATCATTTGCTTAGCACCCACATTGGGTGAGAAATCGATGGGGCAGTGAGGTCTTTTCAAAGGACCTCTGATTCTCAGGTCTCTTGCGGCAATCTTGGAGACTGAGATTTGATTGCAGGTGGGTACAGCCATGACAGTTGCAGGTTAGACTAAGGGTTGGAGGAGAGCTGTCACAGCCGTTCATATGCAGGATCAGAGGCTTCTGGAACAACTCAGGAAAGAACAGATCCTTAAACCCAGAAGTCTTAGCCTTAGTGATGGTCGGGCAGGCTTGAAGAAAACAGACACGGCCCCTGGCCACGCCCTCAGCCCTCCAGACACAGGGAATCGTTAGGTGAATTCAGCAACCTCTGGAAAGGATGGGAGAGGCAGTAAAGCCCAAGGAAACTGTGTAGAGACAGAGGCACACAGCCACCATTTGGTACCAAATTCACATTTCTTGTTTTCTCGAGGATAAAGAGCCAAGAGGGGGAAAAGGTCTGCCTGCGATGAAGATCATTTTCCTTGACAGGACTGTGTGCTTCCAAACTACAACCAATAGCAGAGCGGGCCGTGCCTCCACTTCCCTGTCAGCGCACTATTCCTTCAAAACCTGTGTATTTCTTTCAACATTACCCATCTCTCTGTTCTCCCTCTCAGTGCACCACAGTCAAGCCACTGTATGCTGAGCACGCAGTCTCCTTTCTGTGAGCCTCCGCCATGTTAACTGGGAAGCAAGGTTACGAAGGAGCCTATTAGTTTTTTTTTTGTTGGTTTTTTTTTTTTGGTTTTTTTTTTTTTGTTTTGTTTTTTGTTTTTTTGCCATGACAAAACCAGCATAGGAAGAAAGGGCCCACTGTGTCTGGGCACATAGTTATCAAGAAGAAAGCACAGTATCAGGAGGGAGGGGCAGCCAGTCACGCTTCAGTGTCCTCAGTTGGAAGCAAGAAGAGGATGATGGCGTCCAGCTGACGTTCTCCTTTCTGGATGATCAGTCTGGGACCTTGTTCCATGGGCTGTTGATGGTCACATTTGATAAAGGAGGAGTCTTTCCATTAACCCAACCTACAGCTTCCTTACAGTCATGTCCAGAGGTTTGTCTCCTGAGTGGTTCTAGATCCATTCAGGTGACAATTTCAACCACTGCAGAGAGTGCTTCTGCCATCTGAGTACCACTTGTCTCACCTCTCCTCCTTGTCTCCTCCGGGGAGTAAGGCTGCCTGGTGAGCAGAAGTAAATGATCAGATGGTTCTGGCAGACCCTTTACAAAGCAGGTTCCTGCAGAGATGTCCCTGTCCCAGCTCCCAAAGCAAACACAGTTCAGATCAATGCCAGAGAGAAACTGCCATGTACAGAGGCAGGATTCCACGGAGATGGTGTTAAGCTGGAGATTGCTAAAGCCAGATGTAGTTAGCAAAAACTAAAAATCGTGTGCATTTAAGCCAAGAAAAGATGTCCAGGAACCAGAGGAAGGCACGGTGTGGTTCGTCTTGTTTCTGAGAGGGAACCCTCATTTGTTCAGTCTCTCGCGGACATATCCAATGTTCAGTGCGCTAGCCCTGGCTCAGAATGCGGCAGACAGCAGAGATGAAGACAAAATCTGTAAAACACAAGACAAAACACATCTCTGTAATCTTTGTTTTCATTTTCTAAGCTTGAAAAAAAAATCTCACTCAGTCTTCCCAGCAACTTGAAATGGCATTTGATCTTTTAGATGGGTTCACTCAGAGGCCATTTCCGGAGGTGTTATATCTGGCTTCAGTCTTCCCCACTCTTAGACTTTAGAGAAGCAGCTGGCATTACCTTCCTGTGACAGACAAACCCACTGTCCTTGGCAACCCACTTCTGCAGTTTGGTTTGACTTGTTGGAAAAGTGAGGTCTCTTCTTGTTTTATTACTTTAGGCGCAGGGAGACCCCAAGTTGTCCTCTCAGATACACATGAAGAAAACTAAACCTTGAAAACAAGCAGAACTGTAGCTGTGAACACGCTTCCTCCGCACACCTCTTTAAAGTTTCAGCCCACAAGTCTCGGGGCCATGTTTTTAGGAGAATGGTCCTATAAGAGTTCCTGAACAACTAGCTGCCAAGGTCTCTCTCCCTCTTCTGAAACAGCACCCTCCCTACAACCTCGGCAGCCTCACTACTCACTCTTTCTATTTTTTCTCTCTCTTTCTATGGGTGTAATACATTACATCCATTGTTTTAATTGTATCACCTGGTCACTAGCGTTTGAAAATCTTGCCTGTGAATTGACAAAACCTCTCCTTTATCTATTCTCTGTAAGGCTTCAAACTGTCTGTTGTTAATTTCCAACACACACACACACAAATATGCACACATATACACACACATACACACTCTACCTATTCTCTGTAAGGCTTCAAACTTTTGTTAATTTCCAACACACGTGCACACATATACATAAACACACTTGCCTACACACTTGCTCCCCCATATATATATATATATATATATATATATATATAATTTTAAATTTTGAGGGGTATACATTTTATTTCTTTATTCTGAGTATGTGCATGTGTGTGCATGCCCTTGACCTGGTAAAAGCACAGAGGTCAAAGGGCAGCTTTCAAGAGTTAGTTCTCTTCTTCCACCATGTGGGTCCTGGGGATCCTATTTGGGTCATCAGGCTTGTACCCACTGAGCCACCTTACTTGCCCCTGATTTTTAAAAATCTGTTTGTCATAGTTATCTGTTGACTAGAAATCACCCAACATGGCTTGCTGCATTTGTTTATGAGTCTTATCTTCTGGCAACCTCTTGGTTAGGGCAGTGTCCTCACTAATCATCCTTTGTTGTCTTTATTGATATACTGTTCATTTTTCTGCCTTTAATCAATTTGGATTCTTCCTTCAGAAGGTACAGAGGAGTGGGGCAGCTTTATGCTGTTGCACAGAGTGGTCCGGCTTCCTGCTCCCATTGACTGAACATTTATTCACCTTCATCCCTGCATCAACTCTAAGTGTGTGCGTGTGTATGTGTGTGTGTGTGCGTGTGTGCGTGTGTGCATGTGTATGTGCGTGTGTATGTGTGTGTGTATGTGTGTGTGTGTGTGCGTGTGTGCGTGCGTGCATGTGTATGTGTGTGTGCGTGTGTGTGTGTGTATGTGTGTGTGCATGTGTATGTGTGTGCGTGTGTGTGTGTGTGTATGTGTGTGTGTGCGTGTGTGCATGTGTATGTGTGTGTGTGCGTGTGTGCATGTGTGTGTGTGCGTGTGTGTAAGTGTGCCTGTGTGTGTGTCGGAAATTAACCACAGACAGTTTGAAGCCTTACAGAGAATAGATAAAGAAGAGGTTTTGTCAATTCACAGGCAAGATTTTCAAACGCTAGTGACCAGGTGATACAATTAAAACAATGGATGTAATGTATTACACCCATAGAAAGAGAGAGAAAAAATAGAAAGAGTGAGTAGTGAGGCTGCCGAGGTTGTGGGGAAGGGAAGGTTTCCTGTGCTGTTTCAGAAGAGAGGGAACATGTAAGTGCAGATGCCTAGTTGGATCCGTATCCCCTTGGAACTCTTTTACATCTCATTTTCAAACCTTACAAACATCCTTCAGGTTCTACATCTTGTTTCATGGTGTCATGTTCGATGTAATGTAAAAGCCATAAAACTAAGAAAAGTCCTAAATCAAAACTCCGAGGTCATGTAACATGGAAATAAGAATGCAGTCTCTGTGTCACGAGGAACAGGGTTTGAATCCTGCTTCTGTCATCTGACATGCATGCAGTTGCATCACATTTTCATCCCGTGGATGGAATAAATCGCCCACACGCTTGGAGACTTACATTGACTCAGAGCTACCCTCCTATATAGCTCTAGAGGTCAGAGGAGAATATGGGTTGACAGGCTTCTGCTCCTCCAAAGGCAGCCCCTATTTCCTGGATGCTTTCAGCTACCAGAGGTGCCAGCGGGGCTATCGCTCTGACTTCTGACTTGCTTCTCTTATAAAGACCGTGCGACTATGAGGCACCCAGGAGCTAATCCAGTGTTCTCTCCCCATCAGAAGAGCTCCAGTCATGCCTGTAGGGTGATAGTCATAAGGTTTGGCAGTTGGGATATTACATTAGTGACTTTATCATTCCTGGGACAATATGCCTAGCAAGAGCAACATAAGGAAGAGAGAGGGCTTGCTTTAGATCTTGACATTTGGGGGGGTACAGCCTATCAAGGTAGGGAGGGCATGGCAGCCTGGATGGGAAGCAGCCCGTCACATCATGTCCATAGGCAGGCAGGAAGAAGCATACCATGAATCGGTCACCCAACCATTCTGGAAACACCTCACAGATGGTTCCCAACTCAGTCACCTTGCCAGTGAGGATTAGACACCGCAGATAAGGATATTGTCATGATTCGATTATGAAAGGTCCCCATAGGCTCACATGTGGAACATTGGGATTCCAATTCGCACTATTGTTTCCAGAGCTGGTGAAGCTTTGCTAGACCTAGCTGGGGAAGTAAGTTATGGGGATTATGTAGGAAGCAGGCTACAAAGTGTCTTTTGTGATTCTTGCTTCCCAGCCCTTCCCCCCAACCCCTGCTTCCTATGGGCAGCCCTCACAATGACAAGAAAACATCTTTGGGGAGCCATTATTTTGCCTACTACAACTTGGACAGGAAACTTACTGTCTCTGAGTATCAGTTTCTTTATCTATAAAGTGGAGATCATAAGATAAATAGAGGGGATAGAAAGATGGCACAGCAGTTCTTTGCTGCTCCTGCAAGAGACCCCGAGTTTGTTTCCCATCATTCACATGACAGCTCTCAACTGCTGTAACTCCCACTCCAGGTATGGGACAACTCTGGCCTCCTCAGGTACTGTACTCAAATGTACTTACTAACACAGAGATGCACACATGCAGAGATACACATACAGACACACAGAGACACGGATACACACACAGAGAGACTCACACATAGACACATACACACTTACACACAGACATATACACAGAGATACAGATGCACACACATAGGCATGCATATATATATACGCACACATACATACAGAGACAGATGAGCACACATACACAGATACACATAGAGAAACACACATAGACAGACATGCAGACACATGTACAGACACATAAACATAGACCCACAGACAAACACACAGAGACAGAGATGCACATACACAGAGAGTCTCTCTCTCACACACACACACATACATACACACATACATACACATACACATACATACGGAGACATTGATGCACACACACACAGATACACAGAGAAAGACACGTACAGATACACATAGACACATACACAGAGACACACAGAGAAGCACACACAGCAACACATAGCTGGAAATAACAAAAATAATTTTAAATAATGGGTAGAAGCTGTTAGCTTCGCTCAGTGCACTTGGTATATGGTGGTATATGGTGGTACATGGTGGCATATGGTGGTATGGCCATCACTGGTGAGTGTGGTAGCTCTGGAGGGTGGTCTAGCAAAGTCCCTGGACCTCTTTCCCAGCACAGCTGGGGACTGGGGTAGAAGGTGACCTGCTTAAGGCTGGGGACAATCCAAGGATGTTGTGTTTGCTCACTCCTCCATTGGCCTCTTTCCCTTTCAATCTCAGAAGCCATTGAGGTTCCCAGGTGGGACCTTCAGGTACACTGGGAACCAGATGGTTGGTGGCCTCAGTGTAGGGCATGGGGGGTGAGGGACCCTGTCTTAACTCCTCTGCATTCCCCAACTTCCCTTCTTCAGTCTGCTCTATATGGTAATAAGAGAAACCACCTAAAACCAGCCTAGGGGACAGAAGGTGGGCCTGGGAGCCAGGTGGGTGGCAGTGTGGCGGGTGCGCACATGTGCGTGTGGGGTGTTTCAGCCTGCATTAGGGGTCCCTACCACACATCTAGGACTGAGGACATTAGCATTTCACTGGGTTCTGTGTGCCCTCTCTCCTCCTCTCCCAGCCAAAGTGCTTCAGGCGCCTCTGCTAAGCCACATGAGAGACTGGCAGCTTCTAGCCAAGCTAACAGGGCTGCCTGCACCTCTGGCTCAAGACACCATCTCAGCTCTGCACAAAGTCACTCAGGTGACCTCAGCAGCCACCAGTTGGTGCTATTATCTTCCATTTCCGGAGGAGGAAGGGAGGCTCAGAGAGGTTAAGTGGCCCAGCTATCAGGAGAATTTGGACCCAGACAGTTTGGCTCCAGAGTCTATACCCCCAACCCCACCACTCCCTTTGCTTTAGTGTGAAGGCTAGGGGCTCTTGTTTGAAAAGTGGTGGTTGAGGGGGTCAATGCTGTGCCCCTCTGTTGCAGGCACTACGATTCTGGTTGTCTAAAGCCCAGAGGCACAGGATGCCTCTGTGTCATTAGCTTCGGCCGATGAAGTGAACTGTCCAGTGGCTCTTTGTCAAATCAGATCTGAGCCATCTTTCAAGTGAGAACACAGAGGCTTTGATGTTTCGTCAGACTCTTGGTGTGCAGTTTTCTTCAGCATCTTCCTCCCAGTGAGTGATGTGTTCCATTAGACGGAATCTTGGAGGCCACCTAATCACAGCTTCCTCCAAATATGGCCCAAAAATGCTCCATCGACCTTCCTAAATGCATGCACTTAATAAATTCAAATTCATTAAAGGAACTAAAAATTATCACAATGCATTGTCCTATGGTGTTTTATAACTCTATGACATGAACAGTTCCATGGTCATCTAATAATTTGTAGCTGTTTGAATGGCTGTGCAGTACTCCATTGCTAGAATTCACGGAGATTGGATTAATCACTAGTCTCAGATTTTCACTTCTCAGTTGCTTCCCAACTTTCAATTTTGTAAGTGCTGAAACCAGAATGCAATAATACACCCCAAGGACAAACAGGCAGCAATAGCTTTGCCAGGACAAAGAGTGGCTCTGCTCAGTTCTGCTCTGCTCTGCTCTGCTCTGCTCTGCTCTGCTCTGTTCTGCTCTGCTCTGCTCTGCTATGCTCTGCCTTCCCCTCCCCTCCCCTTCACTTTTCTTTTTCTTTTGAGAAAAAGTCTCATGTAGTCCAGGCTGGCCTCTGAACTCACTATGAAGCTGTCTTGGTTAGGTTTTGTTTGTCTGTCTGTCAAATGACTAGCTGTCTTTCCAATTCAGAAGCAAGTCTGCAAGGCATTTTCTTGATTGATGATAGATGTAGGTTGCCCCCGCCCCCCCGCCCACTGTGGGCGGAGCTACCCCAGGCAGGTGGTCCTGCATTATTTAAGGAACTAGGCTGAAGAAGCCGTGGGGAGCAAGCTGGTAAGCAGCATTCTGCCATGTCCTCTGCTTCAGGTTCCTGCTTTGAATTCCTGCCCTGACTGCCCTGCATGATGGACTGTCAGCTGTAAGACTGGACAAACCCTTTGCTTCCCAAGCTGATTTTGGTCATGGTGTTGGTCACAACATTAGAAAGCAAGCTAGAACAGCAGCCAAGGTTGACCTTGAACTTCAGATCCTCCTGTCTGTACCTCCTGAATGCTGGAGCTACAGCCATACTCCATCATGCCTTGGCGGGATAGGGCTTCATGAATGTTAGGCAAGCACACTACCAACTGTACTACATCCTCAGCCCAGAAAATCACACTTCAACACGGTCAAATTATTCTCCAGAAAGTTGAGTGGGGCACACACACCTCTGGATAGAGTGTATGCACTGACTTCCTCTCCTAGCTCTGGCTTTCCTTGCTCAAGAGACTCTTAAATTTAAACAGGTTACATCTTTGAGGGGGGAAAATTGCCTAAATAGCAACCTGCCAGATCTCAAGAGACTTTGCATGATCGCAGATATTTGAAGCGTTTAGGAAATTCAGTTCGTTCAAGATGCTCCGGGATTCAGTGGGACTCTGCAAAAGTCACAGCAGAACGGGAGGGAAAGGGACTTGGAGATGCTAATCTCCAAGCAAGGAGGCAGACACTGTCTATCAAATGAAAGAGGAGGTGTTTGATGCTCCCTGGCAGCTTTCCCGACCTCCGATCTAACAGGGTTGCAAGCGCCTCCTGCTGCAGATCCATTGCAGGACTGTTGTTCATGGCGGGCAACCTGGGCAATTAGAGGTTTCTGTTAATTCTCTTCCTTCTCATTCTTCAAGCTTCCCCTCCTCCTCGAGTATCAGCAAGTCGGAGTGACAGGTATTTAAAAGCAGCCTGTCACGCTTCGGCAGCTCTGCTGGGGGAATGACTGATTTCTGTGACATTCTAAACAGCTTTGTGTGTGCATGTGGAGACCCACAGACCCCTCACCTGCTGCCGTCTGCCTTGCAAAGCAGCAGTGGTTTGGTATTCCTGGCGATGGTGGGGGTCTGGGCAGGAAACAGACATACAATCTGTAGATGTTTCTGCATGCTTGTTTGTTGAAATGACCTATAGGTGGATTTCGGCAGCAACAAAGAAGACTTTCAGGGTGTGGCTTAAATTCCCTTCCCTGCAAAGGTTGCTTTAAAAATCACTTTTGTTAGTAGTCTGGGGACCATGATGTCCTCAGCAAATTTGAGAGATACACGTGAACCCAACTGACGTTTTTCTTCTCCCCACTCAGCAACTACAGGAACAGACGCCCGTTTAGAGAAGGCCTGTTCCCTTTTTATATTCAAGGCTTGTTGCTAAAAATTCCCTTTTAGATGAATTATTAAACCCAATTTTTGAAATAAGGACAATGCAGACTTGACTGCTTAGCTTGACTTCTTCTTTGTCTCTGATACATGACAGGCACCTGGTGAGCTGGCGGGGGAGGGGGGCAGCAGAGGGAAGATTGAGAAGCCAGGTGGGGGCACAGGAAGTAAGGGTCATACATGGGAAGAAAGGTCATTTTACAGTCCCCAGATGTCCCCCGTGTGACCATCCAGGAAGGAGCTAAGAGAGTCTAAAGAGAACCAATTGTGCCTCTCTCTCCCTTGGCTATCAAGCTAGTGAAATAATGGGTCCCCAAGGAATTGGAATGTTCTTAGGGGGGGTCTCATGTTGGGGGGAGGGGAAGGGGAAGGCTGAGGCCTGGTGCCAGCCAGAGGGGGTCCTTGTCTCCCAGAAACAGATTTCACACAGTTCTGACAACCTGTTAGACAACCCTGAAAGAAAAGGCTGGAACCCAGACGATGACCTGGACTGCTTAGCTCCGGAAACCTCTTGTCTCCTATTTAAACGAATTTCATGTCAGGACTCCTAAGATGGACTCAAAATATAGAAGCGTCAAGTGATCTCTTTGTCCTCCTCCCCAATACAGCCACACTGAATACACCCCCTTCTCTGCCTCTAGCCATTCCTTGCTTCTTTAATTGCCTACTGAGGCTGAGGCTCAGCCTAGCTTGTCCAAGCTGCCTACTCAGGCCCAAGCTCTGGCCTGACAGCTCTGGTAACGCCTGCTCAAACAATGGTTCTTTATCCATCATGGAGAAATGCACTAACACACAGTTAGCTGCAAACCCAGGCTTCTTTTCTTCTTCATTCATGGAAGTGTGAATTTTGGATTTGCCAGAATTCCTTCAAGAAAGAGGCCATCCTTGGGACCAGGAATTGATTGGCCTAGAATCTCAAGGTGACGGTCTCGAAGAGGAGAGGGGTTTGTGTGACTACTGAAAGGAACTAAGCAGGAGGGACATGGAAAAATCAAGGGGACAGTAAGCCGCAGTGCATGTGGCCCCTGTGTACTGGGGACAGGGCTGTCTGGGGAACCTGACTGATTGTCTAGGTAACACACCTCACATAAGAGGGGCACCACCCCCACTTCCCCATCAAATCTGCAGCAGCATCTACAATTTTTTTAAAAGCATCAACGCCTTGGCAAATGAATATTCTCCTTACTATTTTTTTAGAACCCTGTTATAAAATTTATATCCCTTTTTGTAATACATGAATTTTGATAGCAATTATATATAAAAAGAGTTAACTGTGAACTTAGAATTCACATCTTTGAGCCAGCTTTGGTTGCCACCTGCCAGGCAAGACTTTTCTGCTGATACAGGGTTACCTGGTGTCTCAGTCTGTATAAGCTATTATAGTGAAGCACCTTGCATTGGGTTAACTTATAAACAACAGAAAGGGGCTGCTCAAAGTTCTGGAGGCTGGGAAGTCCAAGATCAAGGGGCTGACAGAATTTATGCTTGATACATAGTATTCTGTGGTCACACAAGGCAGAAGTGGAAAAGGGTTCCTGTAAGCCTCCACCTTGTAACACCATTATGTTAGGGTTAAATTCTAAAAGAATCCAGGGTACAGTCACGGGGAAACAAGGCTGTCAACATTCAGCCCCTGGTGAAGCTAAGCTTTGTTCTTAGCACGTGACTCAGGGACACGTACACTGTGGTTTACTGTCCCCTCAACTCTTCTGGTGTCCCCCCTGTTTGGTCCCTTTCAGCAGCCACACAAACCCCTCTCCTCTGAGAGACAGCCGCCATTTTACAGCTTGTGAAGTGCTGGTCTACTGTTTCTAAGACGGAATGCTCATCAGACTTCACCTGGTGCTTGAATCTGGGCTGGGCTGGAGAAGGAGAATCTGGGGCATCAAGAGTTAAGGGCTCCTTGGATCAAAACATTTTTTACATCGTTCTTAAATCAAGAGGCTATGTGAACAGCCTGGGCTGGACATAGTCCCTGGGCTGAGGAGTTTTCTTGGGAATTTTGGCTTTCCATCATCACTGCTGTGGAGGACATGGGTTCTGTCCCCTGTAGCAACATGGCAAGCCACAACTATCTGTAACTGCAGTTCTAGGGCATCCAATACCTCTTCTAGCCTCTGCTGGCATGGCATGCCCATGGTATACAGAAATACATGCAGGCAAAACACTTCTACATGTAAGACAAAACCCAAACAGCTTCTTTTAAACAAGTATTGAGAGAGAGGGTATTTTTTTAAGGGGATGCGCCACATGAAGTGTATTTTTGTGGATTTAAATATTTCAGAATAATTAGCAGATTCTCAGAGCTCTCTAAGGAGGTGGGCCACACCCAAAGGCCAAAGATCAGCGTGAGATCAGTCATTTCAGAAACACAGAACAGAGACAATTAAAGGAATGAATTTCACAGTGCTGAAAGAAACACACTCCGAGCTTAGAACTCTGTACGCAGCTAGGAAGCACTCTTGCCCACTGGATGACATTTTTCAGTCCTCCAGATTTAAATCTTAAAACACTGTGCCTGGCCCAGCTGTGACTGGAAATGATTTTCTCCATTGCTTTCTCCAGCCCCTTGGCTTTTCTCTGGTCGCAGCATAGCCTTGGTGACTGAGGTAAATGGCGGGCATGTCAAGTAAGATGTCTCTATCTCCACCATGCAACTAATAAGGGATCTCTTGGACAAAGATTTTATCTATATGAATAACAAAACAAGACAAAAGAGCGTGTCTTTAGTCTATTGGAATGGACTAAAGGTTTTCCAGTGGCACAAATGGTCGGTTGCCTTTCCTAGACTGTGACAAGCCTAGCAGAGGTCCCTTCACTCATGGTCTGAAAGGACCCAGGAAAAGGAAGGCAGGACGGACCCAGATCCACGTTGGTGGTGGTAGAGCATGCAGCTACAACTTCCCTTCTCGCAATGGGGTTTACTTGGCCAGGGGGCACAGAAAAGACTGCTTTCCTGACCATCTTCTGTCCCCTTTTCATTCCGTCTGGGCCCCTAGTCCCCGAGACAGTGCTGCCCACACACAGACCAGTTCCTGTTCCCTCTGCTCTGGAAATGCCCTGATAGACACACTCAAAGGTGTAGTGTGTGTCACTAGTGGAACAGGTGGGGTTTTGTTTGTTTTTTAATAATTCATTTTTTATTCTATGTGTACTGAGTGCCACCCCATCCATCTCTCTCTCTCTCTCTCTCTCTCTCTCTCTCTCTCTCTGTGTGTGTGTGTGTGTGTGTGTGTGCACCATGTGCATGCAGTGCCCACAGAGGCCAGAAGAGAGCATCAGATCTCCTGGAACTGGAGTTACAGATGGTTGGGAGCCACCAAGTAGGTGCTAGGAATTGACCCTCTAGAAAAGCAACCAGTGCCCTTACTGTTGGGCCACCTCTCCAAGTCTAAATGCATACAGTTAGAAGACAGACTTCAAGGATCTTGAGGGTGCATTTAAGGGAACATAGCATGTTTGCCAAGAGAGCGTGCAACAATTCTTTTCTCAAAACAAAGTCCTTGCCCCTTCTGCAAATAAGTGAAAGTTCTAGCAAAGTTTGTGGTCTTGATTCTCCATCACGAACAGCTGCGGTTTTACTCTGTGACCCCATACCTGGATTGCTGCTGTTTGACTCAGGGGCTCCTCATTTTAAGGACAAAGTGATTTTATGTTATTTTACTTTATTTGTCTCAGAAGGGAGCTGTGTGGATTATAGGTACCGGAGACTCTTGTCAACACCTCGTTTCCAACGTTGCTTGTTTGTTTTAATGCATTTGGAAAGATGCTAACACTGGCATGTCAAGTGATCTCTGCATAAAATTCTTGTGAAACAAATTACTTAGATTTTTAAAATCTGAATCTGTTTGAGAAAAAAGACTGGTTTAAATGAGAATCCAGAAGCACATTGTCCAGGGCTAGGAAGAAAGAAACCTGACATGATGAAGGGATGCTTGCAGGACCCTTGGACAAAGGAAAGGTCCCGTAGGACATGGCCATCTCCGCATGTAGAACAGGAACTCTAGGGTAGTCAAGAAAGGGACCTGGAACCCAATGGCTCTGGAAGCATCAAGTGGAGCTGACCCATGGATGGAGGCAGGGACCCAAATTGGGGCTGCCCAGACTTTCTCCTGGTGGAATTCGGGTAGGAGAACATTAGTCAGCCATCCACCTGCAGACTCAGGCAGAGGTTGCATGCATTTGGGGTTGGGGAAGAAAGGAAGATGCAACCCGAAGTGAAGGCAGTGTGTGGTGCTGAGGCCTGGAGTCTCACAATACTTTGGTGAGGTGGATATATATTATACTTAATTTACAAAGGACAGGCAGAGCCTGGTAAAGGGGAAGAAATTCTGGTAAGTGATAGAGCTAAGCCTCACATCAGCTCTGTCTACTCAAGAGTCTGAGCTCTTAACCATTTCTTCACACACACACACACACACACACACACACACACACACACACACACCCTTAGGCAAATAGCCAACTACAGTCCTGGGGACTGTGTTCACAAATAGTAAGGCACATACTAGAAATGGGACATCCATACATTCCAGCTTCTCAGCAGCCATGAGCTTCTCTGGGACATAGGTTCTGCCACTGGCCCACAACTCAGCATCCTTGTGGTTCATCCAGGGCCTTGTCATCCCAGGCTAAGAACCAGAAGCATAATTTATCCAGCTGTGGGAGTCTGCTTGGCTCTCCTCAGGGCTCACATTCAAGGACAGGGCTCCTGGCCAAATGAAAGTGGGGCCTGTGCGAGCCCAACTGCACTTAAAAAATAATAGTAATTGCATGTGCTTTCATTAATGAGCTTGCTCTCCTGCATGGCTGCAGTACTACACTCAGCCCTCTACAGCCAAGCCCAGGCTAATCCAATAAAAACCTTAGCCCAATCCAGGCTTCAGGCTTCAGGCTCCAGTGTTCCAGAGCTCTCTCCACAATGCCCCGCCTCTCCTCCAGGGTAGGGAGCCCTCCATTAGGCAACCTGCAGACAGGGGCAGGAAGACAGAACCCAAATGGTAGCCAGGCAGTGCTATTCAACTCCTTCTGAGTTGCAACCACCTGGCTTCTGCTACATTAATATCCAAGGCCTGCTTTGCCAACCACTCACCTGAATGCAGAGTGCCAGCGGAAGCTGGGTGGCCTCCTCACCAGAGCAGGTGGTCTTCCTCCCAGCCTCTTTGAGCCATTCCCACTCTCCTCAGCCAAGTGCACACCACCGTCCTCACCTCCTCCCTGATCCATTTGCCACCTGCCTTGATATTTTATCAGCACTTTTCTTCTTCTTTAAAAAATTGTGTGTGTGTGTGTGTGTGTGTGTGTGTGCAGCCATGATAAAAACAACTTTTAGGAGTTGGTAGCAAATAAAATTCACAAGTCTCAGGAAGGTACTGAAACTCCCAAGATTCTCCTGGCCCCTCCCCAAGATCATATAAACAGTAACGACTGCTGGAGTAAGAAGGTCCTCTAATGGGCTGAGCTCTGCTTCTCCTGCAGGGAGCTCCTGATTTGTAGCTTCCATGAGTTACCCATCTAAGGTAAGGTTCTCAGGGGTGCTTCGGTCTTTTTGTCACCCACACTCCTGTAAGTGACCCCAATAAACTCCCTGGTTCATTACACCAGACTTGAGTGTAATTGTTTCTTTGTTCTGTAGTTGGGGTCCTATCTAGGATGAATAGACATTTCTTTCTGTCTCCCCACTTGCAGTGGTGGTTTGAATATGCTTGGCCCAGGGCATGGCACTGTTAAGAGGTGTGGCCTTGCTGGAGTTGGTGTGGTCTTTTTGGAGGAAGTGTGTCGCTGTGGGTGTGGGCTTTGAGAAACCTTCCTTCTAATTGCCTGGAAGCAGCCAGTTTTCTCCTGTTTGCCTTTAGAACAAGCTGTAGAACTCTAAGCTCCTTTACCAGTACCGTGCCTGCCTGTGCTGCCATGCTTTCTGCCACGATGATAATGGACTGCATCCCAGAACCTGTAAGCCAGCTCCAATTAAAGGTCCTCCTTTGTGAGAGTTGCCTTGGTCATGGTGTCTCTGCACAGCATTGGAAATCTCACTAAGACATTTGCTCATTCTTGTTTTTCTATCGAGCAGGCTCATGGTCATCACCTGGGGGTGGGGTAGGGTGGGGGGAGTAGAGGAAAAGTGAACAAAGTTAGAGTTCTGGCCACTTTTTTGTAGAACAAGAAAGCAAATGTATTGTTTTGAAGCAATGGTCAGCTATGATAGACAGTTAATATTGTGTCCACTCTCTATAGACACTCTCCTCCTCTTCCTCCTCCCCCTCTTCCTCCTCCTCCCCCTCTTCCTCCTCCTCCCCCTCTTCCTCCTCCTCCCCCTTCCTCCTCTTCCTTCTCCTCTCTTCCCTGTTCTCCTCCCCTCCCCTTCCTTCCCCTCCTCCCCTCCACCCTCCCTCCCTTCCTGTGTGTTAATAAGAGCCAGAACAGGATGTCAAGTAACCCCCTCCAGCACTCTTCATATCTTACTCGAAGGCAGGGTCTCTCCCTAAACTTGGAACTCGTGTTTTCTCTACTAAGCTGGAAGCCAGCAAGCCTCAGGGATCCTCCCATATCCACCCTCCTGGGAGCTGGGATTACAGTATCTTCGGGCTTGTTAGGCTTGAGGGCAGGCCTGGTTTGCAGGGTCCTGCGTATTTTGGCACAGATCTGAGGAGAGTGACCAGCACAACGGTCACAATAAACAGACTCGCTGGTCTCATGATTCTCATTTTCTGTGTACTGTGTTAAAGTGCAGCGTTCAGATAGGTTTCCTGTGTTTAGTGGCCACTCCTGCAAGCCCGGAGGGAAAAAGATAGTCACAGAACCACTGTCAAGATGAAGGACAGCCCCATCCCCCCGTGCCCCTGCTCTTGTCAGCCTATGCCAGCTTCTAGAAACAAAGGCTGTTTCTTGTCCTTGCAAGTTCTGTCTTTTTGAGAATGTCACAGGAGCTCATGAGGTGCAGGTGTGACCCCTCCATGTCTCCCAGTCACCAGCTGTCCATCTGTCCAGCTTTTCCTCTGTCTGTCCATTTCCCAATTGTCGAGTGTTTGCTTTCAGAGGGGTTTGCTCTGTGTGCTTTCACCTTTGATTCAGGCATTTCTGCTGTCCCTGAGGTCTGATAGGAGGTGTCACCAGGTGTCTTTCTTAACCCCTGTCCTCATAATGGATGCTGCCTCTGGTTACCTAGCATGGGGCCTGAGGAACCTGCCCAGTTCTGAGTCAACATCCACAGCCAGTGGGTGGGCACCACGTGTATCCAGAGCAAGGCCTTGTGAATCTGTGCTGCTCCAGGTTACAGAAGACCTTTATAGCTATTTGGGCCCTGGGGTACATGTCTGTGTCTTTCTCAAGGGTAGAGACCATTTCCCACTCTCACCCCTAAGTATGATATTCTGAACGCAGCTGCCCCAAGTTCCTTGTCTTACAGCACCTCGGCTTTCTATCCTAGGAAGAAGGATATCTTGCCTTTCCTCTCAGAGCCTCCTGCTCCCCTGGGTCTGCAATTGCTTCTTCTGCACCCGCTGAGGAGGTCTGGAGGATCCTGTGTGTGCATACCTGTTCCCCTAGAAGTGACAAAATCCGAAGAGTTTTGGCTTAAGGGGTGGACAGATCCCTTGATGGATTCATAGTAAGAGTGTGTTATTCGGGGGAGGGGAATAGCTGGAGGAAGTGAGTGAGTCACAGAGGTGTACCTTCTCCTCTGCCTTCTTCCCCATCCTCTCCCTCTCACCCCACTTCCATTTCTGGCTACTGTGAGGCAACCAGATTCTCCTTTACACATTACAATTGCCTCACCTCTGGCCTACAAACAATGAGGCCTCAGCCTTGGGTTGAAACCGGGAGTCAAAGTTGATTTTTCTTTCTTTAAATCATGTGTCACAGGTATTTGTTATAGCAAGGTTAGACTGATGAACACAGTCGATTTTCTTTGAGAAGGGCAACAATGCCAATCAGGAAGGTCCTCCCAGATGTCAAACCAGTCCCCTGAGACTTCACGTCCAAATACCACCCCCCTTAGAGGATGGATTTCAACACACAACTTTACCAGGGGCTCATTCTACCTCTGCCCAGCCTTCAGTGAGTCCTCCTAAGTTATAGAACTCTTACTGGCCAACTGGCTCTGGTGACATCTGTCCGGGCAAACACATGCTTATGCCCTGAGGGTCCTTATCTCTTTTTAGATTTGGGGTCCAGTATTTGTCCTGTCGCCTTAGCTCTCTTACAGGTTCAAGAAAAGCTGTGAATTTTTGTTTGCTTCATTTCCTGTTGCTAGAGCAGGATATTTCCTTAGTCTGTTATTTTTAAACAGAGGATAAGACAGAGGTTCCAGTGATGGTGGAGGGACCATGACCTAAAGTGAACAGTGTTTCTACACACGGGGAAGAGACTCTGTCAACTTGCTCTGGTGACATTCTAACAGGCTGTGACAACATTGACATGCCTCTGTGCCAGGGGATAAACAGCCCTGTCCCCACATCCCCAGGGAATCCACATATTACCCACCCTGGCACCTTCCCTAGGACCCCTCATTCGAAGGGGTAAAATTAGCATGCCGAGTCCCTGTGGGACATTGCTGAGACCTGGCTGTTTACTGCCGGAGCCTGCTCTGTCTGGTGTTTGGTGACACGGCCAAGGTGCCTCTCAAAAACCACATAGCTGCCACTTCCAATAAGTGCCACTCACGAAGAAGCACTGCTTCTGAGAAGGGGCCAGGAGCAAGAGATGATTAAGGACACATTTTCCAACAAAAAGGTGCTGGACACCCTGACAGGAGAAAAGGGTTTTTGGATATTGGTTCTAGGAGCACAAAGAGGAGGCAGGAACTCGAGCCTGTGAGACACCGAAGAAGAGGAACATCAAAGCACACACCCTCACAATAAAGAGCAAGGTAGATTCTCCACGGGGATAAGGTGGAAACGCTGGGTTCCGCCTCGCAACAGCCCTGATCAGCGGGTTAACCTTTTTCCTACCTTAAAGAGATGCACAATTACAACAAAGTCATTAACTGTTTAGTAATTAAACGCCAAAATAATTAAATTTGAAATTAAACACTATAATATCAAGTTGTTCAGACAGGATTTACTAGTGTCTAAATCTGGTGAATCATTTTTATTATGATCAGGATTAAGTCTTACAGGGAGGGCATTGAAAAAGCAGTTTGCACACTCTGAGGAGAAAGACTGCCCAGAGCTCTGATTCTGCCTTGAATTCGTTCAAAGATCAGATTGTTACAGATCACATCGAAAGCCTGAGTCAGAGGACAGACAGACATGTTGTTCTTTCTTTCCCTTCCTTCTTTCCTCCCCACTCTGAGGTCTCGTGTAGCCCGGGAAGGCCTCAAATTCCCTGTATGGATTAGAACGATGCTGAATTTCTGATCCTCCTGCCCACACCTCCTGGGTGCTGGGATTATGAGTGTACATCACCATGACTGGTTTGTGCAGAGCTGGGACTGGAACCCAGGACTCTGTGTACACACAAGCACTCCACCAATCAAGCTACTTCCTTCGCCCTGGATAAAAATGTTCTTGAAGAGAAACTGTTTTCTGATATTTGCACTTAAGCTATTATTGCATACTTAGATTTTGTGATGTGACTGATGTTTCCTCACAGGCTATATTAATATTTTAGTGGGAGGAATATATGCTAAAAACATGAAGAGCCAAATTAACTACCTATGGAACAACAAACATTCAGTGTTTATTTGTTGCAAAATACCATGCTGGAAAATTCTAGAATGGAAAGAGATGTACAAAACAAACAGTCTCTTCTCTCCAAACGCAAAGAAATAATCCATGTGGGGGTGGGGGTGGGGGTGGGGGTGGGGGTGGGGGTGGGGGTGGGGGAAGGCAGCAATCAAGGCACACAGATAATCGGCAGGTACGAAGGGCGGTTAAGTTCCTGTGTTGACCTGATGGGGCCATACATCATGCCCAAATGCTACTGGAGATGTTCTTGTTTTTCTAAGGTAACCTTAAAGTCCTTGGCCCTTATCTCTTCTAAACACATAGGATGGTGGCTGCAGCTCCTGGGTTCCATTTACAGCACAGAAAAAAAAAAAAAACAAAAAACAAAAAACAAAAAACAAACAAAAACAAAAAAAAACAAAAAAACCCCAAAAAACAAGTATGTACCTGTAACCTCAGCTTTTCCTGAGGTTGAGGCAGGAAGATCATAGGGCCAAGGCTCAATTCAGTGAAGCCCAGTTTCAAAAAAAAAGTAAAGAGGGCTGGCAGTATAGCTCAGTGGTAGAGGTCTCCCATAGTATATGCAAGGCTACAGGCTCAACCTCCAGCAACACACATACCACACACACACAATTACACATGCACCCCTCAAACATGCACACACACTACACACACATACACACACATACACACACATACCTATGGCAAGTGTTCACTTAGGGGAACACTCTGGGATGGGGTGACCTCCTGGGGTGGGCGCTATTAGTCTCTCTCAGTGGTACTCACTTATTAAGAGCACTGGAGACTCAGAGTACTGAAAGGGGTTTCTTCTCTGACCTTGTCTCTGTTCTGTGTCCCAGGCGTGCTGATTGAGTGCAGAGGACAGTTCCGACCGCTGAGCTCATGACCCATGCTCCCTCTTCTGAATATTGACAGGGACATTCTTGCATGTCATCTAGGTCCCATCTTTGCCTCCTGTAGCTTATATTTGCATTCTTTTTCTTAACAAAAGCCAGGTGTGGCTCATCTCTGCAGCATATCCTGTCTATGTTAAAGCTTATCAGAAGCAGGACCTTTAGGGCAAGTGTGGCCGTGAGAATTTTCCGGTCCACATTGGGTTGCCAAGGCTGGGAGGGCAAGCTGCTCAGCAGAGTGTGAGTGGAGGGTGGTTGGAGGGCAGCTTTCCTGGCAGGTACTAGTGACTTCCTGAGCTAGGGTTAGTGTCTTCCACTTATTTGTGACTGGGATGAAGCTAGGTGAAGACACCTTTGAAAATGAGCCATCAGCTTTTATTTCTAACAGGTGTGTCAGGCTACAGCCTGCTGTACTTTAGCCAGGGTGGCCTGGGAGGCAGTCCCGGTATTGGTGGGGCTGTGTCCAGGGGACGGGAGTGTAGACTTGTGCTGCATGGCTACAGGTGCCTGCCTTTTCATCCACTAGTTGTGAAAGAAGAAAGAAGAAAGAAGAGAAAGACGAGGAAACAAAAAAAGCTCCCATGACACAGGCTGCCAGCCAAACCCAGCTCTTGCCTGGAAAGCCCGGCAGTTCCAGGGACCTGTGCTTAGTGGACCCACACAGAACAGACATGCCCAGGCTTTCTGAGTTCCCAGGCTCTGGGTTGAGAACTGCTGGCCTCTCAGTATGTCAATATCTGCAGCCTTTAGAGAAGATATTGCTATGACATTTCTTGGGGATACTTAAATTACCTGATAACAATTTAAGGGGGACTGGCCAGATTTGCAGGGACTGGAAGTGACTGGCTCACTTGGTTTATAAAGGCACCGCTAGGCAGGCTTGCTGGTACGCACCTGTAATCAGCTCTCAGGAGGATGAGGCAGGATGATTTTGAGTTTGAGGCTACCCGAGTTATATTCCAAGACCTTGTCTAATAAACAAACTGCGAGCTGTTTCTCAGTGCCATCCTCTTATCCTGATATTATCCACACTCTATGACCAGAGATAAGATGTTGGATTAAGGTTGGTGTTTGTATTTCCCTACCTATGTGTTTTGTGCAATAAATGTGCATATCTATTACAACAAGAATATCTTAAAATACTGAAAGCATCCCAGAAACCTTACAGGTGATGGACAGGGTGAAACCCATGGTGACATAAAAGCAGTGGGGGCAGGGAGGAGCAACTGTGGAAATGACGGCTGAAGATGATCTGTGTGGAGTCCACAGATGGGGTGAACTGTGGAGAGGCCACCATGACTCCAAAGAGAGTCCAGAAACCAGAAAAGAAAGTATGCCTCTGCCAGTTAATTCATAATGCAAGCAAAATGGATCCACACAGAGAAATGCCAAGTCACCTTAAAGAGGCAGGAGGGCTACAGCACAGCTCATTGTGACTGGAGAAATGAGAACTGGGGAGAGAGAGAGAGAGACAGAGAGAGAGAGACACAGAGAGAGAGACAGAGAGAGAGAGAGACAGAGAGAGAGACACAGAGAGAGAGAGACAGAGAGAGAGACACAGAGAGAGAGCATCTGTGTCTCTTTATCTCTGTGTGTGTGTCGCATCTATGTCTCTGTGTGTGTGATGTGTGTGTGTGTGTGCATCTATGTTTCTGTGCCTGTATATGGGGTGTGTGTTTGTGTTTGCGGTGTGTATATATGTGTATATGGCATGTGTGTGTGTGTGTGTGTGTGTGTGTGTGTGTGTGTATATGTGTGTATACTATGGGTGTGTATGTCTGTATATGTTTGTCTCTTGTATATTTGGTGTGTGTGTATGTGTTTGTGTGTAGGGTGTCTTTATACGTGTCGTATGTGTGTTGTTTGTAGTGTGTGTCTCTGAATGTGTATGTAGTGCATCTGTGTGTGTGTGGGGGGGTGCAGTATATATCTCTGTGTATATGTGGTACATCTGTGTATGTGGTGTGTGTATGTGGTGTGTGTGTGTGTGTGTGTGTATGTGTGTGTCTGTCTGAGTACATGAGACATAAGCCAAAGGAAAGACATTGGCTTCAGATCATGGGACAGGAAGCCTGAGATGTGTCCTCCACCTCTACCCTGCAGAGGAGAGGAGGCCTGAGATGTAGCCTCAGTGTCCTCCCCAAGAGGCTGACAGGCACTTCAGCTAGTTCTTAAGGGATGAAGTTTAGAGAGACCCAAAGCTCCCCTGTTGCCACAGCAAAGGAGGATTTAGACCTTCTGACCTCTCATGCTGCTCTGGGCAATGTGAGGGAGGGGAATTTGCATTCAGCACTGGTGGTCAGTGTAGGCTCCTGGCCCCTTGCTTGTTGCTGTGGTGGAGACTGGCAGGTTATAAAATCCATCCATCTTCCTGTGAAGAGTAGAACCTCACCCAGCCAACCCAGTTTATAAAGAGGTTTCCCTGCCTGGAAAGCAAGAGTCAGTGAGTCTCCAACATGAGATCTTTATTAATAGCATCTTGACAGACCCGTTAGGTCCTGGAAATGTGACCATCAGCAGGGCTGTTGCATAGAGCATGTCTATCTCAGGCACTCTGTCACCTTTAACCATGGTCCCAGCAGCTTAGCACCCATTGTGCTGATAGCAACCTGGTGCTTTCTATTTCAGGTTCCCAACAGCCACTGGTTTTGTGCATCGGGAGATGGCAATGCAGACGCTGGCCTTCCTTCTGACTCAGTACCTTCAATGCAGAAGTTGGCTCAGTGCCGTGACCAAACACTGCCCATAGTCCAGCTAAGGGCCAACTGGCTGGTGCCACAGGCCATGTCTGGCCTGCAGTTAGTATATCCTGCTCAGTTGTATCTTCATGCTCACTGGATGTCCCTAAAGAAGACAGTTGTCCATGTGGAAGCAAAGTCTTTGGCCTTGGCTACCAGAGAGAAAATCAGTTGTTCTGGTGATCCATCAAGCAACGGCCTTGTCTACTGCTCAGAGAATGCTCTCAGAACCACTGGGATTCCTTTCAACCCTCATGGCTACCTGGTTTGCACATAAGGATTCTGGGTTACCACATGTCTTTTTTAAATCATCCCCACTCCTACCAATTCTGAATAATGCACTTTAAAGGTTGGGTCACATGTAAAATATATACCTGTCCTCTAGCCCCAGCCAAGAACATTTTTAGAAGTAATAATAGTTGTGATTATTCTTATTGATTATTTGTATGTGTGTGCATGTGTCTGTGGGGACCAGAGGACAACTCTGGCTGCCATTTCTAATACTCTGTCTTACATCCTCATTTTTCAGTTTGGTTTGGTTTTGAGGGTTTCTCAATGGTTTGAAACTCAGCAATCTGACTAGGCTGGCTTATGAGTGAGCCCCAGGAATTGGCTTCTCTCTGCACCCCAGATGATGGAATTACAAGCTTATGCCAGCATATCTCTCTCTCCCTCTCCCTCTCTTTCTCTCCTTTCTCCCATCCTTCCCTCCCTCCTTCCCTTCCCCCTCTCCCTTCTTCCCTCCCCTCTCCCTCTCCCTCCAGATCAAACTTAGGCCTTCTTGCTTGCTAGCCAAGCACTTAACCCACTGACCTGTCTCCCCTACCCCTTTTCCTTTATCATTGACTTTTTATTTTTCAACAGACTAAGACTTGACTTGGGCAGACCCAAGAATAAAAAATGATTGAGGACGGTGTATTTTTGGAGGGATTTGTATCTTTCTTTAAATGAAAAGACTAAGCGTCCGCCTATATTTAGAGCCTCCAACTGCAGAGTGGCAGTTCCTGGCAGTGAGGCTGTCTCCAGAAAACGGACCTTGGTGTGAACAGGCTGCGGGTAAACCTGAGCAAGTAGCTGGGAAAGGAAGTCTGCCTCTACCTCCATCAGACTGTCACAGTCTGTAGTGAGCAGAGTCTGATTGCAGGCTGTCTGTCCCCAGAGCTCAGGGTGGGCTCAGCCTCTGAAGGGTTTCTCTTCCACACAAATGACCATGGGGATCTTCTGAGATACCTCTCCCTTCTCTTACTGCACGCAGTGAGCCCAAAGGGCAGTCTCCAAGAGAATCTTCCTAACAACATGTCTGCCAGCACCTGCTAGATTCTGGCTGGGTGCCTGTCACGTAACTCAGTATTCCCCACCTGTCACCTCAGCCACACCAAGAGGTCTACACACGAGTGCTCCATTCTCTAGATGAGGGGACAGGCCTGGAATGCAGAAGGCACAGGGTGAGAACAAAAAGGCAAACCACTCTGTGTCTTGAGCCACGTGACTATCTGTCATATCACTGTGAAAGGCTCATGTGATTGGTAGGAGAGCACTTGTCTGTCTAAAATGGCTGCTCCCCTGACTTCCTTCATGTGATGTGTATCAGTCTGTGTCTGTCACCATCACCAGTTACCCATTAAACAGCTGCGCACCTGGAGACCATCGGGAATGGCGTTTGGCTCGTGGATTTAGAGACACCAGCATATTCCCGGTTCCCTCTGTTGCTGCAACTGCTTTGGATGTTGCCAGTTCTCATCCTAAGGAGAACGGGCACTAGAAGGGTGTGGCTTACCCCGGGCAAAGGGACTGTCTTAGTTTGGGTTTTACTGCTGTGAACAGACACCATGACCAAGGCAACTCTTATCAGGACAATGTTTAACTGGGGCCAGATTACAGGTTCAGAGGTTCAGTCCATTATCATCAAGGTGGGAACATGGCAGCATCTAGGCAGGCATGGCGCAGGAGGAGCTGAGAGTTCTACATCATCATCTGAAGGCTTTAATCAGAATACTGGCTTCCAGGCAGCTAGGATGAGGGTCTTAAGCCCATGCCCACAGTGACACACTTACTCCAACAAGGCCATATTTTATTTTCTCTTCTCTTCTCTTCTCTTCTCTTCTCTTCTCTTCTCTTCTCTTCTCTTCTCTTCTCTTCTCTTCTCTTCTCTTCTCTTCTCCTCTCCTCTCCTCTCCTCTCCTCTCCTCTCCTCTCCTCTCCTCTCCTCTTCCTTCCTTCCTTCCTTCCTTCCTCCCCCTCTCTTTCTTTTCTTTTCTTTTTTTTTTGTTTGTTTTTTTGAGACAGGGTTTCTCTGTGTAGCCCTGGCTATCCTGGAACTCACTCTGTAGACCAGGCTGGCCTCAAACTCAGAAATCTGCCTGCCTCTGCCTCTCAAGTGCTAGGATTAAAGGCATGTACCAACACTGCCCAGCGCCACATTTTTTCATTGTGCCACTCCCTGGGCCGAGCATAGACAAACCATCACAGGGCCCAAAATAAAACTGAGGAGAAGATATGGCCCTATAAGGTGCAGTCTTAGTCACTTACTTCCTCCAACCGGACCCATCTTCCTGAAGATTCTACTACCTTCCACAATGGTGCCACCAGCTAGGGACCGGGCATGCTCATGAACCTGAGGGGAAGAGTCCCTACTCAGTCATACGCAAAGCCAGTCTTCTACAGGTCCACTTTTAGCTTTAGATTCGATCTTATGATTTACTTTGGCCAAAAGAGACAAGATGGTGGATATTACTGTGATCCACCCAAGCTGAGGCCTGAGGTGGTGTGGCACATTTTTGCCAGTCTGTTGCCATGCAGGTATGTCCAACCTTTTGACATTGTGAAATGACATTGTCATCTGCGTAGTTCACACTAGAGTGACTGAAGTACAGGGTGGGGGATAGCAAGCAAGCAAGCAAGAAGAAGCAAACCCCTCTTAATGCTGTATATTGATGATTTTGTGTTGGGTCACACCTCTAGCTATCTGTCCTTAGCTCCATGCAGTCTGGGGGCTGTGGAACAGACATGTCTGGAAAGTGATGTGTGCAGGTGGCAGGGTGGCAGGGTGGCAGGGTGGCAGGGAATAGACTTGTGGTGGCTGGTTTCTGTTGTCAATTTCATGGGCCTTGGTTAGGAGTGCTTGTAGGTGTGTCTGTGATGGAATTGAGATCTGAAGAGGATTAACAATGATGGTGGCATCCTATCAGCCTGGAGTCCTAGACTGACTAAAAAGGAGATGAAGAGAGTGCTGACTAAGCTAATCACTCCCCTCTCTCTGTCCTCCCGGTCTGTGGAGACGTGAGGAACCTAGCCATAGGCCCTGTCAATAAATACACTCTGTCACTCCTTCGGCACCACAGCAGATGAATTGTCGCTTCTTCAGTTGTGAACCCAAATGAATCCTCCTAAAGTTGCTCTGTCAAGAGCTTTGTCACAACAAGAAAAGCAGTCAGGGGCAGGTTAGACAGCTCAGCAGTTGAGGTCCCTTGGCTGCTCTTGTAGAGGACCTGGGTTCACTTCCAAGCACCCACATGTCAGCTTACAGCCATCTTTATTCCAGTTTCAGGGGACCTGCCACCCTTTTCTGGCATCCTCAAGTACCACACACACACACACACGTACATGCAAGAACATACTTATATACAAGAAATACATAAAATAATTTTTAAAATAAAAAGTCAATTTGGAGTCCTTTTTGAGTTTCACTCTCTACCATAAGAAAATTGCTTACGAAGCCACTGGCTTGCATCTTGAATCTGTTTAAAGAGGTGGAGGGCAGACCTAATCCCAACCTGGAGTCTGACCTTCAGTGTTCGTTGAGTCAGTCAGGTCCAGCCAAGATCAGTCAGATCACAGCCAAGTGGCATCTTGCAGGAACAGAACCCATGGTTGTTGTAGGCCTCTGAGCTGCTGGGGCTGTTAATTATTCAGCTTTATCACAGCGGAAACTCCTCTCATTGCTGTATGCCACAGCATCCCAACCTTGTCTGTGCACTGTGATCAAGGTCTCAGCCTCTTGGGGTACAGAGTCACCGTCTCGGGGAGTAGATGGGCAAGCCGAGTTAACCGGTAGGCCTCTCTGTCTCTGCCTTCATTTCCTCTCTGGACAACCAGAAAGCAAGTTGTTCTAAGATTGGACCCGGAGGGGCTACATGCAAGCCTTTGTGATTCCTGTGCCTTTGTCCTGTAATTGGGATCTGTGTCCTCCTGAAAGCTCCTTTCCAATCAACATCATCCCTACTGACCAGCAGCCAGGCCACAGGTCTGTGATCCCTCAGTCCCTGCCTTTCCTTCCCTTTCCTTCAGTCTTTGCAGGGCGGAGCCCTGCACTCTAGAGTTCTGGGAGCTGGCTGTTGACCCCCTGGTCAGAGCCTGGAGCAGCAGAGGAAGAGGTCAGGCCTCTGCTTTCGCTGCTGTCTGGTTTATGCTGTGTCCTTGGGAAACTGTGTTCTTCCTCTCAATGGGCCCTGTCTCGGTGGCTGCTAGGCATCCCTCCTCATTTGGCCCTTCAGATAAAGAGTGATGGCGGCTTCCACTGCAGCTCCAAACTGTGCCCTGGCCTTCCCTGTCACCCTTGAAACTCTTTCTTCTTCCTGTCAAATTCCCTGAATTGAATGCTTGGCCTGGGGTCTGTTTTCTCAGTCACTGACTGGCATGGCCTCCTGACTTTGCAGGGTCATGTCTCCCCTTGTATCACCATGTTCATCCTTCACTTAAGAACACACATGTGAAACCAGGACACAGTTGACTAGTACTGTTGACTGTGAGGAGCGGGTGTGGCAGCAGTCCCAAGAAGGCGCCCAGGACTGCAGCTAAGTCTTATGACTTGCACCTGACTTCCTCATACACCTGAAAATAAGCCACAACCATCATGAGAGGTGCGCAGGTGCACCAGGATACTGGCAAATCCATTTTGGTGAAGACATGCCCCTGCTGCCCTGATTAGCTGAAGCTGCGTGCCTGGTGAGGTGACATGGCCTGCCGTGAGTGGATGAGGGCTGAGAGTATATAAGAGTGAGAGGCCCGGGTTAGAGAGAGAGAAAAAGTTGAGAGAGATAAAGTTGAAGCAAGAGAGATGAAGACTGAAGTTTGCTGAATAAACTGCTGTTAGAAGGACTGGTGGTCGTGTCGTTCTTGCTGGTGGAGAGCGGATGCGACAGTTGACTAGCCAACAAAATGGGAAGGCCTGTAGCTGTTGTAATCATCTCCATGTTTATTTCTAACAGTTTTCTTTTTACATAGCACAACAGCTATTTCTCCACCTGTGTCTTCCTTTCTTCAGGATAATTGTATAGCCCCCACCCTGAAAGTCCTGGGGCCTGTGGGGGAAGTGTCTCTGATGGAAGCCTAAAGCAGTGACCAAAGCATCACAAACAATAGGTTCAAGGGCCATCTTCTCCAGCTGGTCACCACTGCTATGAGAAACCCAGAGGAAAGGAATCTAAAGAGGAAGGCACTCATCACGGGTGTGGTTTTGCGGGAGACTCTGTCCTCTGTGGTCTACCGTGATGGCACCTCTGCCCTTTTTGAAGCCCTGAGCTCTGGAGGACCTTGCAGCTGTCAATGAGATAGATTTTCTCCACTAGCTGAGAGGCAGGAGAATCATAAATGTGTCAATGGAATTCAGATTTCCTGAGTTGCCCGGCCACCATAATAAAGTTAAAAGCAACGGTCCCCTGGAAGGTTGCCGAGACTTTAATGCAGGATGCTGTGCAGCAGCAGGAAGACAAATGGCTACCTGACAGAATGCCTTTCTCTGCAAATGCACTTGGGTGGGGCGAGCAGGGCATGGTATCTTGCTGAGGCTCATCCCTCCAGGGCAGCTGGAGATACATCCTGTAGGCAGCTGGGATCCTAGGAGAGAAAACCTCAGCCTAGGGCATTGCTCAGGCCTTGAGCACTGGCTTCTTTCAAAGCCAAAGGAGAGCTCAAACCCCCTTCTGGTCTTTGCCATCAGACCAGCAGTAGTTTGGCCTCAGTTGTGATCTTGGCTGTGCCCATGTGGATTTTCAGAGGTCAATATGGTGGGCACAGTAGGCCTTGGGATAGGTATCTTCAGGTTTGATTGACTGTCACCCACTCTTGCTGCTAACAGTGGAGACATGGTTCTGTGGTTTCCCTTAACTCTCCTGTTGGGAGCAATGGAACTGGAGAGTCCCTTTAGGGCCCAAGCCAGAAAACTAAGGTTAAAAGCATCTTGGGAAAGAAGGAGAAAGGAACTGAGGAGGACCTGCCTTTGTCAGAGAGACTGTGGGGACACTCTTTCCCATTTGGAATACAGTTAGTGGGAAGGCTTTGTTGTGTATCCACCAAGTACCAGGCCATTGTGACCAACACACTGGGGCTACTGATCTGGTTGATTTCCTTCAGAACACTTTGCATTGACCTGAGAACAGTCTGGCCATGAAAGCACCATCTATAATGTGCTTTGTTTCTGGGACAGGAAGCAGCTGGCCAAGGTTGAGCAGGGTAAAAGCAACTATGCCAGAGGGCTCTGGGAGCCAGATCTGTGGGAAGTGCTGCAGAGGGAGAGCCATAGAGGAAAATGAATTTACCAGAAATTTCAGGGAGCCAAGATGTTCCCAGTGCAGCCCGTGTTTGAAATGAATCTCAGGATGAATTACTCATGGAGTCCGGGATGCTCTCTTCTGGGGCATGCTACAGTAACTTGGGGGCTGACACCGGTGATTACCTACTCAGATTTTTTTGGAGGGATACCTGTGAGTCACTGAGGGTGTCTAAACTGCTGCCTGGGGTCTTGTTGGCAAGTAGGTGGAATTCTTCTCCCTGTCCACCACAGGTCTCAACCTGGCCCCGAACCAATACATCCTGAACAAATATGTGCAAGATTCAGGGAGACTGCACATCCCACAATACCTAGGTCAGACATGGTTAGAGGTATGGACCCAGGGATAAGACCATGAAACGCTGCCCCCATCCTAGCGTATGACTGCACAAATGATGTCATCTTTCTGAGCTTTAATCCCCAAAAGGATGATATGAGACTCCAGCCCTTGTCCATGGCTTTCCTCAGAACCAGGTGAGCAGTGCCTGCTGCAGACTGCTTAATTTAGGATTTCAACATAGGAGTGGAAGCAAAAGGAACTGATAATGTCTGGAAGGATGGCACACTCACCATGTCAGCACCAGGGTGGCCAGGCATACTCACCATGACAGCACCGGGGTGATCAGGGGAATTGTATTAACCTGCTCGGGTCTTGCAATGACACACACATCGATTAAGCCTCTTCAAGAGTTAGGGTGAGTGGCAAGGAGTAGGCTGGTGCTGAGTGGGTAGAGCCACTAAGGGCTGGAGGTGGAGCTAATGTCAGGTCTCCATTTCACAGATGGAGAGGGAAATGATAGCATTGAGCAAGGATGAGGAGTAGTAGCCAACCCAGCCCCAGTGTTTAGTTCTCTCTAGAAGACATTGAGCTTATTTACCTGGGTACTTGGCCACAAGGCCTTGAGGCTACCCACTTCCTTCCTGAGTCTCTGTCCCATGGACCCTCATTCTGCCAGGAAAGCCCTAGACACAGAGAGCTTTGCTCTGGTGGAGCAGCTAAACTCCTATCTACCACTTAGAGCTAGCCAAATGGAAGAAGTGCAGTATTGATTAATTGCATTTTTTAATACATATTCACTCTGCTGTTTTATCATTAATGCATCAAGAGGCTGAACAAGCAATAAGACCAAATGGACTTCAGAATGCGGCAGAATTTCCATCCAGTGTGGTCCGCTCTTCAGCCATTACCTCCTGGCAGAGACAGCCCCATTACAGCCCACACCTTGGCTGGAACTTGAAAGCTCTTCATTCTTAACCTTCTTTATTTCCTGGGAGAGCAGATGTGCCTGGGTACCTTGGGCTCTGTGCCACAGGGCGGGCCCTTCACACTGATGGAGGCACACAAATGGGAAGGGTGGACAAAGAAGCGAGCTAGTGAGCTTTCTGCCCTGTGTAGATGGGGAGGTGGCTGCTTCTATCTTGGTTATGGGGGTGTACAAGGTGACCTTACTCCTACCTTCTCAGCAAGTTCCTGAGCGGGGAGGAGGACACTCGGGGTGAGTGACTTCAACCTACTGAATATCAGCTCGTCCTTTTCAGCTGGCTGTATACTGCAGAGCACAGTGCTTTTGAAGGCTAGCTTGGGCCCTAGGGAAGAGCGTTCCGAACTCAGGTCGTTCTTGTACAGCAAACGCATTCATCCGCTGAGCCTTCTTCCCAGCCTTGCATGTCTTTGTGTGTGAGAACCTCAGTTTCTCCATTTGCTAACTAAGTTAAGTGGGTAGGATGCTGTCTAAGAGCCATGAGGACCCAAGAGTTTACAAGTCTGTCCCCCCTTCTCCCCATCATTGTACTGGTTTCCCAAACCATTTTATGATTTTGAGGCTTGTCAAAAAACTCTCTAGATATACTGACAGGAGAAAAAGTCACCAGAAATAACAATGGTTCCTAAAGACCATCACATCTCGGGGTTCAGATGGGAACAACATAGGCTGGAGAACAGCATCGAAGAACAGATAATGCTTTTGGAATCCAACTGCTAGAGGTGGGTAGAGGTGATGCCCATGTGATTGGCTGGGCAGTCACAAGGCTCCCCCTTAGCCACCGTAACTGTATGTCTTCCCAATGCTAGATGGGTGCTCTGCCTCACTGTCAGCCAGGTAAGGCTCCTCCTCCCACTGCCCCCAGTCTGGGAATGGGATCCTTCTGTCTGTCTTGAGTGTTCATGAGGCTCCAGGGAGCTCGGGCCTGACTGAGGATTGTCAGCAGTCAGAGTGGAAGCCAGGAGGACCTGATTTGTGACAGTTGGCTCAGCTGTCATGAATACAGGGACTAGTGAAGGTCAGACAAGTGTTCCAGACTGCACAGACCACCAGCAGGTGTCTGACCCTTGCAGCCCCTGCAGCTGGAAGTACTTAGTCTTAAGCACCCAGATTCACTCAGAAATCCAGGTCCTGCATAGATCAGATTCCTGGGAAGGTGACTTGGCCGTGGTTGACAATGATGATTTTCTTGCTGGCCTTCCCAAGTCCTGGACTCCAGATGCTCCATGGCCTCCATGAAGTTCAGGCCGTCTCTCACCTTCCCAAGGCCACCTTGGCCACGAACCCAGCCCAGTCCTGGCAGGGCAGATGAAAAAGCTGGACAACATTGGTGTCCATGGACAAGATGTCAGGACCTGTTTACTTCAGGGTGCTGTTCTCATCCTTAAATTTCTCCCCATGGATGGACCTGCCGCCAGTGCCATGATGGTGTGTGATGTTGCCACCCTGGCACACACATGAACCCTGGAATAATTCTGTAAAAGGAGGAGTCCTCGTATCAAAATTCTTTCTCTCCAGTGCTCAGAGCATGAACATTTTCTGCTGTCTTTGGAAATTTTTCTGCAACCAACTCAAAGGAGATAAGACCCAAGGGCTCACTATTGCCTGCCATGTCAGAGAACATGGTGGAATTAACCTTGGCTGCAGCAAGCCTGGATAGGGGTCAGCTGCATCTGCAAAGCCAGCCCTTGCTATTATTAAACATCAGAGTAGACACTTGAATTTGGACTGCCTTGTTGTAAATTATTCTCTTTTCTCTAAATGGCATTTCCTTGCACAGGGGAGGAGCCACACCTGAGATGTGATATTCGGGATAGGTCTTCTCTAAGGTGACACCTAACAGGCAGGGTTAAGTGTCAGACCCCTGTACATAACTTGAAGCCTGAAACACACTGGTGGAGAAAGGTCTCCTTGCCATGGAGGCCCCTCCCTGACTGGCCTGTGGGTGATGCCCCCCGAGCACATTCTCCTCCTCTGTGTGGAAGCCAGTGGCTGCTGCTGGCTGGGGTATTGTCTGCTGAGAAGCAGGGAACCAAGAGGCAGCAGTGTTTATCGATCTAGTAATCGACTCTTGTGCTTCCGGATAGATTATCTTCCCGGAGTCTTAGCCAGCAGCATCCAGCTGCTAATGCGATGCCAGGCAGCAGGTTCTGAGCTTGGAGGCTGCACAGGCTCTGGAGACTGGCAGTCAAGGTGAAGTTCACATGCACATGGTCCACCTTGGGCCACATTTGACTGGCCAAAGAACCGGCCAGATGAGACAAAACTTGTAGTCTCACAAGCTCACTGTTTAAAAGTAACTCTGTAGAACATGCATTGGAGGCTCCGGGTGACTGGGATTTGGCTCTATAGCACAGGCACTATGGTGGGTAGCCAGAGGAGGGTGTTTCCTCAGACCCAAGAGTTAAGGCTGCATGGCAGGAACACAGTCTGATACAGTTTTTCAGGGAACAGATTTAACCACGTCCTTGTTCAGAAACCCATTCAGCTGAGCATGCTTTGAGGTCATTACCATCCAAGGTCACACTGTTCCTGAGGGCAACCACTCTCAACCATTGATGCATAGAGGCCACACCAGTCCAATCTTCCATAGAGAACCTTCCGGGATGTTCTTCAACCCTGAGTCCCATGGAACCAAACACTCTGTGCTCATGCTGGCATTCATCTCTTCACCCTTCAGGGGTTGTTTCCAAGAGCATGACCTAAAGATGCCACACACAGCACCATAGGGCCCAGGTGGCCTGATGACTCTTGGCCTGTCTGAGAGAAGTTGCAGAGGTAAGCATCAGTCACCCCAAAATATCTTCAATGCATACTCTTACCTGACTTTTTAAACAGCGAGGAATCAGCTGTTGACATTCCTGTCTGGCTGCCTGCCTCTCTATCATAGGGCAGATGTATATCCATCCATCTTTCCTTCCATCCATCCATCCATCTATTAAATTGCTAATCAAGCATATAATAGGTACATATAGATGATAAGTAGAAAGATATAAATACAGGTAAAGGACTGATAAATAATAGATAATTGATAGTTATTAATAGATACCTGTAGATATGTGATAAAATAGATTGATGTAGATATATCTCTCTATATAGATATATAGATAATTGATAGATGACTGGTAGATAATAGAGATTGATAAATGAGATGTGGATAATAGACAATATATAGATGACTGATAGATGACAAGTAGAAGTTAGGTAGATGCATAGACAGAGAGACAGATATCACCTTCGGGCAGGGGTGCAGCTTAGCATGGCTCACATTGATTGACCATCAGCACTCCTCCTCTCCCACTCTGCTCTGCATTCTGTGGGCTCTGTGGCTTCCTTCTCTCCTGTTGCCCACTAGCCCTATCTTCTCTCCTGGGTTCCATTTACAGATCAGTTAGGGTCCCTTGAGGAAGAATAAGATGCCAATTATTTGAGCAAAAAGAAATTCATACAAAGAAGTGTTGCTAGGCCTGGCGGCAGGCACCTGTGGTCCCGAGTGCTCCGGAGCTCCAGCAGCAGCATGGCCTGAGCCTAAGAATTTGAGATCATCCTTGTAAAGAGTTAACTGTGTAAGAACAAGACAGAAGATTCTAAGGGAAAACAGAAGCAGCCACTGTAGGAAGCTGTCTCTACTTCCAGGGCTGGGGGAATTAATCAAAGAACTAAGATTGTCACAGTGCCTAGACGATTTGGAGGGAGGGACCTGGTACAGCATGGTCCCAGATATCTGGAAGGAGCGGAGCATGGCCTCTTCTGCAGAGAGGGTGCTGGCACAGCATAGGCCAAAGAGCCACATCTGAGAAACAGATGATGGAGACATTGCTCGTGGGTCCAGCAGCTGCTAAGCAGCTGCTGCAGTTGGGAGGGAAAAGGAGCCCAGGCAGGGGCAGCTGGCTCTCTGAGGAGAGACTGCCCTGGAGTACCTGCTTTCTGCTTGGCCTTCCATTCTTCTTAGCACCCCCTGGTGGTCAGAACAACAGGGTGTTGCTGACAGGAGAGAATCCTTGCTTTGCAGAGTCCCTGGCCAGTACCACAAAGAGTGATTCATAAATTCAAGGTCAGACACAAAGGGTCACCAAGGTGATAAGACCCAGAGAGACCTGTGATAGAGGAAGAAGGACTGTATGTGGCTCTTCGTTCTTTGAGAGCTCAGGCCTGGAGTAGACATGCCTCCTTGGGGACAGATTTGAGGTTGGATGTGAAGGAGACACGAGAGCAGGGATATGGAATGGAGCCTTCCTTCCAGGGGTGGGACCGGATAACAGGCAGTGGAATGGATATCACGCTCCCAGAAGAAACAACCTCTGAAGGAACTGTCTACCATTTGCCAGACCCATTGGAACCCTAGAGGTGAACAGAGCTCAAGGTGTGCCTCATGGGTCAACAAGGGCACTGGGGGCAGATGGGCAAAGATTGTCTTTCCTACTCTGGAGCTAAGGAGACTGAGGTCGAAGGATCAGCAAGCAGAGACGTCAGCTAGTGTGCCACAAGTACTCAGGAGAGCTATGGACGATGCCTGGCTCATTTATAGATAACAATGTCATGTCAAGTCATCACAAGACTGGACACTCCAGATAATGGGCCAAGGGTGATATTAGGGGAATCCTGAACTCAGCACCAACGCTATCCAGTTATCTGGCCCCAGTGAGGAAGATGAGAAGGCAGTTTGGTTTCTGTGGAGTCAGAAACACAGACAGGCCTCAACCCCTATAGAACAATCAGACTCTATCTATCGTCAGACTAGCTCTCCATGCACAGGACTCAGGCCTGGGAACCCAAGGGTGTGAGCAGGTTGAGTCCTGTAATGGGTTGCTAATTGTTCTGATTGCAGCTCTGGGTAGAGTGTTTCTGGAACTGCAGAGATCTGACAGGGGAGGAAATACCAGCAGAACATTCTGGATGAATAATTCAGTGTGCTGAAATGGGAAATGAGAAAGTTTGCTTTCCACTAAACTCAAATTTGAAAAGAAGAAAAAGGAAATAGGCAAGCTGAACTGAGAGTGTGGTCTCCTCACACTCAGACCTCAGTGTGCACTCTCCCCACACTCAGACCCAAGTGTGCACTCTCCCCACACTCAGACCGGAGTCTGCACTCTCCTCACACTCAGGCCTGAGTGTGCATTCTCCCCACACTCAGACCTCAAGTGTGCACTCTCCCCACACTCCCCACACTGGGACCTCAGTGTGCACTCTCCCCACACTCAGACCCGAGTCTGCACTCTCCTCACACTCAGGCCTGAGTGTGCATTCTCCCCACACTCCCCACACTCAGCCCCAAGTTTGCACTCTCCCCACACTCAGGCCTGAGTGTGTACTCTTCCCACACTCAGACCCTAGTGTGCAGTCTCCCCACACCCAGACTCTTTCTTGCATCATAAAGCACTGATTCACAGTTTACTCATGCTGATGTATGAACACAAGCTAGCATGGGAAAATACCTTCTGGTCACCTTCTTGTCCATAAATTTGATTCCACAGCTCCTTAATTCCCCTTCATATGTTCATTCTACAGATATTATTTGGGCAGCTCCAGCAGCCAAGCATAGCACGGGGTTAGAGGTTCTGTAGTGGGGAGAAGCTCTATATTGTTCCCATGGGGTGCACTGAGGGGCTAGTGTTCAGGTATTAGTGTAAGTGACACACATCAGTGTCTTCTTCTGTTGCTGTGACAAAATACTGACAAAAGCAGTTCCAAGTGGACATGGGTTACTCCAGCCACAGCTCAAGGGTGCATCCATCATGCCGGAAGTCAAGGCAGCGGGATCCTGAAGGAGCTGTCACATCACATCCACAATCAGGAAGCAAAAAGGAATGAACTAAGGCGAGTGCCCAACTCCTACGTCCATATGTTTATATAGTTCAGGATCCCCAGCCTGGAGAATGGTCCCATACCAAGTAACCAAGAAAATCCCCCTCCCAGATAAAGCCAGAGCCCCATCTCCCAAGTGACTCTAGAATCTGTCAAGCTGACAATATCTAACCATCACAACAACAACCTACGGTTTTCTCTTTTTCTTTTTCTTCTTCTTTTTTTGGCAATGCTTGGGATTGAACCCACGGCCTCACACTAGGCATGGTCCACTTCTGAGCTGCATCCCAAACCCAATAGTCTACAGTTTGAGATACATTCTCTGTGGGAAAAGGGCTCAGCCAGAAAGATAAATACTCTATGTAGAGCAAAAAAATCAAACACAGGGAACAGGTTACTTCCAAGACGCCTGGGATGACGAAGGAATCTGGAAATTATCAACAGCAGGTGTCACTTCACAGAAGAGCCAGAGAGGTGTGGTCAGAGTACAGACTTGAAGCCAGGAAAAGAGGAGCCCGTGGTGAAGATTGGGCCATGGAACAAAGGCATGGCAAGTGTGAGAGGAAGACACAGAAAGCCAGCTGTGGTGCCCCAAGAGAGTCCCTCTTCCTGCCTTTCCCATATCACTCAGTGTTTCCCAAAGGTGTGGCTTCTGCCAAAGCCAGAAAGCAAAAGAAGCCAGGAAAGCCAGGGACTCTGACCTTAGAGCTAGAGACTAGGCCAGGTGGTGGGAGGAAAAATAGTCTAGGGAAACCAGCATGCTCTGGCAGAGAATAATAATCTTTTGGGGGAGAAATTATAGGCATGATGTTATTAAATTGAATAACCTAACCATGGCAGACAGTTAAGTTGAAATGTTTAATACACACACACACACACACACACACACATATCAGAGGAGCAGGGAGCTATCAAAATAAGAAGAAAGGACAGGGGATGTGGGACATGAGGGTAGGGGGAGCAGTTGTAGGAAGCTGCCTTCCTTCAAGGCATGCACAGAGGACTCGGGGGCTAACTGTACAAATGACTGCCCAGAGAGTGGAATGGGAATGGTGGCTGGGGCCAGGGAGACTGGGGAATTGATTGGGGTTTCAGAGAGGATCTAAGGTCGCTGTCTTCAATAGAAAAGAGGTTTTGAGTCAGAAGGGGTGAGCTTTACATTTCTACAGCACAGGGAGGTGGTGATTTTCACAATAACCTGTTGTATGTCTTGCAACAAATAAAAGACAGGTGTTCAAAGGCTGTAAACACAGAGTAACACAGGGAGAGGGGTTCGTTTGTGTCCCAATTTGATCAATCCTCAATGTATACAGCTGTGGAGATGCCACACAACCGTATAGATCTCTGTAGTCATGCTGCATTAGTAACTAGTATCCAAAGAAGAGGGAAAATCAACTGCCCTAGCCTGGCCACCGCCCACTACACATCCCCCACCCCCACCCCATGTCCTCTAAAGAAGCACAATTCAAGCAATGACTTTAAAAATGTACAAAGAAAGGGGCATTAAAAAAAACAACCCACACAGTACCTGTGACTCCTAGACAAAGACAAAGCTTAAAAGCCTTTTAAGCAGCTCAGAACACATGGGAGAACTTTGTGAATGGGCTGGGGCCGGGTTCACACCAGGTCCCTCTGAACGGATAAAAGTTTTGCTCTAAAGACTCTATGAAGTAATATGTGATACACACAGCCTTGGTTTTTTTTTCTGAAACCTTCTTTCCAGATCCCCCAGGGAGCCTGTCTATGGAAATGAGCAGTAAGTCTTGACTTGGTTTGCACTTCCGCCACCAACACCACTCTCTCCTCATCCCCTCCTCTCTCCTCCTGTGAGACCCCATCAGACTGATTTAAAGACTGTTCCCTGTGTGACTTGTTTTAAACACATTGAGACTTGTGTGCACAGTGAATCTAATTCTGTGCTTCTTGAGAATACATTTCAGCCCATCTTAAATTTTAATCAGATGGAATTTTTAGGAATGATGGTTCCACGAACCACAGACTTCCGTGTGCTTGGTACGAAGTCCTGAAAACAGGAGTGCATGAATTCTTCATGGGCAGCAATTCGGCAAATGAATGTTAATATTTTATTCAGAAATATTTTAACCATGTAACCGAAATTATGTTAAATGCTGTGAGTGTTAAAAGAATAGTCATAGGTCTAGAGAAAGAACTTTGCCATTAAGGATCCAGGTTCGATTTACAGCACCCTCATGACGACTCACACCACCCAAAAGGGGGAGAGAGAAACCACCATGGATTAGGTGAGTCATAAAAACAGAGCCCTTAGGGCTGGCCTATTGGAGTTAAGAGCAGCCCAGACGAAACATGGTAAGTAATAACTCGGGGTTATGGATGGGAAAGTAGATTCTAATAGCATAGACTGTATATATCTGCCCTGCTCTTGTGCTGACTAAAGATTATTGTAAATGCAAAGTCCTATGTATCTTCTATCTGGGAACTAAATGGTTAAAGGCGGGGTAGAAACCTTGAATTGGGATTAAAATATTCTACAACAGTTCCGGGGTATTTGATCCCTTCTTTTGGCCTCCTTGGCACCAGACATGCATGTGGAGCACATACATGCAGTCAGAACACACATACATATAATATAAAATAAATAAATCTAAAAAAAGATGCTCACCCAGATGTGTCCACTCTATGACAGGAGATCACATGTATGCATCACAACACAAATACATTAATTTAAAGCATTATCAGATTTTTGGTGATTTTTTTAAAAACCGGTTCTCCGGTGTGAAATTTGTAGATGACAATATTGTATTGCATTGTCTAGAGTCTGGACATTTTGGGCTGGAGACATGACTCAGCACTCTAGTGCCCTACATGACTCAGCACTCTGATACTCAACATGACTCAGCAATTTGGTGCCTCACATGACTCAGCACTCTGGTGCCCTTCCAGAGGACTTGAGCCCAGTTCCCAGGATCATAACTGCTTGAATTCCAGCTTCTGGGGATCCAGCACTCTCTTCTGGCTTCCAAACATATATGTACCCATGTGGCAGACACACACAGACACACAAAACACATACATAAAATAAAACATCTGAACATGCCTGGTAGAGATTTCATTCTTATCCATAATGGAGTAACCAGGATCAGAATTATGTCTCACTGTTAGCTAGAAAAATAAACAGAAAATATTAGCACACATTTCCAGGCCAGACACAGGGATCTGAAACCCTAGCACTTTGGAGGCAAAGGCAGGAGGATTAGAGGCCCAAGGCCACCCTGGGCTACACAGCAAGGGTTATTCTCAGAAAAGTGTCCAGATGTTGGTCCACACTGATCCCTAAGAGGAGCAAAGGGAGTCCATGATCAGCCTGGTTGTGTGAAGGTCTTGCCTGCTAGGAAGGAGAGCCAAGCAGAGCTTGCATCTTTCTAAAAACAGAGCTGGCGATGCAGAAAGCAAACCAGGGCTGTGTAGGGAAAAGTCCCCGGGAAATTACACAAGAATTCTTTGACTCTGTCCTGAATTCTAAAGACCAGTTAGGACATGGATTCTTAAACCTCTTCATGTGACCCCCTTTCTCCTGAGAAAATTTTTTTGTGACCCTGGGCACGCAGACTTATAAGCTACATATATAAGTAAAATATGTACTAATAAGAAGTCACGAGTTAATTTTAATATAACATTTGGTGTATATGTATATAAGACAAATTTTTGTAATAACGAGATAAGTGTGCTCATTTATTTTTGCATGAAGAATCAAATCTTATCTGAATATTTAATGTTCAGGATGTAGGATATCTTCAATGTTTCTCAGAATTGATCAATATTTTGCTTTTATATCATCAATGCTGAGAATTCCTCGTTTCATAAATATATATAAAGAACAGCAAAAGTTGGTCTGGAGATGGGTCAACTGTAAGAACACTTGTACAGAACCCAAGTTTGGGTCCAGAGCTCATGGTAGGCCACTCGTGGCTCTCTGTAACTCCAGTTCCAGGAGATCTGACACCATTTTCTGGCCTTTGCAGGCACCAGGTACACACATGATTCACATACATCATTCAGGCAAACACTGGCGTACACAAAATAAAAATGAACAAAAGCAGAAATATTTCTAGCTCAGAAAATTGTCAAAAAGTTTGTCCTAATCCTAAGCAAAATTTACTGATTTTTTTTCCCTATGAAACCCACCAGCCACTCAAATAGAAAGCATCTAACTACTAACCCAATGCTGATGTGATGCTCATATGCTGAGGAATGGCAGGAGGAGAAAATTATAAGTTTTTGTTTTCCTTAATTGAATCCTTATGTTTCTATAAGAGTGGAAAACTTTGCATGTGCAATATAAACACTACAGTTCATAACAGAGAATAGTCTAGAATGCGATCCGAGGTGTTTTAGGCTGCGTTTGTTGGTACTGGGTGTGACAGCACATGCAGAGTAAACAGCTCATGTCCTGTGTTCAGAGCCAAGTCTGCAGTAGAGTCACGTCATACATCATGGGTGAGCTCAGCAGAAACACTATGCATTTATTACGTTAGATTTTGAAGTAAGTTTTGGTCACTGCAGTTCAGAAACCTTTTAATGTTGCCCAATTTTAATGCTGACACTCTTGAGCAATGTGGCCTCATGTGGAGTCACAACCTACACTTTAAGAAGCTGTGAGCTAGGGATCTAAAACATGACTAGTTCACGGAACTTTCATGTAGCCACCAAGTTCCAAACAGAGAAAGCCTGACTCTCAGGCTTTCAGTGGAGACCCTGACTGAGTCACATCCAGGTAGTGAGACTAAGCTGTTCCTATAACAAGACTCAGGACTCAAACTAAGAACGTTTAAAGACTTGACAGCAAATCTCCAAGGAATCAAACATATCTGCAAGCAACTTAGCTGCCTGCCATGGATGAATGAGTCTCTACTCCTTTAAAAGTTCATAATAAAACCCAGCACTCGAGCCAGGGAATTCATAGGTATAGCATCCAGTCTGTACAAAACAGATGGGGAAAAACCAGTACAATATGACCCAATACTCGGAAAAAATTTGGGCAATGGACACACAGACACAGACGTATACACACAAGCATGCATGAACGGGAGGGACAGAGGGGGAATAGAATTAGCACACGGAATCTTTAAAAACTTATTAGAAATATGTTCAAGCTGGGTGTGCTGGGGCATGTCTTTCATTCTAGCACTTGGGAGGCAGAGGCAGGTGGATCCCTGTGAGCCAGCCTGGTCTACACAGCTCCTGAACAGCCAGGACTATATAGAGGGGAACTTATCTTAAAGAAGGAGGAAGAAGAGGAGAAGGGGGGAAAGGAGGAGGAGGAGGAAGAGGAGGAGGAAAGAGGAAGAAAGAAAGCTATCTGAGGGCTCAGTGGAGGCTGGAAAACAGTAAGTATTAAAATGCAGAATATTAAAAACAAGACTTCCGTAGATGAAAAATAAAGTGTCTGACTGGAATAGATCAATAGTAGATTAGACACTAAAAACAAGTGTTTGCCAATCTGAGGACACAGTGATAGCTCATGACTGACAGAAATTCCTAGAAACAACCAGAGAGGAAAAATACATTATGTAGAGAGGGGCAAAGCCTTGCAAACCAAAAAAACAGGAGGAATACAGTCACAGTGTTGATGAGGGGGAGGGGAGCCCTCAAACCCACCATTCTTTACACTCAAAATGAAAGCAAAATGAAGATTTTTTTTTCTGGGCAATAAAAGAAGACAAATTTTAAGCAGTCTACTTGCATGGCAGACGTGTGTTGGGGGCAGTGCTTCTGAGAGGGACAGGTTTGAGATGCTGTGAGTCCACCTCGAGGAATAAGAATTCTGGCAGGGGTAAAGGCTCCACAGCCATCATGGCCAATCTTCACTGCTGGTTTGACTGCTTTTGATCACCTAGAAGACACATTTCTGAGTATATCTGCAAAGGGATTCTCAAAGAGGTCTAGACAAGAAGAGAAGACCCACCACGAATGTGGGGGTCACCCTCTGATGGTCTGGGTTCCCAGGCAGAGTGAAAAAGGAACAGAAGAACCCAGTTGGCTTCCAGCATTCATATTTCTCTCTCTCTCTCTCTCTCTCTCTCTCTCTCTCTCTCTCTCTCCCTCCCTCCTTCTCTCCCCCTCTCCCCCTCTCCCTCCCCTTCTCCCTCCCCCTCTCTCTTTTCCTGCTTCCTGGCTGGTTGTTCCCTGCATGGTGGACTATGTGCCCTTAAACTGTGAGCAAGAATAACTTCAGTTAAGTTGCTTTTTGTCATGGATTTGGTCAATAAAAAAGTCATCAAAGGAAACAGGAAAGATCCAGGGGTTTCCTCACTTTTATATAAAGTAAAGTGCTGTGTGGGTACAACCTATGTGGAAGCACAAAACAGTAATAACATATCACAGGATAAAAGGAAACATGGAGGTCTGTGGAGGTGAGCGCTTAACCTACCAGGCATTGGCACTTTGCAGCGCTATGTAATAATTAGAAGCTTTAATTCATACACTGGATTAGGTTAAAGGAATACTTTGTGATCTCAAGAAAAACACTCGAAAGAAATAAGTATGGCTAATAAGCCAATATAACAGAATGTTCAAAGAGTTCTCATCCCAGAAGTCAGAAAGGAGAAAAATATGGAAGAAAGACCAGATGGAACGAACAGAAACCAACGGCGAGACGGCAGCTCGGGTCCAACAACAGAAACGCTCTCACTGAATGTTAACAACACTCCAGTTAAAATGTAATCGTGAGGCTAAGATTTAGAAAGCAGCGTTTACCCATGTCCTGTCTATAAGGAACACACTTTAACAACAGATACATAGAGGGGTTAAGTGTTAAAGGCTGGGGAAGGTACTGACCAGCTGACATTAATCACAAAAAGCAGCAGTCGCTAAATTCTTAAGACAAAGTACGATTCTGTACTGGGATTGTTACCAGGAATAAATAGGGGGAACTCATAATTTTAAAATGGTCAAATCACCAATAAATACTAAAACTTAAATCTATACCCACCAAATAACAGATCTCCTGGTGGGTATAGACTGAGCTCAGACAGAGTTGAAGAGGAGTTGGCAAATTGGCTGATAGCAAACCAACTCTTTTTTCCCAGTGGACATAGTCCATGGACCATGGAAAATTCAGAGGCACCACCAGCCATTTTGGCTTTGCTGACATTACTAGAATATTCTGTTCAAGAGTGCATAAAATATCCCCTAAACTAGGACCAAGGAGATGGGAAGAGGACAGAAATGAGCGATGGATACGGCCAAATGCATTACATACTTGCATAAAATTTTATCACCAAACCCACTATCATACATAATTAACATGTAATTAACATATACTAACAAACACGCACACACATATCAGCAGCACACCACATCATTTCCTGAAATATAAAAGAACCAAGATATACAAAGATTTAGCTAATAGATGATTTTTTTTAAAACTAACCAGCTTGAAATTAAACTAGAAATCAGCAACAAAAAGATGTCCTGGGTAGCCCCAAATATGCTTTTTTAAACACGTGGAAATTACCCATTTGTCAAAGAAGAATTCACAAGGGAAATTAAAAATAAAAAACTCACGGGAAGGGCTCAATAACAGGCTAAGATAAAAGAACGAGTCTGTGACCTTGAATGTGTTTGGTCACCCAGTTTCCCTTGGTCCTCCCTCCTTCCCTTCCTCCCTCCGTTCCTTCCTCCCTCCCTTCTCCTCTTCCTCCCACCCTTCCTTTCTAACTCTCTTTCTCCCTGCCTCTCCTCTCATTCACACACTAGGCAATCACTCTACCACTAAGCTGTGCCCACAGCCCCTGTAGCATCTCATTGAGTAGCTTATGCTGACCTTGAACTCACTGGGAAGCCTAAGTTGGCCTTGAACTTGTGACGCCCTTCCTCCCATCTCCTGGATGCTGATACAGTAGATGTACACTACCACACTAGGGTACCAGCCATATTTCTAAACCTCCAAAGAATGTTTCTCTGGCTTCTAATATTTTCTTCACCACTAACTCATTTGACATTTTACTTCCTGTTTAATCTTGGGTGTACTTCTTAATTGCTGATAACTTAGTTTACAAAGCCATCGGACTATGTATATGTATACATATACACTCATTCATTTTCAAGAGTTTAAATATTATGAACCTGCAGTTGTATCCTGTTTAATCTGGATGCTGTTTGGTTTTGCTCCTCAGTTTCTCTCTGACAGTGTGTAGAATTCCCCCCCACCTCCACCCACCCCCACCCCCACCCCCCCGCAACTCGGTATTTGAGGGCCAACCATTCCATTATGCTGTGTGCAGGTGTCAGTACATTGATTTACCCTGCTTGGTATATGAGTGCTGTCTGGTCTAAACTCTCACAACTGCCTTGATTTACTACCAACCTTCCAAGTCTGCCCAAAACATAGAGAATAAATACAAATATAACACACCTATCATTCTGTGTCCTTATTGAACATCACAAATACAGTTAAAGATCTCCCTCTCCCTGCCCAAATTGTCCCCTCTGTCCCTTGCAACAATCACTTCCCTAGATTTTGTCAATCAGGTCCATGGTTGTCTTTATATACTTTTGACAGATGAGTGTACCACTGAGCACTATATAGTAATTTTTTCATGTTTTTGAGTTCTGCACTCACACGCTTACTTCTGTAACTCTGCTGAACAGCCTGGGTTTTGAGACTATTCAAGCTTTGTGAATGGAGCTGGTTCACTGCACTGCAGCTCCTGAGGGCTGGGCTGCAGCTGGCTGACCTCGCAGCCCCGGGCAGCCAGACACCCTGGAAAGTGCCTTCGGAGCTGTTGGAGTGTTCTGGAAGCTAAACCACTCTGTGGGAGTGGTTCAGGGGTAGAAACAAGGAGGTCTGGGGGAGGTGGGAGCCCTGGCAGATGCAGAAGCAGGTGGAAAGCTCCTCCTGTCTCTTGCCTTCACGAAGTTGGACGCAACTCTCCACTCTTCATCCTGTGCTCTTTAAGTCGTGAGAAGCAGGTGCAGGTGTCTGCCTGACAGAGCATGTACAGTCTACACCTCCAGCTTCTGCCCTATTTCAAAATGCTTCACAAGAACGCTGAGCCCCCCCCCCCGCCCCCAACTTTACAGATCTCTGTAAAGGACAGCAGAAAGACTTTCGAATGTTTTCACCTCTCCTTACATGCTCTGTGTTATCCATGCTTTCCCCCATCCGTGTTTCTTTTATGTCACTAATGATTGCTTCTATATGTTGTATGCCATTAGTGTTTGTTTAATTTCCCTGGCACATTTGCTCTGGCTTGCTGCACAGAACATTCTCATGCAAATTAGGAAAGGTGCTTCCTTCTCCAAATGCTTTATTTCCATCTGTGGAAAGTGACATTTATTGAACACTACATACACCACACAACAACAAAACACATAAAAACAGACCACCATCACTGTCTATAGTACAACTGGCACCCCCCAGAGGTGGGGCCCCACTCAGCCACCTCAGACAGCTAGCTGGCTGTGTCTTTTCTATTCCTTGAGCTCAGTCCATAGAGTCACTGCTTTCCTTCTGGGCTGACTTCCTAAGAGACACGGAACTCCAGGAATAAATCCCTCATATATTTTTTTTGTTTGTTTGATGGTTAAAACACTTTAAGATCATTGTGAATAATTGTTTTGTTTCCTAAATGGTTTGACGGTAATATATCATTGTCTTCTTCTTTTATTTTTCCAGTAACTTGAAATGTTTCCTTCTTAGCATTTATTTAGTTCTGTTTCTGTTGTCATTGCTGCTGAGACTTGCTCCTTTCGGTGGCTCACTTCTTGCTTGCTTTTGATTTTTGTTTTCTCTCTGGAATTCTGCCAGTTCTTTCATAGTTGCGTATAGATTTTGTGTTCTTTGGATCTTTTGGTTTAGTTCACATCAGCATCAGCATTGGAAAAACTGTCTGTCATTAATTTTTAAAAATGCTTTCTCTGTGCCTGCCTCTAGCGTGTCTCCAGAATGGAAATCGGATGTAGACTTTCTTCTGCTTCCTTCTTCTGTATTTCTGTCACTTGTCACAGGATTGCCCCTTTGTCTTCCAACTAACTGATGTGTTCGCTCTTCAGCTCTGTTTAATTTCCTGGTGACCCAAAACCCTGAGATTTATATTTCTCTCTCTCTTTTTTTTTTTCAAAAGGAAAAGCGCTTTTGACGGTATAGAACTCCTTCCTCATTTTTTTTCAGCTCTGCCTTATATATTACCTTTCCTTTCTTTTTTTCTTTTTTTTTTCCTCTTTTTTTGTTTGTTTTGTTTTTCAAAACAGGGTTTCTCTGTGTAATCCTGGCTGTCTTGGAATTCTTTTTGTAGACCTGACTGGCCTCAAACTCACAGAGATCTGCCTGCCTCTACCTCCCAAGTGCTAGAATTAAAGGCTCGTGCCACCATGCCCAGCTAAATTTTCTTTAATTAAGGTTTTAGTTAGCATGCACAATGATGCTTTCACTACAGCAATTTCACTCAAAAATCACTGGGTCCTGTCCTACTCACCCTCCCTTCCCTCTCTACCCCATCTGCCTCCCATGGGTACCCCTCAAAGTATCCCCTCTTTGTTTTAGCTTCTCTCTCTCTCTCTCTCTCTGTCTCTGTCTCTCTCTCTCTCTGTGTTTGTCTCTCTCTCTCTCTCTCTCCCTCTCTCTCTCTCTCTCTCTCACACACACACACAAGTGGTGGTTTGGTTTGGTTAACTTGACACAAACCTAGACATATCTGGGAAGAGGGGATCATAACTGAGAAAAAGCCTCCATTAGATTGGCTTATAGACAAGTCTAAGGGCATTTTCTTAGTTAATAATTGATGTGTGAGGGCCCAGCACACTGTTGCCAGTACCACCCCCTAGGTTGGCGGTCCTCAGTTATGCAAGAAAGCAAGGCAAGCCATGAGGAGGAAGCTGGCAAGCAATGCCCTCCCATGACCTCTGCATCCATCCCCACCTCCAGGATCCTGGGAGTTCCTGCCCTGGCTTCTTTTGTGATGGACTGTGACCTGGGGATTACAAGATGAAATGACTCTTTCTTTCCAAAGTTGCTTTGTGTCATGGTATTTTATCGTAGCAATATAAACCCTAGCTAAGAGAATCTATAAGTAACTATAGATTCCATATGATAGAAAATGGGATATTTATCTTTCATTTCCATCCCAATTATCCTTGCATGTTTGTATGTGTGTGTTCACATATATATGTATTAAAATACACACTCTGCATATGAGAGAAAATACTGTAATATATGGCTGAGTCTGGTTTATTTCATTCATGACGATAATCTCTAGGTTCCATCCATTTTCCTGCAAATGATATAATTTTGTCCTTCCAGGCATAAATTAAACTCCTATTTGTATATAAGCCCTCCCTCCCTCCCTCCCTCCCTCCCTCCCTCCCTCCCTCCCTCCCTCCCTCCCTCCCTCCCTCCCTCCCTCATCTTTTGCTGAAACAGGGTCTCATGTAGCCCAGTCTGGCCTCAGACTCACTGTGCAGCTAAGGATAGTTCCTGATTCTCCTGCCTCTGCCTCTCCAGTGCTGGTTGGTACTATGCCCGATTTTTGTGGCACTGGCGATTAAACCCAGGGCCTTGTGCATTCTAGGCAAGTGTCTCACCAGCTAAGCCACAGCCACTGCATCTGCCATTTTCTTCACCCACTTGCTTGGCTGTTGAAGGTGTCCGGGGCTGATTCCATATCTCAGCTGTTGTGAATAATGCCTCAGAAGGCATGGGTCTCTGTATATCTTTAGCACACTGGTTTAGATTTGGTCAGATCTCCCTAGGAATGATGTAGTTGGTTCATACAGTAGCTCCATTTTCTATTTTCCTCTTTTCTTTTTTGTTTGTTTGTTTCTTTCCTTCCTTCCTCCTTTATTTTTTTGCTCCATCCATCCATCCATCCATCCATCCATCCATCCATCCATCCATCCACTAACTCATTCATTCATTCATTCATTCATTCACTCATTCATTCAGAACCTTCACAGTGATTTCCAAAGTGATTCCATGAGCTTATGTTCTCACTAGCAGTGCTTAGGTGTTCCTCTTCCTTGTCATCTTGGTCACTATTTGTCACCTCTTGTTTCCCTAAAGGCAGCTGTTCTGACTGGGGAGAGAGAACCTCACTGGAGCTCTAACTTTGCCTCCCCTGATGACTGAGGATTTGAACGTCTTTCTTCAGTTTGATTAATTCACCCATTTATTGTTTGGGTGACTTTTGGTGTTTAATTGTTGGGGGGAGGGGTCTTTACTGAGCTGGACCTGATTTGTATGCAGCCCACTCTGGCCTTGAACCTACAGAGCTCTGCCTGCTTCTGCCTCCCCAGTGTTGGAATCGAAGGCATGTGCCACCACACCGAGGCCAGTGTTTATGTTTTGGGTTCTGTATAGATAGTAGATGTTAATCTCCTGACACATATGTATTTAGCAAAGGCTCCCCCACTCTGGCAGCTGTGTCTTCACTGCAGTGCAGAGGTCTCTGGACCATTCAACTCCAATCTTGCTATTTCTGGCTGAGCTTTAGAGTCTTTGGAGAAAGTTCTTTCTTACATTTATATCTCAAAATGTTTCTTTCTCTAGCAGTGTTAAATGTATTTACTTGTGTGTGTGTGTGTGTGTGTGTGTGTGTGTGTGTGTGTGTGTGTGTGTGTGTGTCAGTGCTGTGCAGGTCTTGTTTCTAGGGCTCTATGGCGTAATTTCTAATTAGGTAGAGAGATGTTTGTCATTGCTTCCTCTCTTCCGGGTCTTCTGCATTTCCATCTGAATTTTAGGATCATTTTTATCACTGCTGTGAAGCACCAGCATTGGATGTTGAAGAGGAGGTTAATCACTGACATGCAGGGAAGCTATTGGGTTTTGTGTGTTTACTTCGGATCCTGCTACATTACTTGAAGTATCCTCCAATCTAAGGATCCTGGTAGGCTCTTCGGGGTTTTTAAGTGTAACATTGTATCTTCTTTGAATAGGACAACCTGACATCCTTTCCTATTCTACATTCGTTACTCTCCTTATTCCTCTAAGACTTCAAGACTCAGGGACCGTAGAGAAAATGGACAATAGCTCACATCTGATTTTAGAGGAAATACTTTCAGTGTTTCCCCTTTAATATGACATTGGGTAGGGTTGTCACGCATAGCTTGTATATGCTGAGGCATGTTCCCCTATTCCCACTTTCTTCAGAGCTGCTTGGCTAGCCAGCTTCCACTAAGGATGGTACATCTACTTCCAGAGCTCTGGGACTACAGGTGGGCCGCCATGCCGTGGGTGCTGGGGAACCCAAGCCCTGGCCCTCATGCTTGCTGGCAGGCGCTTGGCCTGCTGAACCATTTCCAAAGTCCTCTGCCAACTCAGTCTTGATAGTTTACTTTTTTTTTTCTTTACGAATTTTATAATTTTGGATTTCCAATTCCTTTTCAATGAGTGTCTGTGAAAGTTGTATGAGGCCTATCTTACCCGCATGTTCTTCTGGGATATATTTGTACACTTGCCAGTCCCCCTAGACTACTGCCAAGACGAGATTGATGTTATCATATTTCTGGAAACTTTCAAGTATACCTAAAATTAGAGATAATAGTAAAATAACCTCCCAAGGATACATCCATCAATATGATATTTTTTTTTCTCAAGCGTTGGCACCACAAGGTTTTCAATGACAAAAACAAAAACAAACCAAACAAAACAACACTATCCCCACCAACACCATCAACAACCACCCAGGACCTTTTGTCTTCAATGACACGAAACGTTTTTAGCCTTGAGAGAGTTAGTGCCAAGGCGAGAAGTAAATGCTCCAGTAGTTTTAACTGAACAGATATTTTTTGAAAATGTGATTTAAAGGTTGTTCCTCCGTCTTCTACCTTGGATCTGTGTTTTGTCAACCTGCAGCCTTTTGAGGAGTTGGGGTGTGGAAGGTCACAGAAGGTACAGGCTGTATTAGCTCCTTAAAGGAAAGTTTGGTTGTAGCTCGAGGTTTGAGGGTGCAGCACCCCTGGCTAAGTGCATGGTGATAGAAACTCCTCACAGTACCACAGAAGAGAAAGCAGAGAGCTGGTCTCAGCCTTCCCTGCTTTCTTCAGCCCAGGCCCAAGCCCACAGGGTGGTGCCACCCACATTCAAGGTGGAGGTCTCTGCTTAGTTACCACCGCCCCCCAGACACACCCACAAGTGAGCCACTAACTCCCAGTCAAGTTGGAACTCATTTACTGTCTCATGGCCTGAAAGAGGCCCCAACTCCAGCTGAGGCCTACGCACAGTGTCTTTTAGTTTTCTGTGCCCCTTTAATAAAACTGGGTTTCTAGAATGCCATTAAATTATCAATGATGAAGATTTCATTTAAGGAATGTTTAAGTTTTATCTTACAGAATAAACAATCCGGGGGCAATCACACTCCCCTGAGGTAGGATGAGTGCAAACCAGGAAGAAATAGCTGCAGACTGACACCCCTCCCAGCAGGAGATGGGGGCTGTGTTTTCTGTCCTTTCTCCTAGAATCTGACAGCCCTGGTTGCTTAAATAGGAAAAGACTGTGGAAGAGTAGCTGTCCTCATTTTCAGGCTCCAGCCTGCAGCCTGGTAGCATCCTATGTTTTCAGCGCCAATGACTTGGAGCAGGAGGCCAGAGGCCCTTGTGAGACTCCAACGGACCCCCCCTCCCCACCCTCACTGTTTTGACATCAAAGCCAACCCCACTTGACCATGGGTAACAGGTTCCTCTTGGAGCTGTTTCAGCCTGTCATGCTCTCTGGCAGCAATCATGTGTGGAAAGTCCCTATGGACACCCAGGCCTATCTGAATTGAAGATGCTGGTGTAGAGGACCAGTCGATACTGTGTGTGTGTGTACACGTGTGTGTACTTTTGGTGTATATTAGCCCTTCCTTCAAAACGACATGTAAGTCTGGGCCTGGTGGAGAACGCCTCTACTCTCAGCACTCCTCGGGGAGAGCTAGGTGGATCCCTGAGCTCAAGGCTCCCCTGGTCTGCACAGCGAATTCCAGACCACACTAGTCATGGCTACATATCAACACCCTGTCTCAAACAAAAAATATGTTAAACCAGGAGTTCTTAGCTGTTTTTCTTTTAACCCATAGAATCCCTGCATACATTCTATTGATCAGTTCTTAGAGCAATGTTTATTAACTCATAAAACAGCATACATCAATTAGTTAGAAATGTAGTTACTGAACGACTGATTTTTTTGATAATCTGATGAATGTGGAAAACAATAGTTACTGTAAATCTGAAATACAATGAACACAAATAACTTCACAAGACCGTGACACTTCAATGACGTGGGAGTGTCTGTAATGTCTAACTTCTGGTTTAAATAACCCTGGTTTCTTATCCACGTGAATAATTAAAGGCTAGTTTTCAGTTCAATATTAGTGAAAATGAAGTTGTTGCTGCTTTTTCCTTCATGCATGTTCACACAATCTCTGAATTCTATTGTCATGGAGAGCCATGAGCCACCCAGTTATAGGCCTGCTAAAGACCTTTGCACATCTCAGTAGAGATGCTGAGTCAGAAGACAACCTGTCTCCAAAGTACAGGCTGTCAGAAAAGCCAGTGTTCACTCTACCTTCTCTTAGCCTTCATATCATAAGTACAGGGAAGATGGTGATTCTTTGGAAAGTTGTAGCTTTCTAGGGTAACCAGAGTAACATTTTCTAGCCAGGAGAGGTTTGTGGGTGCCAGTCAGATTGTAACATAGAAGCCTACACACACACATGTACCAGCATATTCACACATGTGTGCACACATGTACCAACATAGTCACACATGCATGCACACATGTATCAGCATATTCATACATGTATGCACACATGTACCTACATAGTCACATATGCACTAGCATGTTTACATATTCATGAACATGCAACAGCATGTGCACACATGTATGTATGCATACATACATGTACACACAATAACCATCACACTCTCACATGCAAATGCACTCAAACACACACACATGCACACACACACACCATTACGCTCTGCTCAAACTGAGTACAACTCACCCATTGTCATCTCCAAATGTGGAGTCCTCTGTTTTCTGTTTAGCACAGGAAATTACTGTCTCCTGATGTGTCATGCTGTGGCTGCTAAACAAGAAATTGGGTTCTGGCAGGTTGACTTAAGCACACAAACAAAAAGTCTGTAAGGGGTCTGAGGTGTGAGGAGCAGGAAATGTGCACAAGGAAGAACAGAGCAGCCACGCCCTGGAAAGATAGGAATCTGAGTACGTGGTGGGAAGCAGGCTCTCAGGTGTAGGATGCACACAGCACCACCCTTTTCATCTTGGCGTCTCTCCCTGAATCACCTTCATTCTCATCTTTGGTACAAACTGACATCATTTACTTCTTTGTGTGTAGGTGTGACAGAAAATAATGTCAGTACAGTCACTATAGATTTATGAGCTGTCCCTTTAGCTGACTGAAATGAAGTTAATTTGACTCTCTGTATCTTGTGTTCTAAACTCAGAGATGTGTGGTGATTGCCAATCAGCCATGGTCGAGGGCAGGGCAGTGTAGAAGGTGGTGCTTCCCTCAGTGGCCGGCCATTCCCATGGGGAAAACAATAAAAAGTGGGAGAGAGTGGGCGGAGGAAGGGACAGCCAAGCAACTTCTCAGGCTAAGTAGGAGGAGTCTGCAGATGGAGTGGACAATCATGGCGTGTTCATTTTGTAACAAATGCTGAGCTCTTGACACAACTGTGGACACTCCCCTGCTTCCAAACCAAATGGCTCCTGTGCTGGTGACATGTCTGAGCCTGTCATGCCTCAGAACAGTGAGAATAATTGTAGGAAGCCGCCCTCACATTCGCCGTTACAAGATGGCGCTGACATCCTGTGTTCTAAGTGGTAAACAAATAATCTGCGCATGTGCCAAGGGTAGTTTTCCACTACATGTGCTCTGCCTTCCCCGTGACGACAACTCGGCCGATGGGCTGCAGCCAATCAGGGAGTAATACGTCCTAGGCGGAGAATAATTCTCCTTAAAAGGGACGGGGTTTCGCCATGCTCTCTCTTGCTTCTTGCTCCTGAAGATGTAAGCAATAAAGCTCTTGCGCTCTTGCTTCTTGCTCCTGAAGATGTAAGCAATAAAGCTCTTGCGCTCTTGCTCTCTTGCTCCTGAAGATGTAAGCAATAAAGTTTTGCCGCAGAAGGTTCCAGTTTGCTGTGTTCTTCCTGGCCGGTCGCGCGAATGCGTGTAAGAAATAATGTTTTAATAAACCCAAGGAATATCTCTTTAAGATCGCATCTTCTTGTCTATGTTAGGAATGCATTGTTAATGCTATTCTCAGGACTGGGAGATGGCTCAGGAGGTACAGTGCTTGCTGTTTGAGGACAGGCCTTGACTGTGAGCCACAGAACCCCTGTAAAACAACTGGGTGTGGTGGATATATTCAGTGCTGTGGAGGTAGAGATAGCAAGATCCCTGAAGCTTACTGGCCAGACACTTTAGTCTCCTTGGCAAGATGGAGACTAGTGAGGGTCCCTGTCTCAAAAGACAAAGTAGACAGTGCCTAGGAATGATACACGAGGTGGATCTTCAGCCTCCACATGCACACAAACAGCAGACGCATACATACAACATATACATATGTAAACATACACATATGTACATTCACACACATACATACATATACCCCATATATACACATCCATATGTATATACACATTTACATAATACACATACAGCATACATACATATATACCCACATACATATGCACCCCCTCCATATATACATGCACACATACATACACTCATGCACACATTTACATACCCATATGCACACATATGGATACATGTGCACACACATACACACACCATACACACAAACACACATGCACTCACATTCACCCATACAAACATTTACACACACGCATACAACATACATATATACACACATATCCCACACACATACACACAATGCATACATTTACATACCCACACACAACATACACATACATGCACACACACACACTTACATACCCACACATACATGCACATACACACATGCACACGTGTGTGTACACACACACTGTCTTTTGTAGGAAAGATTTGGGGAGCTTGATAGAACCCTCACTGAGAAGTTCCTCTCATCAGCTTCGAGGGAAGTTTCATGATGAATGAGATGTTTCTCTGAGGTAAGGAATTATGCAATAACTTACTTTCTCCAGTCTGGAGATGCTTGTGTGCTCTGTGGCAGTGGTTGTAAGTCTTGGTGCCAGGAACATAACACTTGGCTTTTTAAAAAACAAACAAACAAACAAACAAAAACAGTCTTGTTCTACAGCCTAGAGCGTACACAGCCTCATGCTATCCCACTTCAGCCCTCTGTGTGCTGGGGTTACAGGCAGACATTTCCTACAGAGTCATGAAAAAGGTGTGTTGCTTTGGGGAAAAATGACTGACAATATTTGTTACTGATGTTAACATTTGAACTTTCAAGGAAAATGAGATTTGGGGAAACTTGGTTTGCTTTTTTGATCTTGACAGTGCCCCAAAGCCGAACACTTTCCCATGAGACCACAGGGGGCGTGGATGCGTGGTGGTTTGATACAGTACATGGCACAAAGCAAAGTGACAAGGCAAAAACTGGCCCCAGGAGAGCCACAAGGAACTCAGCATTCTCTCCGCCTCCTTGGTTCCTGGAAGCACAAGGTGGCTGTTGACTCATCACAGTGAGACAGAGTGCCAGGTTCCTGAAGTTTGTGGAGCCTGAACATGACACACAGGCACTGACTTAATGTGGGTCCCTAGAGCTCCTGGGTCACGTTTCCTCAAATGTCTCCTTACTGGCAACCCTCTGAGTGAAGGCTTGAGAATAGAAGATGTACTGATGGGCGTGTGGACAGGCCTGAGGGTCACCCAGAGTGGAAGGGCAGCCTCTGTAGAGAGCAGAGGTGCATACTTCATTCAGGGGTTTTGATGCCCAAGCCAGGCTCTCTCTGCTGCTTACTGCATGTCACGGTTCATCTTCATTGCTAACTTGATCACATGTTGAATCACCCAGGAGACACACTGCTGGGAGTATAAGTGCAGGCGTTTTCAGAGATGATTATCTGAGGAGGGAAGACCTACCCTATGGATGATGGATGACATCACCCCATGAGCTTCAGTCCTGAAGTGAATCAAGCGAGGAAAAGAGAACGCCTGCAGACTGTGGGTAGCCCTCCCTCTGTTTCCCAGTCAGACTCCTCAGATGTGAGCAAGCAGCTTGCCTGCACTCTTGCAGTCAGAGACCCTACAGCCGCACCCTTCCCTCCTCCACAGAATGTGTCCTCAAGCCGTGTGGCAAAGCAACTCATTCCTCCATGAGTTGCTTAGTCACAGGACTGAGAACGGTAACTAAGGTACCGATTCTGTGTTGCCTGAAATAGTGTCCACTCAGTGAGACCTGCTCAGCTCCCAGGACTCCTGCGTGGGTGATCCAGTTCTGGTGGCTGCTTGGTGAAGGAGATCTGGGCATTTACAAATGAGAAGGAGATCCTAGAGCAGCAGGTCTCAACCTTCCTGATGCCGTGAGCCTTGACTACAGTTCCTCATGCTGTGGTGACCTCCAACCATGAAATCATTTCCATTGCTCATTCATGACTGTAATTTTGCTGCTGCTATGAATTACAGTGTAAATCTCTGTGTTTTCTGATGGTCTCAGGTGACACCCGTGAAAGGGATGCTCAACCTGCAGAGGGGATTGACCCACAAGTTGAGAACCACTGTTCTAGAAGGAGTGGACGGAACAGGGACATGTCACCCTCTTTAGATTTGGCTTCAAAGACAAGAATCACTAACCTGTGTCATTCTGATGATGGTCAGGATAGACAGAGTGAGTAAATCGGGCCACACTCAGGATCCTGCTCTGACTTGATGTGTCAAGGACACATCACTTCAGTCTTTTGTTATTTTCTCTTGGAGACTTGTCTCAGAGGTCCTCCCCAGTGGGGCTGAATTATTTGTTCTTATTCCTGGGACAGAATGCGTGAGGAGAGCAACTTAAGGAAGGAGAGGTTTCTTGTGGCTCACAGTCTGAAGGTGTGGTCACCATGGCACAGGAGGCACAGCAGTGGTGTGTCACTGGGGCAGCTGCATGGTCACCATGGCAGGGGTTGAGCAGGGCAGCAGTGTGTCACAGCTGGTCACATCTGCATTAGGGAAGCAGACAAGGATGAGCAATCCCGTCTGTAGCTTCCTTTTTATTCAGTCTAAGACTCAAGATCATGGGATGGAGTCCCCTCTACTGAGCTGAGTGTTCTCTCCTCCGTTAAACCTCCAGAAACAGCTTCACGGACATGCCTTGGATCACGTCTCCTAAGCAACTCTCCATCCATTCAGGTCGACTATGACCATCAACCATCAGACCCATATAGCTCGCTCTCCCTGTGAGTCATGTACCCCCATGGTTAACAAAGTCTGTGAGACATGCTTGGAATCATTATCACATGACCTATGAGTTCTGGTGGGAGGCAGGCTGGGAATGGCCTCTCTGGGCTGACATGCAAGCAGGCAGTGTATAAGGACACAGTGTCTGAGATAGTGGAGGAGGCCAGGTGGAGTGGCACACACCTTTGAGCCTAGCCCTTAGGAAGCAGAGGTAGGCAGGTTTCTGCCTGTTTTACATAGCGAGTTCCAAGACAGTCAGCACTACATAGAGAGACTCTATCCTGAAAAAAAAAATGAAAAAAGAAAAACGTTAGAAGCATTATGGAGAGGTAAGGCTGTCTGCAAGGGTTCTTGTCGAAACCCAGTGGGGTTCTCACTGTGAGTATGATTCTCAGCAGGTCTGTGTTGAAACAAGATGTGTTGAAACATGGTACATGCCCACATGACACCTGGGGATTTTAAAGTTTTAAAAATTATATTCACTTATAATATGCACGGGTGTGTGTGCATGTACCATGGAGTGTGTATGGCAGTCAGAGGACGACTTGCAGGAGTGAATTCTCTCTTTCCACCATGTGAATCCCAGAGATTTTAAGCCATAGGGTTTGGCAGTAGATGCCTTTACCTTCTGAGCTGCCTTTCCAGCCCCACCTTTCTGTTTTAAAGGGGTACACACACACACCCACACACACACATGTTCATTTCTTTATCTATTCATCTGCTGGGGCTATAACACAGGTTTCTCTCCTGCAAAACAACTTCTCTACAACTGAGTTACCAATGAGCTACATCCCAGCACTAGCCTGACTTTAAAACTTTATTGGAGATTTAATTTCATGTGTATGAGTGTTTTGCTTGCATATGTGTCTGTGCACCATGTGTGTGCCTGGTGCCCACAGAGGCCAGAAGAGGGCACTGGATCCTCTGAGACTGAAGTTACAGATGTTTGTTAACTGCCTTGTGGGTGCTGGGAATTGAACTTCTAGAAGGGCAGTTGGTGCTCTTAATCATTGAGCCATCCCTCTGGCCCTGCGATGTTGGTTTTTGAAACCCACTGCAGTGCTGTTATACTCAAGCCTAAGGTAAAGCTGTCAATCATTATTTCCATTTAACCAAGGAGGAAACGGACCCGCAGGTAGGTGGTACAGCTTGCTGAGAATACTTCTCAATAAGCTATATTGAAGATAATTTCCTTATGCTTTCCAGTGTCTATTACGTAAGTACACTTCAAAATAAACTCCTTTCAGAATTTGGTGGCAGATAAGAACCTAGATAATTAGAATTATGTAACCTGGGTTTTTTTTTCCCATTTATGTCTTGGGAATCAGAAAACTAGGGGATATATTTAGTTCTTAATCTTAGTAGTTACAGGTTTCAGCACTATGTTAAGACCAAGGGGAGAGTATCAAGGTGAAGGGTATGGTCTGTGCCCTTCAGCAATTACACTTCTGTATGGTGGCAAAGAGGCTACCCAAGACACATTCACAGGATAACATCTGAACATCCCATGGCAACGCAGCTTCCTTAAGGGTCAGGGCACTGGGGTAACCCTTGACCCTGATAACCCTGTGACTCTCAAGCCTACAATTTCCATAAACACCCCCAAGGCAAAGCTGTGTGTTAAATGAACTGAGCAGAGACAGAAAACCAAAGACAAACCAGGAGGCCTGCACGGTCGTCAGCACAGGCTGGAACAGGAATTCTACATCGGGAGCTCTCCCGGAGCCCAGCTCCCCACAGCTGCCTCTGCAGCGATTTCTGCCCCACAGGCTGTGGAGACTCAGGTTTTGCCCCATTTGCTCACACTGCTCTGATCTGTCCCTCCTGTCTGTAAATCAGGCCTTCTCCCCTCAAAGTCTGCTGACTTCCCAGCTCCCAGAATGGCTGTTGGGAGCGGGGCTGGTCCTCCAATTCTCTGGAACTATTTTCAGGGCCTCTGTCTCTCATGAACACTACTTCCTCCCACAAGGGAAGCTTGAAGTTGATTTATGGCTCGTTTTCAGTACATAATACTGTAATTTTGTGAAATGATGGTGTTATTGATCCTAGATGAGTTTCTCCTTGCTAACTTCCAAGGCCAGGTGCTAAGTGGAACCTGGGGGGAGAAGAAGTAGCAGACCTAGTACCTTAGGTACCTAGACCTAGTACCTTAGGTACCTATCACCTAGTACCTTAGGTACCTATCACCTAGGTGATGATACCCTTACTGATTAAGTGGGATCCTCAGGAGTGCCGAACAAGCAGAGGATTCATTCTGTAAGTGGACATGACTAGGAAGTGAGGGGGCCACTCCAGTGACACCGAGACCCCCAGTGAGATGCCCTAGAACCAGTTCACTGTGGCCACATGAGAAATGAACTCCGGTCATTATTCCAAGAGCCGTTCCTCTTTAGACAGGAAAGGAAGAACTGGGGTGGGGATGGAGGTGGAGATAGAGTAGTAGGATCAGGGGGTGAAGGGAAATCAATGATCAAAAGGAAGAAGGTTAGGGGTGAGGCTCAGCGATCCTGTGCTTGCCTAATGTGATGAGGACCTGGGCTTGGTCCGCAGCTGCAAAGAGTTTAGGGGTGGGTGGGAGAAAGAAATGACAGATTAAAGGAAGAAGAGGATTTTTAAAAAGTCTATTAATTCAGAATGAGTCCTGTACGGGAAGGTGAGCTATAAATTTAGATAGAATTGAATTATCTGTTTCAGCATCAATTTGCAGCTATGATTCTTTGGGGGGGAAGGGACATGATTTCATTTGTCCCTATGAAAAGTCAGGCCCAAGGAACATTGTGAGTTTTGAGGAGTGGAAATTCAGGGATCAGATGAAGGTGCATCTGGTCGTGTAGGAAGTGAGGGTCGCTTTACCCAAAGTGAAACAGGACAGAAATGGACGGACTGGAGTCCCAACTTCAGTACAGCAAGCAAGGCTTTTGTGCCACTCACCGTGGGAAGGAAGGTCCAAGCAGACAACCCCTGACTGTGACATAAACATATGTTCGAATGCTCAGTCCCCAGCTGGTGGCCCTGTTTTAGGTTTAGAACTTTTAGAAAGTGCATCTGTCTCCCTGGAGGAAGTAGCAGGTGGACGACATGTCGGGTTTCCTAGCCCAACCTTGCTTCCTAGCCCAGGTCCCTTCTTCACTTCTCAAGATATGAGGAGGTGAAGGGTCTCAGGTACACACTGCTGCCACTGGGAGGTGCATACCACCTTGCTTCCTCAACCAAGAGCCAAAATAAATTCTTCTTCCTCTATGTTCCTTCTTGTGAGGTCTTTGGTGACAGTAGCAAGAGAAGTCAGCACTATACCTACATCACAAATGCAGCTGTCATTCCTGAAAGAGGGAAAAGCAGTAGACAGAAGGGAGAGAAGTTTCCCCTGGGGACTCCTCCAAAGCATCTGGGATGCCGTCTTCCAACAAAAGAGCCACGCTGATTCTGCAGACTCTCCGCTGACTACCTACCAGCTCCCTGGCTCTCTGCAGACTCTCCGCTGACTATCTCTCTACCAGCTCCCTGTCTTCCACACTGGTGTTGAAGGGGCTTGGCAGAGAGACACTGAAGTAGATTGTCTTTCCAATCCACACCAATCACTAAGCAGAAGGAGAATCTGAATGGGACTGAGCTCTGGAAAATTACTTTCATATCCTGTGATCATCTCAAGACACGTGGGAGAGAAACCCTGAGTCACTGCAGAGCTCATTATAGGATCAGAATCTTGATCAGTGATTTCTATGACCTATGTTTTAAAACCTGGGCAGCCATATCCTATTGACCAGCCTGCTGTCTAGCTGAGGATGGAGATTTTAAAGACAGAAGGAGCCTCAGCAGTCACTAATTCCAACTGCTCCTTTGCAGCAGAATCCCCTTGAAACATTCCTTCAAGGGTGGATGTTCCATCAGCCCACTTCCAGGCATTGAGCTGACCTTGACACCGCAACTACAACCCATAGGAGAAACGTATTACCTGCTACCCACCACACCACACATACATAGATACACACAGACAAACACACACACATGTATTCACACACCTATGCTCACCCGTGTGTGTCCTATACTGTACTCTCTTCACTATGAGAGAGAGACACCATCAGCTCAATCTACAGCATGGATTTTGTAGCTCACTAATGGCTCCTGACTCAAAAGCATGAGCCAGGGTGTGCGACGCCTAAATCCTCAGGCATCAGGACATGGCACACAGAGTTCTGCCCTCCCTCAGCCTCACTGATGGATTTAATCCTGGGAACAGCAGCTTTACTTCTGTTTGGTTTTTAAGCAGTCATAATGGTTTTATTTTCACTTCTTTTTTCTTCTGGAGTGTTTTTACCATATACCATGGCATGTGTGCTACACACACACACACACACACACACACACACACACACACACACTATCCCAGGTTGTATATCCCAGTTAGCCTCAAATGCATAGGAATCCTCCTGCCTCAGCATCCCAATCACGAGGACTTCTGGTATAAGCAACTGTGCCTGTCTTTACTGAGAAGGACATTTCTTAAAATAATAATGATGAATAATAACATCATTTCAGTCACTGTTTGGGGTGCTCTCTTGATCTCCTAATTATGTTCATTCTTAATGCCAAGCAACCACCTAAAAAAAGAGTTTTATGACTCTGTCTTACTTAGAGTTAGTGTTGCCATGATGAAACACCATGAACAAAATAAACCTGGTTTATCTTGCTTACACTTCCAGATCGCTGTTCATTATTGAAGGAAGTCAGAACAGGAACTCAAACGGGGCAAGTACCTAGAGGCAGGAGCTGAAGCAGAGGCCATGGAGAGGGGTTGTTTACTGGCTGACTCAGCTTACTTTCTTATAGAACCCAGGACCACCAGCCCTTGGATAGCCCCACCCAAAATGGGCTGGGACATCTCCCATTGGTCATTAATTAAGACAATGCTTTACAGATTGCTCACAGCCCGACCTCAGGTAGGCATTTTCTCAGTTGAGTTTAGCTTGTGTTGACACTAAACTGTCCAGCACACTCTGAACAGAGGGAAATGGTCAGAATCATAAGAGACTGGGAAGATGGCCCCGTGGATAAGAATGCTTGTGTACAAGCCTGAGGACCTGAGTTCTAATCCTCAGAAACTACAGAAAAATCTAGGTGTGGTTGTGCAGGCCTGTAACCCCAGTGCTAGGTGGGTGTGAAGAGAGACAGGATTGCTGGGGCTCCTTGGCCTCCAGCCAAACTGCAGTGAGAGTCTGTCTCAAGAGGAAGGAGAAAGTGATAAAGCAGGGCACTCAGTCTCTTCATCTTCTGACCTCTGCATCTGCACTCAGGCCCAGACATCCATGTGTACATGTTTGTGCATGCACCAAAGCATTCCACCATACATACACACATAAACACACACACACACACACACACACAAACACACAATCAAACAGACACATGGACCCATGAACCACGGCAATTTTGAAAGTTCATTTGTCTAACCAGACACAAGGTCTCTTGGACTAACACCACTGAAGTGAAAACAGAGAGCGGCTGGGAAGAGATCAGGGGAAACAGGGCCCTGTGACACACTTAGCTTACCCCCTTTGCTGCTTAATCTTCCTTAGATTCCTGTTTAACTTCATTTTGAAACAGAGTCTTTGTTTTGAGAGGTGAGCACAGGCACACCATCTAGTATCAATTAATAACGAGACATAAGAGAAAAGAAAGAATGGAGCAGAGGCAGCAGTGAGTGGGGGATGGGTCTGTGCGTGTGTGCATGTGTGTGTGTGTGTGTGTGTGTGATCATTTCATTATGTCGAATCACAGAGCTGAACGCTCTGACTACACACAGCTGATCTGTCAAATTTACTTCAGTAATGCCAGGAAATGCATCATTAAATAAATTAGAGAAAAGAGAGAGGAACTGAGGAAGGAAAAGAAGGGAAAGGGAAGAAAAGAAAATTAAACATGAATGAAAACTGTTAATAACTTCATGGGGCCCACCCTCACCCCTCACACACCCCACCCCAATCCACCCCCTGCCCCACCCCCACTCTTCTACCCCACCTCCACCCCATTCCAGCCCCACTGCCTACTCCATTTATACCCCAACCCCACTCCACCCCCATTCCCCAACACCAACCTCACTCCCAATTCCCTACCCCCAATCTACTGCCCACCCCCACTCCACCCTCCATCCTATCCCACCTATTCCCCCACTCCCCTGACCTCCCACCTCCCCACTCCCCCTACACACCCATGCCCATCCCATTCCATACCCCTGCCCCCACTCAACCAACCCCACCTTACCCCTACCCCCCCCCACCCTATGCTCATCTCCATTTGCCAACCTCCCCCCCCCCCCCGCCCCAACTCCCCTACTCCACTCCCTGCCCTGCCTCCATTACTTCTCAGACTGCATCTGGTCTCATGCACATAAGGTTCCCAAGATGATTTCTTGTTCTTTCAGCTCAATAAAATCCACACCACCACCTCCGCCCTGCCGTCCTTCTGGCTCAAGGGGTTTTGCTGGAACTCCGTTTTACAGCCTTGCCAAGGCCCATGTCCTCATTAACACGGCCTCATCAGCTTTGCTTGGACTCAGCGCCAAGGTGGCTGTGATCAGACAATTCCTACCAGGGTGTGAGCTCTGTTAACCGGTCACTGAGTTCTGTTTTGGTTCTATTTGATGGGCATCTGAACATGGAGCTGCCTACTGTTTCCATCTGATTCTTAATAATGGAACCCTCGAGGCTAGGCACAGCAGCAGACACCTAGTAGGCCCTCAGTGAATGTGGAATCAAACGAAAGAATTTAAGCTCATTATTAGGTCAGTCTCAAGGGTAAACTGAGAGTTTTTGTAGATGACTTTAAATACTAGCCTGTGGACTTTAAGAACATATTGGTTAGACTAGAGTAATGGGTAGCCTTCCCCCCAAAAAGCATAAAAGAGGGTTCCAATCCTGTTTATTTGATGAACTTCCAAGAAAGCCACATTTCCTGAAAGGAAATCCAAGATGGCAGAAGGTCTGGAGGACCCTGCACAAAAATACATTAGTCACCTTTACCCTCTAGGCAAATGGGTTATAACATCATGGCTTGTCCGGAGTGTCTGCTGGGAACTGGAGAGACACACTAGCAATCCTGCCTCTTTTTCTCAAAAATATTGCTTAGAAGTTGACCTAGTTCTTGTGCCAGAGAGAGGCTCACCTTTCCTTTCTCAACTTTATTCTCCTTCAGCCTGTAGCCTGAGTTTCCATTTGTCCTGTCATTTGTCCTGGGCCTGGTGGGAGGAGGTCTTACTGTTGTGTCAGCCAACAGGGAGTTATTGGCTCTTCTCCAGTTGCTTGCTGATTCTGATTGCTGAGACTGGCCACGAGGGATCTTGTCGCTCATAGCTGCAGTATCCTGCCCTATAGGTCTCTTTACCATTGATCTGGGGACATGGATTCCTGGAGCTTACTTCTTCCAAATGACTCCTGCTGTCATTCATGCAGCCAATGCTCCCAGAAGTGGCAGTCCAGAGGACTTTCTGCACCATAGGTCACTGGACAGCTTACTTGAGTCAGCATCTAGCATCTGCGGGTCTTTTAGAGAAAGCTTCCTTGGGGTTTAGGAACTGTCCTTAGCATGGGCATGGAGAGTAAGTAGTGACCAAGATGTCCCTTACCCAACACTCTTTAAATATGGATGCACAATCACTAAAGCTCCCTTGGCCCCTGGTGTCAACAGTCTGTACTGCAGACAGTGCCCCCTGCAGGACCAATGCCTGGCATCTCCCTGGGAGCTCAGACCTGAATCGTTTTTGTTTTTGTTTTTGTTTTTAAAAACAGGCTGTAGTGGATGGAGGCCACGCCCAGTTGGGATTGTGACTGCTATTCTTGGTTGTCAAGATTCTTGACTACATCTGGAATTAACTAAAATGCAAGAAGCTGGCTACACCTTTATTCTTAATTAAATCGTTCAGTTAAACCATTTAAGGGGGAAGACCCACCTTTAATATGAATCTTTTGAGGTGGGAAGATCCACCTTAAATGTGGGCCACACTTTGTGGTGATGGCTTATATGAAGGATACGGAAGAAAGACACTTTCTCCCTTTGCCTGCTTGCCCCTCCCCCCTCTCTCTCTCTGGAAAGTTTTCTTTTGCTGGCATTTTTGAGCCTATTTCTTTGGAATTCCAGTGTATACTGAAGAGCAGCTGAGATATCCAGCCTTGGTAGACTGAACAACTACTGGATTCTGGGACTTGCTGTTAAGTGGGCAGCCATTGTTGAACTAGCTGCACCATAGCCTATAAGCCACTCTAATAACCCTGTCCCCCTCCGTGTATGTTATCTCTGCTTCTCTCAGGAGCCCTGACTAACACAGGGGTGGTCACCTAGAGTCCCGTGGGGAGCAGAGACAGAGCTAATCACCATGGGGCCAGGCTTACTATAAGCGAGCACTCTGCATGTATAGTACTGAGGCCTAGTGCTCAGAGTGCAGGAGCCAGTCAGCCCTGACCCTGCCAGAGGCCCCACCACTGTGCTAATTTCTGCCTGATACTCTGTGGATACTCTTTCCCTTTGCAGTGTCTTAGGGCACAGTGTACCCTGCTTGTCCACATTTTGCTCACCTATGTGAGTAATGGGGAGGGCTGAAGAGAAACTCAGCCTGTCCCCCCCTCCCCTACCGTGAAGGCTCCTTCTACTGTACCTGTCACATTGTTGCCAACATGAACTGATTTGGGGGAACCAAGGGTACCTATCAATGTCTTAGCAAGTGACCTAAACATCTCAAGGTAGTCAGGTGCTAATGGGGAAACAGCTGGAGGTGAAATTGAACCCTTAGCCTAAGGCATGATGCTCCCCTAACCTGCACTCTTGTCTGTGTACATCTTCCTCCACACTGACCCTAGAGCTCTCTCTGCCTCCAGGGCGGGCACTGCAGTGATGGATACTCCTCTTGGATGTATCACACCAAATCTTCCTGACAGAATCTTAGGCAGAGGAGCAGCTGAGACCCAGGGAAAAGCTGAAAACCAAGAAGTAGGAAATTTATACGCACATATACACTTCCTGTTTCCCTCTTCCCCAATTCTCTGTGGCACCAAGGCTTGAACCCAGAACCTTACAATCTACCCCTCCTTTTACTTTTTATCTTAAATCAAATTTCTCACCTTTAGTCTTCCTTCCCCCAGCCTGAAACCTGCTTGCTCAGGGGTGGAGCTTCCCGCTCAATCATTCTACCATGCCCACTGCTGGAACCTGCCGCTTTGCTGTTCAGAGCCGTGCACGTGGTCACCCTGCTATTGGACCCCAAGACTAATTGGCGGGAATCGGGCCCCTTCCCCTGCTTTATAATTGCGTGCGGAATAGTAAAATTGAGCTTTGATCAGAATGACTGTCTTAGCTACATTTCTTTATCTCGCCACCTAGCCCCTCTTCTCTTCCAGGTTTCCAAAATGCCTTTCCAGGCTAGAACCCATGTTGTGATCTGCTGGCCGGACACAACACTCACCAGCTGTGGGGCTCCTTCTTCAGCCACCAGTCCACTCCATCTCTGAAAGTTCTTTCCTGCTTAAATAAACTATCTCTAGTTCTTGAAAAAAAAGGAAAAGAAAAGAAAAGAAAAAAAAAGAAAAGAAAAAATGGAGCCTCAATAAATTCCTCAGGATGGCCTTGAATTTGTGGTCTTCTGTGTAGGGTGAAGAGACTCTGCAGGTGACATGCAGCTGTTTAAAGGATTACAGATAGCAAAGGTTTTCCTTGCCTTTGTGCCATCACCCAGGAAGTCCTAAGACCCCAGGAAGTAACGACTGTGCAGAGCTTCTATAGATGAAATTATAGACAGCCTTCCTAAAGATTATCAAATATAAGATTTTCTCAGAAGCAGGGACAGAGAGTCCCATACTTGCAGGGCCCATGTAGATACATCAAAGTTTAGGAAGCCCAGGTACAGTGGTGTCCAGGGACCAGACCCCACCCCCACCCCACCCCCACCATGAGAGCACACACTCACTTGAGAAACTCTCAGAGCAGTGACCCAATCCTACTGGATGGATTCAGGAAGAATCACAGGAAAGATCATGTCTTAGTTACCTTTCTATTGCTATGGACAAAACACTTTGAGCTATTAACTCCATCTCTGGGAATCGTTCCTATAGAAAACTGAAATACTGGAAGAAACCACAGGGACAAAAATACTCACTATCAAACTGTTGAAAATAATGCAACAAATGCTGGCAACGGAACTACCCAGTCACACGGAAGGATTCCCTGTGCATCCAGCAAAATCAAGTATAGTTAGGAAAGTGACTTTCAGGTCTGTGCATAAATGCTCATGGAGCTGGAGAGATGGCTCAGGGGTTAAGAGCACTGACTATTCTTGCAGAGGATCTGGGTTTGATTCCCTGCGCCTGCATGGCAAGTCTAGTTCCAGAGGACCTGAGACCTTCTTCTGGTCTTCTTGAGCTCTGCACACACATGGTGCACAGACATACATGTAAGCAAAGCACACATTCACACATAATAAAAGTAAATGCATGTATAAAAAGACGTTCTCATCATCTGATCTAGATGTAGCCTAATTCAACCATGTAATTACTTTGGGAAGATTAATTGGTACTTTTGAAATGTTCTAGTAGTCTACAATGTGTGTGAAGTCTCTCTCTCTCCCTTTCCTTGTCTTTGTGTGTGTGTGTGTGTGTGTACACGCACGTGCACACGTGCATCAACGTATTGTGAAACGCACAGTGGCAAATGGGTTCTGATGGGAGAAAACCTGTTGGTAATGGGAATTTAGATGACAGCCATCATTTCCTTCCCCTCTCTCCTCTAACAGAGCCTCTGTCTCTGAGTCTAGAGACCCACCATCAAGTTAGAGTTGAGTGTCATATCTGAGAACTGAAGCAGTGTTGACCACATCGGACTGCAGAGGCTTTAAAAAACCCAGAAGCTGGACACCATTTTTCCACCAGGAAACATCGATGTCCTCCTGTGACTTCAGGAGTCATTAAGGATACACAGGTGAAACCACAGTGAGGTGCTCCCTTCTCACACTGTGCTGGCTGGAGAGAGAGAGAGAGAGAGCGAGAGCGAGAGCGAGAGCGAGAGCGAGAGAGAGAGAGAGAGAGAGAGAGAGAGAGAGAGTCAACAGGCAGGACTGGTAGGGAGTGAGGGAGAGAAGCTCCCCACACTCGGGACCTGACAAGAGGGCGACAGGTCATTCTGTAATAAGGGTGAGCCTCCAGGTGGCCCTTATAGTCTCTGCTGCTGAAACATCTGCTCCTTAGAACAAATCATTTTCCCACTGCTTGGGCCAATGCAAATGTCTTCAATGACCTTGGCTAAGGCCACTTGGCTCAGAGATGTGAAAGCACTTGACTTTTGAATATTGGTTTTAAGTCTCTTACAACCACATAGGTTCAGTTGTTAGTTCAAATAATTTGTTTTATTAGGATTTCCTACACATTAGTTCATATCTACAAAGAGAGATAGATTCTACATTTTTCCTTTTATGAACAATTCCTTGCTTCGTCTCCCTAGCTAGCACTTCTGTTACCGTGCTGAATAGCAGTGGTCGAAACAGACACCCGTTGTTTTTCTTCTGGGTTCTCACTATTAAGTATGGTGTTACCTGTAGATGTAACACACGGCCGACAGAAACCTTCACATCCCTAGGATTTCCATCTAGTCAAACCAACGTGAACTACGCTTACTTAAAATGTCTCCTAGACCTGAGAGTTTTAGTTTTTATTTCATAAACCGTGTTTTGGGGTTTTATGAATCCTGGGTTTTATTATACCTTCTATTTCTTTGCTGAGATTTTCTGTTTTCTAAAATTTTGTTTCATGATAATTTGTCTGAACTCGGTGCATTTTCACGATGGCTTTTTAAAAAGTCTTGCCGCATGATTCCAATGGCGAATTAATCTCAGTGTTGATGTTTTAATTTTTGGCTTTTTCTCATTCAAGTTGTGACAGCTTGGTTCTCGGTGTGATGACTTTAGTTACATTTTTGACTGCTCACACGTCTTTATTACGAGATGGGCCCTGTTATCTCTCACTTTTGCAAGCAATCCCCACATGTGGCCTAACAGGTATGGAGCTCTATGGTGGCCTTTACTGACACCACCTCAATAAAAGTAAGCAGAGTCCCACTTCCCCAGATCAAGTGGGTGTTGGCTTGCACTGTCCCCCTGCCTCCACTGAGTGTGTAAATCTAGCACCCTTCTGGACCCAGTAGACCCGAGTAAGAGTGCTAGCCGGCTCTATGTCCCTCTGTTCCTTCTGCCTGTGACACCAGCAGTGTATGGGAGTCCTGCTCTCTGTTCACCTTATTGACAACAGAGGAAGGGACACAGGCAGGCTTGCCCAACCCCATCTCAGTAAGTCACATACTTCTGGGTGGCATGGAGGATCAGCCTGACCTCTTTTGACGTTACCCGGGTGTCGCGCCTGCTCTCGACCAGCAAGAACGATGCGACCACCAGTCCTTCTAACAGCAGTTTATTCAGTCTTCATCTTTCTTCTTTCTCTTCATCAGTACCGTTCCCCAGCTGAAGAGTTCTGAATCCACGCCGGATCCTTCTCAACAGTCTGTTTTACAGGAACTTTTATTAACCACTCCTTCCCCGTGATGCAGTTCTGAATCCTCCCTGTAGCAGGGGGTCTTCGCTCGTGCCTGAAGATGTTTCTTGTTCCCGGGTTTCGGGCACCAACTGTTACGCGCACTCAACTGGCCAGGAAGAACGACGCTGCTACAGGATCCTTCTGCACACGTTTATTCAGTCCTGTTTCTTCTTGTTTATATCTCCCTTGTTTATATCTCCCTTGTTTTTATATCTCCCTTGTTTATATCTCCCTTGTTTATATATCTCCCTTGTTTTTATATCTCCCCTGTTTATATCTCCCCCGAACCCTGGGCCTCTCACTCCTTTTATACTCTCTCTCATCCACGAACCGCAGGCCACGCCCCCTCGCCAGTCACGAGGCTTCAGCTAATCAGGGCAGCAGGGGCAAATCTCCACCAAATTGGATTCACCTGTATCCTGGTACACCTGCGCAGCACTCAAGATGTTTGTGTCTTATATGAGGAAGTCAGGTGCAAGTCATATGACTTAGCTGCAGTCCCTGGCGCCTTTGGGACTGCCGCCACACCCGCTCCCCACAATTCCCCCTTTTTTCTTTTTTGGCAGAGAGAATGTCTGTAGATAGCCCCCCGTAGTCATGCCCTTACCCGTCCTTGGGTGACAAACAGCATTGGTTTGATCCCTGTCTTAGGTTGGTGACATGCCCAGGGAGTCTTATCACTGACTACCTCTCAATCATGCCAAGCCACACCTGGGGAGATTGTGTTTTGCTTGCGGCAGGTGCATCAAAGGGCCAGGATGTTAATTAACCTATGGCCAGATCTTAATTGCTGCAAGCAAGCCTCATGGGTGAAGGTAGAGGTCTGATCCCCAGTGTGCAAGCATAGGGGCCCTACACAAAACCATCCCTTAGGCTCATCACCCAGAGAGGTCTTGGCCAGCTCCCGTGTCGTTTTTCCTGGGGGAAGGGAACTAGGACACTGAACCTTCATGCAATCAGATGTGCCTTCCACAGGATGCCAACAGCAAGCTATCCTCTGTGCAGTGCTTAGCCTCGCACCCCACGGCATAACGCAGCATAATTTCTTTTAGAGCGGCAAACCGAATCTGAGGAGATTGTCCCGCCTCCACTGCAGCAAAAGCCTACGCTACCATGGCGAAAGTGCGGGCCGCACTCTGCACCTAACACATGTGCCAAACACAAAACACACACACACTATAACAAGCATACATCCCAGGGCTCTCATCCCCACTCATCTTCCCTGAAGCAAGGGATAGATAGCCAGAGGGGCTATTTCTTTAAGGGGAATTCAGGGATCAAAAAGGCATGGAAAAATTTGAACGTCATGTCGAGCTGGTATCGGCTTCTGGAACACCGAAAGGATCTCTCATCTCTGCTCCATCCTTTGTGCTTGTGGGATCATCCACCACATCCACAGGGGCAACTGGATCAGGAGCCTCATTCTTGCAGCGTCTTACCAATCTCTCCGGCACCCAAAGAGGTTCCATCTGGTCCTGTGGAAACACACAAACAGACCCTCTCGCCCACATCAACACCTGATCTGGTTGATCCTCTCCAAATCTCCGGACAGAAGGTCCACCTACAGGTGGATGCTGAGGAGGCATAGGGAGGAGGCATAGAAGCTAATTCGCCTTCCTCCTCCGCCTCGGCTCTTTTGTTTCGTCCTTTCTGTTCACCTGATTTTACTGTGTCTTCTTTCTTTTTCCTTTTTCTTTTTAAGCCCTTCTCCTTTTCCGACATACTTTCTTGTTGCTCTATAAGGATTTTCTGACCTGTCTTGACTGCCTCTCCATTCAAACAGTAACAGAGTCCATATATCAGAACAAACAAGACCAAAACTATCAGACCTACCCACAAAGGGTCAATGGGAGAAAAAAGCATAACTACACAGCGAGGATCTATTGATCACTACACTGAGGTTATCATAGTTCCTTAACTTGTCCCCAAACCAGGAACCTTAACTTGTCCCAAAACCAGGAACCTTATCGTTACTTTGTGCCTCCTTCCTGGCAACTTTATACTCACCTCTATTTTATCCGAGGTCCTTCCCAAACTCCTGGGTTACTTTGTGCCTACTTCCTGGCAACTTTATGCTCACCTCTATTTTATCCGAGGTCCTTCCCAAACTCCTGGGGTCGCAAGTTTCACTCACCTTGAACTTACCCTGCCGGCAACCACTGACTGCTGAAAGTTCTGAACTCGGTGGGGGAGTCGGTTCCCCGTACGGGCCACCAATTGTCGCGCCTGCTCTCGACCAGCAAGAACGATGCGACCACCAGTCCTTCTAACAGCAGTTTATTCAGTCTTCATCTTTCTTCTTTCTCTTCATCAGTACCGTTCCCCAGCTGAAGAGTTCTGAATCCACGCCGGATCCTTCTCAACAGTCTGTTTTACAGGAACTTTTATTAACCACTCCTTCCCCGTGATGCAGTTCTGAATCCTCCCTGTAGCAGGGGGTCTTCGCTCGTGCCTGAAGATGTTTCTTGTTCCCGGGTTTCGGGCACCAACTGTTACGCGCACTCAACTGGCCAGGAAGAACGACGCTGCTACAGGATCCTTCTGCACACGTTTATTCAGTCCTGTTTCTTCTTGTTTATATCTCCCTTGTTTATATCTCCCTTGTTTTTATATCTCCCTTGTTTATATCTCCCTTGTTTATATATCTCCCTTGTTTTTATATCTCCCCTGTTTATATCTCCCCCGAACCCTGGGCCTCTCACTCCTTTTATACTCTCTCTCATCCACGAACCGCAGGCCACGCCCCCTCGCCAGTCACGAGGCTTCAGCTAATCAGGGCAGCAGGGGCAAATCTCCACCAAATTGGATTCACCTGTATCCTGGTACACCTGCGCAGCACTCAAGATGTTTGTGTCTTATATGAGGAAGTCAGGTGCAAGTCATATGACTTAGCTGCAGTCCCTGGCGCCTTTGGGACTGCCGCCACACCCGCTCCCCACACCCGGGAAGGGTATTATGGTCTGGATATTATGGTCATGTGATGAGCTCTGACTCCCCAGGTGCTGATTTAGGGAACCATGGAGCTTTGTGGGGTGTGGTCCCACTGGAGGAGGGGCACTTTATGCCTTTCCTGGGTGGAGGAAGGGAAGTAGCTCACCATTCATCCCAATAGTACATCCCATGGGGTAGTTGAGTGTGAGGCCCTGTGGCAGTGGGAGGTGGGGTAAGGCTGGGAGGGAGCTAGATCCTGTCCCCCCACTGACAGGAGACATGGAGTTCTGCTTTTTGCTCACACAAGCAGGTAACCAGAAAACCGGTTCCCTGTTGGTCCCACCCACCAACCACCTCTAAGGAGGATACCCCAGGGAAGTCAGAGGACCGAGGTTCTGATATTTTAGAGTCTGCTCATGCTTCTTGTGCGCGCTCGACTGGCCAGGAAGAACGACGCTGCAACAGGATCCTTCTGCACACGTTTATTGGGAGAGCTTGATTGTAGAGGCGAAAAGACCCTGAGCCCAGAACTGGTGCTGCTTACATAGGCCTAGGAGAGGCGTGTCTCACATCTGATTGGTTAACTTGTCTTGGCAAAAGAACCTTCACTGCCTATGTATGTGTGGTGGCCAGCAGTAGCCAACTGCCACTCTGCAACTGCCACTCTGCAACGGCTTCCCACACATGCTCAAGCATCGTGTGATGGAAGATTTATCATTTTCCTTTCATAGTTAAGCCTTTGATACATTAGGAATTTATTTCCTGTCACGTGGGATCCTACTTCATTTCCTTTCTAATCGATAACAAGTGATGTCATTTTATTTTATTGAAGCATTATTCTTTCAGCCAATGCAGATACTAACAGCTCTGTATGGTAAACTGCAGTGAATTCTGGGATGTGTATCTAGCTCCTGTCTCTGACTCACCTCTTCCTTTCCTATCACCACACTGCTTTGACAATGAGTGGCTTGTGGTATATTTTAGCGTCAATCGAGGCAAGGGCAGCCTTCCAAGTTTTCACTTTCTCATCCTTCTGGAGTGCAGGTTCCTCTCTGTGAACTGTGAAGCCATTGTGTTAGGAAGCTAATGGCAGAAGGCCTGGAATTGGGCTGAGTGGTTTCACAGAAATATGAGATGAATTTTCTTGGCACGGCCCCAATCCTGATGAGTGATTCAGCTTCAGAGCTACAGTCCACAGATGTCCCTTCTGTTCGTGTGTCACAGACCAAATCAAATTAGATGGCCCTGCTGACTTCAAAAGGACAGGAAAATGCTACCCTGAGGGGAGGGCAGTGGGAAGTTGAGGAATATTAATAGGGGAGATGACACACCTGTGGGCTGAGTCTATTCCAGCTGCCAGGAGTCTTGAACTTCTTCCTTCACAGTCAGGAAGCTGAGAGTTCAAGATCAAGGGAGCAGGTGTGTTCTGGTGAAGCCTTCTTTCTTCCCTTCCTCTTCCCTCCCCTCCTCTCTCCTCTCCTCTGTCCCTTTATTTCTCTTCTCTCCCCTTCTCTTCCTTTTCCTTCTTTCTCTCCCTTCCCCTCCCCCTTCCCTTTCTTTCCCCTTCCCTCCCTCTCCTCTCCTTCCTCCCCTCCCCCTCCCATTCCTCCTCTCCCCTCCCCTCCCCTTTCTTTTCCCTTCCTTTTTTTTCCCCTTTCTACTTTTCTTTTCAGACACAGAATCAAAAGAGCGGGAGCCTCAAAGTTTGGGCCCTGAAGGCCCCTGCAGGCAAACTCATCTTTTCCTAGGACATTGTCTTAGTTTCTTTTTTGATGCTTAGATGAAAACACCCCAACAAAAGCACCTTGAGTCTCGCAGTTCTGGATTATGTTTCATCACAAGTGAAGCCCTGACAGTGAGAGCTTAAGTTGATACCTCTGCACTCAGGAAGCAGCTAATCTCCAGTCCTGTGTTGTCTGGCACTGCAGCCCAGAGTAGTGCCTCTCTCCTTTAGAGCAGGTCTTCCCACCTTGACTAACCTAATTAAGACAATCTCTCACAGGTGTGCCCAGATCTAAACACTCTCATCCCTCACAAATGTGCCTGAAGACTTGACTCCCAGGTGATTCCAAATTCCATCACACTGATAAAAATACTATTACAGCCTTAAGAGAACATTAATGTGCCACCATCATTTCTGTACAGGTGAACGTCGAAGTCCAAAGTCAGGCCTTTTTCCACACGGAGTCCACTTCAGTGGCGAAACTTACTGAGGAATGTCTCACTGGATCCACATCTAAGCTTTGGTAGGACTTTAAGAACATTTCCTGGGAAGTAGGCTGAACTGAAGACCTCTCTTTAGCTACATAGCTCTCTTTAGTTTCCTTAGATAACAGGGAAACAGGAAGCTGGGTACTTTCCCATTGTGCCCCTGAAGATAGGATAGACAAAGTTCCTGTTATCCACTCAGCCTTGAAGAAAGAAGAGGCCCAGAAGCACCGCCCATGATTACATCATCCTCAGTGCCCAGAACCCTCAGGGCCAGAGCAGACCTCCCCAAGAGTCCACCCATTAGATTTCATGTCACTGAAGTTTGTTATGATACAGCCTGAAGTCAGAGAGTGATCCATTGCTGATCATCGTGTAGACCAAAGTGGCTGGCTGACATTTATTAGCTTTAAGTGTGTCCCAGGAGTAGTTCAAAGCCTTTAGATGGTATTAACTTGCTTTGTTCTCACTCTATGACTCTAGTCTTTTATTTCATTCTGAAAAGGAGAAAACTGAGGCATAGAGAGGCTAAGTAAGTTGCCCAGGTGTACCCCAATATTAAGTGGTTTTGTGGGATGGGACTACCACTAAGCTTTTAACCCAAGGCTCTTTGTTTCAGAATCCATAGCCATCACAATTCATACAATGGTATGCTGCCTTTCCTTCAAAAAGAACTTTGGGGGCTGGGGTGAAGTGCTCATTGTGCCAGCTGAACCAGCATAAATAAGATCCTGAGTTTGATCCCTAGAACCCGAGTAAAAAGCCATGTGTAGCAGTGTGTGCTTGTAATCTCTGCACTAAGGAATGGAGAGAGGTGACTCTGGGGCTGGCCAACCAACCTAACCCAATCAGTCAGCCTCAGGTCCCAGTGAGGGATCCTGACTCAAAAAAAGCAAGCAAGCAAGCAAGCAAGCAAGCAAGCAAGCAAACAAACAAGAAACACCCAAGATGTACAGCTCCTGAGGAATGACACCCAAGGTGCATACACGTGTACACACAAACATGCACATGTGCCTGCACATATAGGTGTGTACTGGTACACATATGGGTACATATAACCATACAAAAGGACCTTTTATGTTGATATATTTAATATAACACTTCTTTGCAAGATATTCTCTTTGGGGGAGCCATGCCTCTCAGAATAGAGTTTGGTGTGGTCATCAACACAGCTTCCTTCCTTTAGATGATGGCCTTTCTCTGAATATTATTTGGTCTGAAGAATGGGATATATCTTCAGAGGAGGCGGGGGTGGGGGTGGGGGAGAAGGCGGGTTAACCCTGGAACAAGCCCTGCAGATCCCTGGGCATTGAGGCTCTAGACAGAAGGCTCTAGGGGGCTGTGATTGTTAGCTTTGCCAACTGTCACAACCTAGAATCTCCTGAGAGTCTCAACTAAGGAATTATCTAGACCAAGTTTGCCTATGGGCATGTCTATCCCAGATTGTCTTGTTAATTGAGATGGAAAGACTCAGACAATGTGGGTGGCATCGTTTCTTGGGCTGGGTCCTGGACTGGATGTAAGAGTAGAAATAGCTGAGTGTTGAGCAAGCAGGCAGCATGGGGTCTTCTCCCCGCTCTTGCCTGTGGATGCATGACCAGGTGCCTTAACTTCCCCTCAGTAGCAGACTGTGGCCTGAAACTACAAACCGTTTTCTCCCCTGGGTTTCCCTACCCCAGCCCCCACTGCGTTGCTTTTGGACACAGTGTTCTATGAGAGCAATAGAAATGAATTAGAACTGAGGATGAGGCAGGAGAGCACGCTCTAGTCTGAAGGACGTCTCAAGCAAGGAGAGAAACAAAGTAACCTGGCCTCAGTCACTGTGCAGGAGAGACCAGTTAAGGAGAGCATGCCCAAGGTGGGGACTCTGGTACTCAATATCCAGCTATAGCTGTAGCTTCCCCTGCAGAGGACATGGGCCTGACAAATCCTTATGCATGGGTAGAGGCTACTATCCATACTGTGTCTTATTCTGCTTTTCATACTTTCCCCCTCCCCCTACCTCTTCTGACTGGTCCATGTCCTCATGTCGGGTCACCTGAAATTCTTAGCAGCACAAGAGATATTCTCAGCATGCTGTCACCTTCTCAGATCTACCATTGTGTCTTTCTCTCATGCTTAGGAACATGCTTCAAGATGGGGACTTGGTCCTAGAAACAGATGTAGATGGCAGGTGAGGGACTAAGGACCGTGGGTGGGTCCACCTTCAACCAGTTAGGAACAGAAGCTGGTGGGTAAAGGCTCAGCCTTCCTCTTCTCCAGGGAGGGAATTCCTAGGCAGTGTCCTCTCAGTGTGGCTATGGGTCCCCAGGATCCTTATACAGGTCCCAGGAATGTGCTGGCTGCTTAACAACTTCTTGCTTATTCCTCCATCCTTGGTTCCACCCCATTATCCCCCCAAACCCAGAGATGATGACTTGGGTACAGTTGGGTTATCCATGGAGAATCTAGAAAAGGAAGAAAAGAACATGGCAAAGGATAGACCAAGAGCAATTTGCTTTAGAGGGACAGAGATGTTGGGGAGGTATGTTGAGCACAGTCAGTACTGCCTTGTGCAGAGTCAAAGAGACCAGGGGTATCCTCTAATCCTTCCCTTCGCTTTTGGGTGGAGGTGCCTGCCTCTGGATGGGAACACTGTGTCTCTCCTACCTCCCAAATATGCTCGAGGCTTGGTGAAACCCCAGAAAAAAAAGACAAGAAGTAGAAACTGTCTATAGCAACATCCATGGTGTTGCCTACCAGGTGTGGGCACGGTGCCAATGGGGTCAGATGCATCCATGGGTTTCTGGAGCCGTGATGCTGGAGCTAAGATGTCTGGAGCCATGATGTTGGAGCTAAGATGTCTGGAGCCATGATGTTGGAGCTAAGATGTCTGGAGCCATGATGCTGGAGCTAAGATGAGGCCTGAAAGGCAGAGGCTGATTTTTCCTTGGCAGCTTAATCTTTGCTTTTCACCTTCAAACGGTTCTATTCTGCGTCTAAATGCTCACACCAAGAATCTGTCCTGAATTTGGGGGGACCCTAGAAATGGACTCAACCCCTGCTCAGATGATAAATATCCCTTCTTAGTTCTGTTTTATTTCAGGTTACAGATCGTAGAGTTAGGGTGAAGGAATTAAAAAAAAAAAAGCAGAATACTTATTCCAGCATTAACGATTATTATTGTAGGATCTTGCACCATATCTTTTTCCTGGTGAATTATTAATAAGGCCTGTTTTTGTTTAATGCCTGATAATAATTTCTAAAAACAGATCTACAACTTCAGCTGTAAATGCATGCCCATGAATCATTCTCCTGAAAGCTCAATTGTACAGTTTGTGTGTGTGTGTGTGTGTGTGAAATAACCCTATTTTTAAAATCTTCTGCCTTGCCATTCCTACAAATGTCAACACAAGACCCGAGAAGCAATCTGGGGCTCTGCGATGAAATTATCGAGATCTTCACCTGGCTTGCTTAAGGAGGAGCCAAGAGGCTAGGAGCCCAAAAGCAGAGCACGAGGCTGAACAGCCTTCTCACTTCTGACCTCAAGTCAGGATGAATCAGGCAGCTTCCCAGCTTCCATCTAGTGCTTCCCCACCCTCCCCCCATGCCCAGCTTTTCTCTCCAGCTTTCATGTCCCTGAGGAGCCCCTGCCCCTCTGAGGGCCTGTACTAAGTATGCTCAGCACATCTTCCCAGCATCTCCAGCAACCTTGAAAGCAAGTCGCTTGTTAGCGCCTCCTTGACCCTTTCAGTCCCATTTCTGATAACACAGCAGGAGACAAAGACTCAGGAAGACTGGCAAATGTCAACACCGGGGTGTAAACCTAGAGCAGTATGCTGCTCAAACCGTGGTCTGGAAATCAATCAAATGGCTTTGAATTTGGTTTTCCTATGAAGAGACAAATACAAAATTCTTCCCCCATGAATAAATCAGGGATCTAGATGAAGTGATCAAAAGTCCCCCTTGCTGCGGTGCTTATGTCTGCATCCCACCCCCACCCCTGCTCCTGTTAAGCACCATCATCTTTCTGGTGAGCACATTGACCTGACCCCAAGCATCGTAGGACTGGATTACTCACATGGGATCACTCATGGGGTGGACATTGATTTAGCAACTGCGGTGGCCAGGTACTGTCTGAAACAAGGACCTAGTGGTCATCCAACCCAGATGTCACCCTTACTCACTGTTCATGGCAGGAATAAGCATGAATCAGAACTAAAATTGTGTTTAGGACCTCCTGAGAGTTCATCTGTGGAAGCAAGACCTTCAGGAAGTTGCCATTCAGGAGTGAAGTCAGAGCTCACAAGGGAAAAGCATTCCAAGCAGAGGACCCAGTATGGGTGAAGATTCAGTGCTGGCTGCTGCATGCAGCCATGAGACCACAGAGGAAAGGGAAGCTCACATGGAACGTGGTTGAAGGCAAGTGGACTCTGGACCCGTCCACGTCAGGATAGCAATGAGAAGGCGGTAGGGCCAGCAAGCAGAGGTAGATCACAATCCAGTCTGCTGTTGTCACCTTCCCCAACATGATGTGAAAGGCTGAGAGGACTCGGGGGGCGGGGACCCAGACTGAGCACAAGTGTAGAGAAGGTAACAAGTATCCAAGATGAGATGACAGCGGCTTAGACCTGTGTGCATAGCTGAGACAGTCAGAGCCCACATGGGAAAGCCGTAGGAGGTAAATCTATCCCGTCTCGGGAATGGGCCGGACTGTGTCAGGTTCTGAGGGAGAGGGTGAGAGGAAGGTGTGAAGGGTGTCTCCAACTTTGGCACCACCGTGTGTGATCTGGAATGGGACAAAGGTCCAGAGGTGGTGTTTGGGTGAAGGGAGAATCGGGGGCACCTTTCAGGTTTCCCAGAGGAAAGTGTCAAATAATCAAGCCACACAAAGTCTAGGAATGATTTCTTCAGCAGTAGAAGCTAAATGTGTGGTCCTCTGTGGGGAGGAATGAAGCTCCTGAGGGACGCTGTGTGCCTTTTGAAGTCCTATGAGCCCACCCCAAAGGTGGGTCCCCCAATTGTCAGGGAGCACTCTCAGTGAAGTAGGAGTGAGGTCAGAAACAGGTAACACTGTGCGTGCTAAAAGAATGACTGAAGAAAGTGGAGGGGAACCGTGGTCCATGGTGCTGAAGGGTCAGTATGCTGAGAGCCGGGAATGATCCAGAGGAGTAAACAATGTGGGTACCAGGTGAATGGTCCAGACCAGACTGGACAGGCTTGAGATGCCAGTGGGAGGGAGGGAAGGGCATAGTGACCTCGGGCCTCGATTCTAATTGGTATGATTGTGAAAGGAAGAGATGAAGGATGAGAAACATGGCCAGGGAGAGGACTCAGGGCATGAAGAGATGAGTACCTACAACCCTCCAGGGCCTGCCTGTCTTGGTGCTCCCCAGGGATTTCCTAGTGTTTGGGCAATTTGATCATCTGTGTTGTGTGATCAGAATATGCAGGGACTCGTGCCTGGGGTAACACTCAGACACAGGAAGGTAGAGTTGGAGTGTGGGTACCTCAGGCCCCAGATTCTCAAGCGGGATGGGTCTCAGCTGTGCCCCATGCAGCTTCCCAGAGGGTCCTCTCTTCCTCGACGTCTCAGTAGATTACCAAGGAAGGCAATAAGCACCTTGAAGCCTCTAGAGAGACAGAAGAGTGGGGATGGAGATTGCATTTGAGGCAGGTGGGCACCAGGTGGTGGCTGAACAACTTGTTCCACTAGTATCAAAACTGCATGTTTTATAGAGACAGAGACCACATGAGTCTTCTCTCTCTCTCTCTCTCTCTCTCTCTCTCTCTCTCTCTCTCTCTCTCTCTCTTCATCTCTTCCTCTCTTCCTCTCTTCCTCTCCCCCCCTCCCACTCACCATCCTCCTAGACCCTGCTAGGACAGTGTGCCAGATGCACCTTTCACCAGTGACCTTAGCAGAAGCTGTTCTTGATTCTTTCATGAGGCAGTAAGGATCCAGGTAAGACTCCTACCCACAGGGACCAGACTTGTGATATTCCTTAGTGCCTGAGACTCTTAAATTGTGCTCAGCACTAGGGAGCAAGAGACAGCAAAGAGAGGATGCAAGGGCCTGAACTTGTTAGTTAGCAACTGGCTTCCAACCCATCACAGCTCCTAAACGGATGGCTCTAAACAATGCTTTGTGATTACTGGCACCCATCCTGCCACTCCTCCTGTCTTCATGGTCACTGCCTCAGACTGTCCCTCACCTGTGCAAGCCTGTCTTAAAGGAAGTTCCCATAAACACAACCTTTTCCTTCCTCCTTCCCCATGAGTTATAGCAGTAGTAATACGTCCTGGTTCTTGACCCCTTCTGAAGCCACAGTCTTACTTTGGCTTCCAAAAGAAGCCTTGCATGTGCTGGGGTTTGAAGCTGCCCACTTTTGAGTTTCTTTAGTCTGATGATGAGTCTGTATGATGGTCACGTGGGTGTGTGAGTGACCAACTGTGGCTTCTCCAGCTGCCCCATCCTTTTGCTCCCACCCAAGCATGGATCATTCTACTGATGTGGAAGGACCCTCAGAGCTGACCCTCCAGGGAGAGAGAGGGGAATGCTGGGGATTAGGGAGCCTGAGAAGCATGGCCCTGGATCCAGCATGGCAGCCTACAGTGTGTCAGGATAGCAGCTGCTGCAAGACAGCCACACCTGGGCTCCGTCCAGATGAAACCCAGCTGTGACAGAATCCTCATGGGAGCCCCAACCCATCTTTCTTGGTGCTAGACTCTGCACTCAGGAAGTGAGAAGCTGGGGGTCAAGTCCATTCCACTCTGTAGCCCTGTCCCCCTCCCAGGGGCCCCAAGGAGGAGAGCTGGCTACAAACAGGTAGACCCTCCCACCTACCCTCCTGAGGCAGCTCCTCATCTTGAAGACCCCAAACTTCTTGTGTATGTGAACCCTCAGGGCAGGAACAGCTCCCTTCCCCTGGACTGGAATAATCCGGAGGTACCCACAGGACCAGCGCTGCTCATCAATTCTGCATCTTCCTGAAAATGTACTTTTAAATGCCTTAATTGCATTTTAGAGATAACCCTGTAAGCAAAGTGGCCGGAAGAGAAACCATGGAGAGAGCTTGGTGGTCAGGCTCTTTGTTTTAAATCAATCCAACATCTGCGCCTAATGCAGCCTTAGGCTGCTCCTCCGGAAGCATTAGCCCTATTAGTGGGGGCTGGCAGGAACACAAAATAAGATATTTATGGGCTTGGCACGTGCGCATTGCCGTGGGGACTGAGGCTGGGGTGGGGTTGTGAGGGAAATACGCAGGTCAGCATGTCTGTGGAGCTTGCTTGGGTTCCACGCCAGGCTGATGACAGAGAGCACGGGGTTACTCTGCCCTAGGCCCTACACACATTGGCACATTCTCACTGCCTCTGCACAGTGGAGAAAGCCATGCTGTGCAGTCATCTCTCCAACCACAAGCAAGGGGAGGGGACCACGGGACAGGAATAATGGGCGTGCCTCAGTGAGGATTTGAGGAATGTCCAACCACAAGCTTGGAAGCCATGCTTAGAGCAAAGGACCCAGCAAAGCCTTGGCTCCTTCCATCTCTGCCATGCTGGGGTGTGGCCTTTACTCTCCTCTCAAAGATAGTGTCCTGCAAACGGCTATCTCTACCAGGAGCAAGTAAGAAGGGGCGATGTCACTCTTCATTAAGTGACATGACCCAAAGGCAAGGGCAGAACTCGCTTCCTACGGGATAGTCTTAGTTGTGTGGCTGGCCATCCTTAGCTGCCAGGAAGTAGCTTAAGATGATAGACCATAAAGAGGTTTGGGACAAGAAGTTACGTGGAGGTTTGTTTAGACCTTACTGTGTAACTGTGGCCGTCCCCATGAGGAGCTGTGGACCAGGCTGGGAGCAAATGTGCGCCTAATTTCAGACCCAGCATTAGGGAGCCAGTTCTGTCCAACAAAAACAAAATAGCCCTGACCCTGTGGGAATTTGTGGTGGGAGTTGTGTGCTAACTGAGTTAGGCACACAGGTCGTCTATTAAAGAGTAACTTTTGTCACTTAATGAAGAGCCCCATCTCCCCTTCTTTCTTGCTCCTGGCGGAGATAGCACCCAGTTAGTCCCCAGCCCAATCTCACCTCCTGAACCTGTTATCTGATCTTGCCCCTGTCCTCCCATTGGCTAGGCTATCCTCACTTCCAAGTCCGCCATGCCCCTCCAACTCATCCTATCTCCACAAACCTAAGCTTACCACTTCCCAGCAATGGATTCTCCAATGCCCTCTTCTCCCCAAAGCTAATCAAACCTACCCTTTCCATTTACCTTTTGTGACTCAGCCTCCCTTGGCTGACCAAGCTCACCTCCAGTGCTCATCTTTTATGTTGGATTACAAATCACCACAGCCCACAGCTTAAAGCAACACACAACTGGCTATCTCAAGAGTCTGTAGGGCCAGAGTCCGGTCACCGCTGAGCTGGGATCTCTGTGTGAGGTCTCACTAGGTTGAGGTTAGGGTACAATCAGTTTGGGTTTTGGTCTCACTCTGTCTCCAAGCCCTCAGGGGTTAGTGACAGGAAACACTGAGATGGAGCTGAGGACCAAAACCCCAGCTTCCCTCTGCTACCAAATCAAGCTGGCTCCCAGTTACTCATCACATTCTGTCCAGTAGAGTCATTCCTCTGCAAACCTCCATGGAGTAACTCTGCTCAAAGGGTGAACCCTAAGAGGATGGTGTCATGGCTACCAGCTTACTGTGCCTCTGTAAGCCACAGGATCTACTTAACTAGGAGACTGACATTTTTCTTAGGCTCAAGGATATCTCACTTCCCTGTGTCTGCTTCTGTCTTCCTACCACCAGGTCCTTGTCACCTGTCCAACTCTTCCCTTAAGGTTGAGCTGAGTGTCCTCTACTTCCTGTACATACTCCACGAGCTCATTCCCAGGCTGAGCAGATTTCTCTGGGCTCAGGGGTGTGTACTGCCTACCACTTTGACCACTTTCTACTAGACGACCTGTGTGCCTGACTCAGTTATCACACAGTCCCTACCAAAAATTCCCACAGGGTCAGGGCTATTTTGTTCTGTCTGGGCCTCTAAGAGTTTGAGGTGGGTCTGGCTCACAGTAGGTGTCCAATAAATAAATGTGTATAGGATGAGTAGAGATGACTTTCCTTGGGAAGTCTGAACAATGGCTGCTGTGAGTCGTGGTTCTCCGCGTCTATTTCCTTTAGTGATGTACCATGAGGTTGTGTTTAACCTCACAGTATATAAACTGGCCCATAGATCCTTGCCATTACAGGAGAGCTTGTAGAAGGACAGAATTCTCAGCCCTGCCTTGCCCCTGAATCCTCACTGCTTTTTAATAAGATTGCAGTGTGATTCACATATACTTTGAAGTCTCAGGGGAGGCGATTCAAACAATAAGCCTTTCTGCTGGTCTTGTTTTAGGGCTGTAGGGCAGTGAGGGTTCCATTGCTCTGCTCCCAGCCCCTGGCTCGGACTGGCTGCGGACACGTTCCTCAGGAGCCTTTCATAATTGTTCTCAGTACAAAGCCGCTTCTCTTTCTGCTGCAGATTCTGCCCCCAACTCCAAGCTGGGAGGAAGGACCAGAGTGATGCCCAGCTACGGGTTACCTATGAGTTTCAGCAAGAACTGAAATCCAGTGGGTAATCTTGCTCATTGTACTGGCTAGCTTTGTGTGTCAACTTGACACAAGCTGGAGTCACCACAGAGAAAGGAGCTACAGTTGAGGAAATGCCTCCATGAGATCCAGCTGTAAGGCATTATCTCAATTAGTGACCAAGGGGGAAGGGCCCAGCCCATTGTGGTTCCCTGGGCTGGTGGTCCTGGGTTCTATAAGAAAGCAGACTAAACAAGCCAGATGAAGCAATCCAGTAAGCAGCACCCTCCATGGCTTCTGCATCAGCTCCTGCTGCCTCCAGGTTCCTGCTCTGTGTGAGTTTCAGTCCTGACTTCCTTTGGTGATGAACAGCAATGTGGAAGTGTAAACTGAACTCCCCAACTTGCTTCTTGGTCATGGTGTTTTATTGCAGCAATAGAAACCCTGACTAAGACACTCATCTATAGGTCTGGAGTATCAACTCACCCAGGCTTGGCAAGTTCCTGTCTTTCTTTGTTTCGGGAATTATGGTACCCCAGGCTCCTGGGAAGAGTGAGTTGAGCATGAAGATGCACAGTTTACAATCCCAGCAGCACTGTTCTGAGGCCAAAGCCAGAGCTACAGGCTAGCCTGAACCAAACAGCAGGCCTGGGTATAAAATGTGAAGGAGGGTATGGAGAAGCAGCTCAGTAGTTAAGAGCTCTTGTTGATCTTGCAGAGATTCCAAGCTTGGTTCGTTCTCAGCACTCATTGTTGATTGGGCAGCTCAATGATGCCAGCCCTCTCTTGGCCTCCACAGGAACCTCTGTGTGCATGCACACATGTAAATAAAAATTAATACATTTTAAAATGGAAATGGAGAGAGAGAAGAGGGCTTTGATATCAAGGGATCTTTCTGCATCTGTGGGGGGATATTTTTCCCTCATTGATCTGTGCCTTGCTGTTTGACATCTGCTCTAATCCACTAGGCAATGTGGGCCCTTGATTTCTTGGGCCACAGCTCCTTATGGGAGAAACAAAAGAAAAAAAATATATTGTAAAATGTTTCTGAAATTTGACTGGGAGAATATTTACCTCAGAGGAGAGTTTCTCCTCTCTTCTGGAAGGAGAAACGCCGTAAAGTCCTGGGCAGCAGTACTGGGAAAACAAGCCAAACAGCATGTTCGGAACTGACCACACTAAAGTGGGGCTTTGATAAGACCTCGGGCCAGCACCCTATCCAGGTCATGTCTGGAACTGCTAAGATCCATGTATCATCCCAGATGCTTGAGTGAGTCCTGGGCACATCTTGTACACTATCTTTCCAAACCCTTGACCCGAGGCTGGGACAAAGTATCCGGCAAATTGGACTTAAGGAAGGGGTTATTTTAGCTCACAGTTTGTAGGTACAGGCCATCATGGTGGGGAAGTGGGTAACACCAGAACTGCCGAACTTGGGTGTATGAATTCTCCAGAATTCTGAGACTGGGACCCGTTTCATCAAACTCACAAGATTATCCAGCCAATTGTCCCTCAAAGTACACCCACTCTCCCTAGGTGCCCTTGCCGGCACAAGGGGGCGCTCTTGAGTATTTGTGTGGGAGATGCGCACTCTTGCCTGCTCACAATGTGGATCTGACCTTTGGGGAGCAGCATGCAGCACAGAGTTAACTGGCGGATCAAACAGTTTTGAAATCTTGCCAGAAAGTTCCCGCCCAAAGCAAAAATCTGTAAGAGTCAACTCTCCTCTGCGCACTCCTCTTTGCTGCCAAGGCTGGATCTCCGCAGGCCAGAAGTAGAGGCAGGGTGACCTGCTGGTTGTTCAGGAAGAACCATCTCTCTCCTAGCCTGATTGGCCCAGAGAGCAGGGTCCCTGCCTTAACCAAGCTGCAGGATCCCTGTGGTGATGTCTGGGCGGAGAGGAGGCGGGAGGTCTAGTTTGGCAATGAACAGGGCTGTGGGTCCAGCTCTCCCAAGCTTAGGGTGGATCTCCCCGCAGCCCCACCTCCCTGCCAGGCGTCTTCCCAGCCTCTGCCTCCCCAGCAACCCCAGCTGGAGATACAGTGTGTCTCCGTGACAGATATTGGTCCATCGATTGGGTTTTTGTTGCACCAGCTCCAAAGCCTGTCGGGAAAGTCCTCAGCTTGTCTTTGAGGGGAAAGATGACTCGGGTGTGCTGCTTTCACTTTGTCCTAAATTAAACTCCTGTAGAACTGGAAGGAGCTTCCGTGCGTGCTTCACCCTGTCCTCACTCAGGGCCTCCATAAGATCATCCAGATAAGCAGGCCTGCCAACATCAAGGACAGGCCCCTTCTCTCGCTCTTCCCCCTCCCTGAGAGAGAGCCTCCTAGATGCAGGGTCTCTTCAGTGACCACAAATGGGAGGCACCCCTTCTTCTCTCATTTAACCAATAGTAACAGGCACATTTCCCTTCTTTTAGAATGTGGATTATAAAGGCCATTTCACAGCTTAAAATTAAAAAAAAAAAAAGACTTGTAATTGGAGGGAGGTTCAAGGGGCTTTTAAGAAGGCTTTGTTGATTCTACAAAGGGTTGATATTAATGACTGCTAAAGTCAACACTGCAGGAAGGAATAATTTATACCGTGCACCTTCCTCAAGCCTTTCTAAGTCTGCACACCGTGGGAGTTTACCCTGTCACCATTTTTGTTTTGTTATTATATTTTGGGATAAGGTCTCATGTAGACCAGGGTGGTCTCTAACTTGCTATGTAGCCCAGGATGGCCTTGAACTCCTATTCCTCCTGCGTCTGTCCCCCAAGAGCTGGGATTACAGGTACAGTGCATGCCCCTACAGCCAGCTTATGTTGCACAAGGGGTGGAACCCAGGGCTCACACACACAACTCTCCCAACTAAGCCACATCCCCTAGCCTACCTTATGAGGCTTTAACAAATACTCCACAGAAGAAACTCATCCCCCAAATAAAGAGCTTCAATACAGAAGAGTGACTTAAACCACCCAGCTTCCCTCTCCTGCAGCCCTTTGTGGTAATGAAGCTCATCAGATAAAAGTGCTGCTGCCCTCGATGAAGCCAATTGTTCTCAAAAGTCGAAACCCTAAGTATGAAAACCCATGTGCTTGCACAACTGTCAGACCTAGAATCTGCATCCCCAGAGCCCATGTACATGCTGGCTGGATGTGGTAGCCCATCTGTAATTCCAGCCTCTGAAGGTGGAGGCAGGGGATTCCCCCAGAGCAAGCTGTCTATGCAGACCAGCTATGTCAACAAAGCCCTGGGTTTGACTGAGAGACCCCGCCTCAAAGAATCAGAAGGGAGACATGTATTGACGATTCCTGACATCAGCCCGGGATCCCACATGCACATGCGTACACATACATGCACATGTGTGCAGATACATGTGCACAGGTGGAAAGGCATATACATACACATCACACACACAAAAAGGAGGGTTCCTCTCAAAGTGTGGACATTAAAAGGCGCTACTGGAATCTTGTCCTTACTGCTTAACACATGAGCAGACCCAGCAGGTCATATTACCTAAATCCCAGTTTTCTTTTAGTCAATGGCCTTCAGACAACAGACCTTAAGAAAAGTCAGAGAGCTGTGTACCTACGATGGGAACACTTTTCTGCTTGTATATTACACTTTATTTAAATGTTTCATTTTTAGTTTTCATTACATGTATATGTATGAACAGGTACACAAGGATGCAGTGCCTGAGGAGGCCAGAAGAGGGCGTTGGATTCCGGAGAGCTGGAGTTGCAGGCAGGTGTAGACTGCTCATCTTGGGCACTGGAACCCCACTTGGGTCCTCTGCAGGAGTCAACTCCCCGGCTCTGATATTAAGCTTTAGCAAGCTCATTCTTGAGACTGGGGTGTGACTCGCCTACTTGCCTGGCATATACAGAGCCCGAGTGTCATTTCTCTAGAAATGAAAAATTAAGATACTAAGTCTGTTTTCCTTTCACCTGCCATCCACACAGTTAACCCTCCTTCAGATCTGCCCGTGCCTCAGTGTGCTGCAAGAGTCAAATGGGCCGATTGCCTTGAGAACAATCTCTAAGCCACCGCCGCCGAGAGTCAGGAGAGGACAGCCATCACCATGGAACCGTCAGCCGCATCCACCCACCCACACCATCCGAACTGGGGCTGGCAAAGGCAGTGTGACAACATCCCGAGAAGATTCTGGAAGAAGGTGTTTCCACTCCACACCAGCTGGGCCACTGAGACGATTATCCTCGTCCCAAGTCTATCTACTTACAAGGTAGGCACAATGACCTTCACTCCACCTGGTAAATGCCCACAAGATGCTAACTGAGCCTTCTGTCATAAACGCCAGATCTGTGAATACCGCCCCCAGCCCTGCATCTAGCCGATCCCAAGGCCTGTGCTCCGAGGGGCTGGGCTGGAGTCTGCTTGCCCACACTGGCGATTGTGTCCTGAAGCTGAGCAAGAAGTGGGGGAAAGCAGCAAGTGAGGGTCCTTCTGGGGCTCCAGTCTCTCCTTGTCTAGAGTCACAGACCCCCCTCTTTCTTCATTAAGGTGCTTTTCTTCCCAAAACCCCCAATGTGAAATCAAAAGCAACAGGTTCAAGAGAGCAGGTGCTAGAGTGAGGACAGAGGCAAGAGGCTGGTCCATGCTGGGAGCATCTTTTCCAGCTCTGGGTGGGGTGGGGATGTCGTGATACTGCCAGAGTCACAGAGACAGAGCTCAGTGTCCAGGATTTGTCTTTCTCAGTGTGAGTGAAGAGAGGCCGTGTGAGGAAACCAGGCTCAATCGCTTTTCCTCTCCCACCACCCAGTCCAGGTAACAGCAGAGTGCTTCACACAGCCTCAGAGAATGCATCATGCTTCCCTGAATGGCCACCCCAGCCAGCTCCTTTTCCTCTACCTGGATTCAGAAACAGGAGCTGCACCAACCTGGTGACGTGACGTCCGGGTGGGAAGGCGTGGGAGATAGAGCTCACAGTTTTCCCGGTCCTGATATATAGGCCACCCCACACCCCCACCCCATTCCCTGGTGACTCACTCCACCTCTCTGTTGCAGTCTGATGAACAACTTGAGCCATTAAGGAATGGAACAAATTACTAAATGGGAGACACAAAAGAAACCCAGGATAAATTATAAACGATGCTCTCTCTCTCTCTCTCTCCTCTCTCACTAAATCGTATCTTTACCTACTGAACTTGAAAAAGCAATAGACTACCATGGCAGAAGTACAGGGGTTTAAGAGGCCCTTTTCTGAGAACCCCAGGGAAGCCAGGGCACAGGAGCTAGGCTGCTTTCAGCAAGGTCTTGGAACTAATTCAGTGGCTTGAAGGTGGGTGCTGCAAAACATGCCTGACACCTGAAGGCTGAGTAGAACCTGCATTCAGATGCCACCTCTGTGAAGCACGACGGTGCATGTTATCTCTGTAGCTTGTAGCTACAGGTTAGTAGTTGCCGTGGTTATAGGCAGCAACACATAGCTGTGGAGTGTGTTGCCTTGGTGAGCCAGGTCACCTCTGTGGAACACATTACCTACCACTGAGCCACATCTATGTAGCTGTGACATTAGCCATCACACAGCCAAGGACACTAGGACCCTTGTTCCCCAGGCTAGAAGGAGACCTTGCCCTGATCTTGGCATTGATGGCTTCGTGCATGTATCTAAAACCTTGACCAATGGAAGGAGAAAGAAACATGGACCTTAGCTCAATGTTTGGAAGCTCTGACAGGGTGGGGAGCCAGGGAGCCTTGTCAGCATTAAGGAAATGGACGCAAGAAGAGGTCGCCCCCTGCTGGTCACAGCTGGGAAAGGCATATCAATAATCCTATTCCCGGCAGGGAGGGAGAGGGATTGCAGTGGTTATTGGGCAGGGCAGGCATCTGCTTGCTGCTTTGAGAGTCACCCGGCTGAGTCTGTGTGATCCTGCGTAATTCTTAAGCTACGGGTCAGGAAGTTTCAGACAAACAGCAGTGTTATTCTGGAACTGGGGGTGGGGAGGGGAGGAGGAAGGGAAGGATTTCCTAAGCAAAGTTTACAAATTGTGCAAATGTTCAGAAGTAGTGTCACCAATATCTTCCCTGCCTCCAAGGCACCAGCTGTGAGCCAAGACGAGAGCAGGGAGTGGAGAGGGGGAGGTGAGGGGCAGACTCTTACGTTATAGCAGCAAGTGACACTCCCAACAGAGTGGCCCTATGTGGGTGGGACCCATAGCCTCTACACCAAGCAAGGACCTTAATCTCATTTGACAGACGAGGAAATAGAGTCTCAGGGAGTGATCTGTCAAAGCAGGTTCTGAGTCAGGATTTTAACCATAGTCTAAGCACTATGCTTTATTCACATCACCTAGCTATCTCTGAGTCTGCGCCCATTGTATGTGAGGGGTGGGGGTCCTGGTGGCTCACTTGAAGCCAAAGTAGGCTTTCGTGATGCCCCCACAGTCTTGCTACACTGCCTTGGCTCCTCTGACGTTCAAATGGGGAGCAAGGTCAGATTTTTCCACATTCTCAGTATTCCGGCTCATCTTGTGCATTTGTATTCTGGGATTTGATCTCTCCTCACCCCTGCCTCTTGCTTAACTGTTCCCTAGATGAAATTTTAGTCTTAGCCAAAAGGGCACAGCTCCTAGTGAAGCCAGAAGTCAGAGCCTCCTCCCTTGCAGCCTCAGTGAGTTCCTTCACAGCCTTCACAGACAGCTTGCTGCCAACACCACCCTGGCCTGTCAGCAGAGCTCACTGGGACTCCACAAGCCACCCAAAGTGACACTGATCTTCACAGCTTTTCTGCATGCTCCCTTGTTCCCTTCCCTGCATGCATTAGAAAGTTAACAGGAGAACAAGAAGACTTAAGAAACCCCCCAGCCATCGTAATTAACATGCAGAATGCTTTTCTGGCAGTGCACAGGCTGTGGTAAATCGGGAAACTTCTTAGCACAACATATATTTAATCTGTGGCACTTGCTTTCACATGAAAGTCAATCAGATATTTTAAGGGAGCTAACGAGGACTCTCAGATTGAGCTACTAACAAACACAGGTGCAACAAACTCACCTGGATCTATTTTTCTAGGATTTTTAAAAAAAGATATGTCTCGCCCATGCCAAGCTGGTCTTGAACTCATGAAGTCAAGGATGACCTCGCATTTCCAATTCTGCATCCACCTCTGTCCCGGACACTGGGATTTCAGGTGTTCGCCACAACACCCAGGTTTCTGCAGCGCTGCAGGTGGAACCTAGGGCTTCGTGAACTCTAGCAACTGAACTACATCCCAGCCTTCCTGGAAATGTGTGCTAGGCACCAGGGAAGTGACCACTGTCTAGTAATGGAGTTTGCATGAGAATTTCCCAGTTTACTGTGGAACTCACATTCTGTAGGGGGAGAGGGAGTAGGCAAAGAAAAAAACAGGGAAACTAAGTAACAAAATTCCAGTTGTGTGAAGTGATAGGGAAGAAGGTTCGGGAAGTCGTTTGTGAGGAGTGACTGTTGAGGTAAGAATTGAAGCTTGAGGCAACAGAGGTGAGAGGGCCTGGGCACGCCCAGACAGGTGGACAGGAAGTGAGGTGAGAGGGACTGCCCAGACAGGTGGGCAGGAAGCCTCCAGCAGCATGTGTTGCTGAAGGGAACTTTCCAACAGATTATATTTCTATAATGAAAGGTTCCATTAGTTACAGGCCTGGGAGGGAAGGTTTGGTTGGTTGCTGGGGTGAGAAAAATAGCTCACTACAGGGGAAAAAAAAAAGCAAGCTGCACCTCACATCACAGATAAGTGGAAAGATCCAAGACCTCACAGCATGAAGGGCAACAGAAATCAGGAGCTAATCAGAAAAAAAGAGGGGGGACCCTAAGAGGATCATCACATAATCTGAACGCCACGAATCACAATCTCAGATAAAAGTCGCATAGATTGTCCTACATTGAAATGAGGGATTTTGGCCAAAATAAGGCTGTTGAGAAATAGAGCCATTTTGTGTGTTGTGTGAGCTCAGAGAGACTACTTTACATTGTGTCAAGCAAGAGATTACGGTGTAGAATAAAGGCAGATGGCAGGAACCAGGACAAATCCAGCTGGTTGTTTGTCTTTATAAATAAAATTGTATTGGCTCACAATTGCATTAATTCATGTCTGTGTTACCTCTGCAAAGCTACAGGGCTGTAATAAAGAACCACAAAGCCTACAATATTTACTATGTAGCCTTTTATGGGGGAAAAAAACATTGTATCATTCCTCCAAATAGATACTAGAGAGTAATGAGTAGGTGATACTCCATAAAAATCGTCAGTAAGGAGCTGAGGAGATGGCTCAGTTGTTAAGAGCACTTGTTACTCTTCTAAAGGACCAGAATTCAGTTCCCAGCACCCACACAGTAGCTCACAACCATCTCTAACTCCAGTTTCAGGTGATCTGACGCCCTCTGCTGGCCCCTGTGAGTACCAGGCATGCATATGGAGCATGTGCATATACATAAGCAAAACACTCAGACACATAAAATAAATATATGTAAAACAAATTTTGATTGCCAGCTATATCCTAGCAGTGTGGGACAAGGGCAACTTGACGTTGCTGACAATGAACTCAAGTCCCCCAGAAGTTGGCTGTGTGCTCCTCACCCCAGGCAACTGGTCAGTGAAGTCAGACCCAGCAGGCTTTCGAACTTGCTCCACTCTGCCTGAAGATTAGAAGCTCATACATACTCGTTCCGTCTTCCTTCCCTTGAGCCAGCACTGCAGCTGGGGAATGGGACAACACCTAAGCCTTGTCTGTTTTGAAAGAAGATGGTGCTAATGCCTGGGAAATCGTAGAGTGGAGAGGGGAGACAGAACATGGCTGTCATCTAACTTGGTCCCAAAGCCACCCAACCTTTGGGCTCCCAATTGACTCATTTGAGGCAGCTTATTTTTTTGTGGATAAGTCGAGGCAGTGGGAAGGCATGGGGGCAAACAAGCAGCTTTGGGGCAGAGGTGGTGTAAGAGGAAAGGACAGAGTAGCCTCTTGTCCATTTCTCAGTGGACAAGAAAACACAGGTGGAAATGAAACAGGTTATAAACCTCATTGTGGCGCCTCTGCAGAGATCCACTCCCCCATTCTCCACCCACTAGATCCTTAGCCTGTTCCACAGCCTTCCAAGATACCATCAGTTGGTGATTAAATGTCCAAACAGGCGAGCCTGTGAGGAGCGTTCCACACTCAAACCACAGCAAGGGATGAAGGCATCTGCACCCGGATGAAAGGCGGAGGGTGACAAGCACGTAGGAGAAGAGCTTTACCCTCCTATCCCAGACACATGCATACTCACACGTACACCTGCTAGCCTGGGGAGGAAAGAGGTGGGAAGGAAGCAGCAGAGGTTTATGCAAACCCCTGCAGTGAGGACTCAGAGACATCCCAGCATGCTCTGCCTCATGGGATAGAGCTCTGGCTTGAAGCAGGTCCCTAGAAGCTGGAGCTGAGGTGGAAACATTCCTATGGAGGAATGTTTCCGTGTGTGTACTCTGTAAGCACCTCCCTACCACCTATAAAAATATAAGGGTAAGAAAGTCTGAAAAGATGAACCCTGAAGGCAGCGAGAAAGAAGAGTCAAGGGACAGTGTGGTCCCCACTGGAGCATCCAGGCCTTTCAAAGCTGCTGCTGTAGGGAGGGGCCACACAGTTGCTCCCTGTAAAGCAGGAGAATGGTCTTTATATACCACCCAAACCAGCCGTTGGCCATGGGCAACCCTAGGGAACAAGACTGACTTGCTTTTTTTCAAATCCCCCGGAAAGTTGGCATCTCCCATTGACCAGAACAGTTGTTGGCAGGGCAAGATACATATAGAGGCCCAGAGAAAGGGCATGGGGCAGGGGGCGGGGGGGGGCAATGTATCCTGTGCCCTTTGCCCCCTCTACTAAGGCAACTGGCAGGATGCCAGCAAACCCATCAGAAGGCTAGTATGGAGAGAGACAATAGGAACCAGATGCCCTACTAAGCACCACTGAGACCTGGACCCTGAACATGCTCTTCCCCACAGACATGGGGAAAGAATAAAACCTAGAGCTAACTGGAATTGAGCTTTCCACCATCCAGCAGAGTGGGACTCCAGGACAGAAACTAGGTGCAGAAAGGAAAGGTCCCATAGCCCCATCCCACTAGCTTGCCGCCACTGCACAAGCTCCCACCCAAGACATAAAAGAATGCCATTAACAGGACAGACTGTTAACAAGTTCATTAATCATGGTCCTTTTCACACTTCCACAATCCTGGTGCTTTAAAGGGAGGCCTCCCCCACTTAATTACAGTGTTTAGCAATTAACAGTTCATCAGCTACCACAGCCCGTCCCTGGCTTTCAATAAAAGACAAAGGGCTTGAATTCTGCAAGAGTTCCCTGCAGGGGTCTTGGGCAGAGAGCCTCTCTTGGTGTGAACAAGATAATCATATTTGGTGTCAGCAGAGCAGTTAGGCCAAGGCAGCACTCTTGCTTCCTGCAGGCAGGGGTGCTCCTCCCCTCTCTGACAACACAGAATCGGATCTGAAGGTTTGTTGTGCATCAGCCCATGCTCTGCCTGCTGCTGGATGGCCAGGTCCATTTGTGGGTGCTGCTAATGGCTCAGATCCAACCTCAAGGTGATAAAAACCATTTGTCCATGATTTCCAGGTTTTAATCAGGGCAGCTGGGTAACTGTATAAAATGCCTCACACCTTCAGCTTTCTCCCACAATATCAGAAGTCTCAAAAACAAACAAGTAAACAAACAAACAAAAACCCCAAGAATAACCCCAAAGGACACTGCATGTGAAATGCCTCGGGGACCCTCGTCTGTAACACTCAGAACTACTATACATGAGCTGGCCACTATGAGAAAGCCTTACAGAGCTGGGGTGAAGGCTCAGTCAGCAAGATGGGCCTAGTCTGATATCCTTGATCCACATTAAAAAACAAACTCACACAAAAAAGTAGGGGTGGTGATCCATGCTTGAAGTTCCACTTCCGGGCACACAGAGCCAAGAGGGTCCCTGGGGTTTGCTCGTCAGCCAGACTAGCCAAGTGGATGAGTTTTGATTCTGTGAGAGACCTTATCTCAGAAAATAAGGTGGAGTGCAGGGAAAAACGGCTCAGTGGTAAGAGTGTATTGCTCTTTCAGAGCACCCGAGGTTGGCATTCACAACATCCTGAAAGTCCAGTTCACTCTTCTGACCTTAAGGGCACCCCCATACACATACTGCACACACACAAGCACATCAATGAAAGTAAATAAACAAGATGAAGACCCTCAACACTGAGCACACATACATGTGTACTCATGCTGGTGCACACATGAACACACATAAACACATGCAAAGCTTTTATTGAGCACCAGTGTACCAAAGAGCTCACACTATCATCGTGCACTTGATATATTTCCTGACCAGGACACACCTCTCTGAGCAAGACTAAGGGGGACCTAAGCAGGGCTGCCAAGTGCCTGTGCACCGGTAACAATTACTGTTTGTCTCCAGTTGCTGGGCCTACAGCTTGGTGTTCACAGGTTCACTCTTGTGCCTGGCTTTCACCCAACATCACACATGTGAGATTTGTTTACAGTGCATGTAGCTGTGCTCTCTCCCCGCTGTCAGTGTGAGCCAATCACTGTGCAAGCATACCAAGATTCCTTACCCATGCGTCTGTTTTACTGGCCCAGAGGTGGTTTAAATAAGGTAATTATGAATAGAGCTACTGCGAACAGTCATGTTCCAATCCATTTTACAACTTAAACTTTTAATTTTGAGATAATTGTTTCTGTGATTGTGACGAAAGGCATGGATCCACTGTGCACACACAGACCCCTTAAACGGAACATCTTACAAAACTATAGTAAAATGTTACACAGAGAGACTGTGTGGACATGGACCACAAGTACTTCTCGGATTTCTCTTTCACAATGTGTGTGTGTGTGTGTGTGTGTGTGTGTGTGTGTGTGTGAGTGTGTGTGTATATGAGTGTGTGTGCATGTATGTGTGTATGAGTGTGTGTGCATGTGTGTGTATGAGTGTGTGTGCATGTGTGTGTGCATGTGTGTGTATGAGTGTGTATGCATGTATGTGTGTGAGTGTGTGTATGAGTGTGTGTGCATGTATGTGTGTATGAGTGTGTGTGTGCATGTGTGTGTGTATGAGTGTGTGTGTGTGTGTGTGTGTGTGTGTGTGTGCAATTCTATTCTTTCTGTCATCTGTACAGGGTCACACGGCCTCACCAGAGTCAACCCCTCAACAGTTTCATCACTAACAGCAAGGGAGGAACTTACACAGGAACCTGAAAATGGATTGGGCAACCATGGGATTCCTGACCCTCACTTGCTATGTGAAATATTAATTTCTGCTTTAAGCTAATAAGTATGGATATTTAAAAATGTTTGTGTATCTGTGTTTTGCCTGAATGTATGTCTGTGTATCACACATGTGCCTTGTGACTGTTGGAGGTCAGAAGAGGGTGTTTGGAGTTACAGATGGTTGTGAGCTGCCATGTGGGTGCTGGGAATTGAACCCTGGTCTTCTGGAAGAACAGCCAGTGCTCTTAGCTGCTGAGCCATCTGTCAAGGCTCTGGAGGGTTTGCTGTTTTGGGTTTTTTGTTTGTTTGTTTTAATGTGTATGAGTGTTTTGCTTTCATGTATGTGTATGAACCGGGTGCATGCACTGCCCACAGAGGCCCGAAGAAGGCATCAGATCCCCAGCTACTAGAATTAAGAACAGCTGTGAGCTGCTTTGTGACTTCTGGGAATCAAACCTCTTTCCTCTGGAAGAGTAGTCAGTGCTTTTAGCTGTTGACCTGTTTCTCCAGCCCCAGCACTGAAATATTTGTATAATGAGATATTTGGGGATGAACCTCAAGTCTATCAGCTTATTTGTGTCTCAGATATAACCTGCGCATGTAGCCTGCAAGAAGCTCTCTCCGAATGTGCTTGCATCTTGACTTGTCTCATGAGATCAGGGATGGAATTTTCCACTTGTGATACCAGGTTAGTGCTTGCAAGTGTTGGAGCCTTTTGGATTTTCAGATTCAGGGTGCCCAAGCTGTGCCTCTATCAAACCCGTGATAGAAAGAAAGAAAGAAAGAAAGAAAGAAAGAAAGAAAGAAAGAAAGAAAGAAAGAAAGAAAGAGAGAGAGAGAGAGAGAGAGAGAAAGACAGACAGACAAACAGGAAGGAAGGAAGGAAGGAAGGAAGGAAGGAAGGAAGGAAGAAAGAAAGAAAGAAAGAAAGAAAGAAAGAAAGAAAGAAAGAAAGAAAGAAAGGAAGAAAGAAAGAAAGAAAGGAAGAAAGAAAAGCAAAAAGCAGAAATCTGGCTTGGAGAGACAGCTCACTCACTGTTTAGGGTTTAGGGTGTTTCTGGTTTGGATAGATGGCTCACTGGTTAAGGGTGTTTCTGCTTGGAGAGATGGCTCACTGGTTAATGGTGTTTCTGTTTGGAGAGATGGCTCACTGGTTCAGGGTGTTTCTGCTCCTTAGGAGGATCTGAGTTTAGGTCTCAGCACCCACATCAGGTGGCTCACAGCTGCCTGTTAACTGCAACCCCAGGGGATCTGGTACCTCTTCTACCTTCTGTACACACATAGGCACAAACACATAAAATAAAAATAAAATGTTTTTTTTAATATGTTTAATTAAAAAGAAATGCAAGTCTCAGGGTCTTGTTTAGACCAGTGCCAGGCATCTTGTTTAGACCAGTGCCAGGCTGTTAAAGTCTCCCGTGCCCCGAGGCAGCTCAGCTGTGCATTTTTTATTTCTGAATTCCTTCTTTACCACTAACAGGACATGGCCCTTTGGAATGGACGTAGCCATATGGGTTCATTACATCTCTCATCACTGTGACTAACTACTGGACAGAAGAGACTTGAAGGAAAAGAGAATTCATTTTAGCTCATGGCTTTAATGGCTACAGTTCTCCACTATGAGGAGACCTGTGTCCTAGTTAGGTTTCCATTGCTGTAACGAACATCATGACCAAAAGCAACTTAGAAAGGAAAGGGTCTGTCTGTCTTACATATCCAGGGTCACAGTCAGAACCCAAGGCAGAAACTGAAGCAGGGGCCATGGAGGGATGCTGCTAACCGGTTTGCTCTCCATGGCTTGCTCAGTCTGCTTTCATGGAGCACCCAGGACCACCAGCACACCAGTGGCAACACCCACAGTGAGCTGGGCCCTCCCATGTGAATCATTAATCAAGGGTTTGTCTCACAGGCTTGCCTGCAGGCAACTCGATGGAGCCATTTTCTCAGCTGCAGTTCTTCTTGGATAACTCTAGCTTACGTCAAGCTGATGAAAGGCTAACCAGGATTCATGGCAGCCAAAGGGAGGGTGTGACTGAGACTCCTCACATCTGAGCAGAATCAGAAGGCAGAGAAGTGGATGCTGACACTTGGTGTCCTTTCTCCTTTATCTGTCTTTATTCAGTCAGGGTTGGGGAGGTCCTCAGCTCAGGTGGTGGTGCCCTCCACATCCAGGGAGGGTGCTCCCTCCTCTGTTAAACCTTTCTTGAAATGCCCATGTGCACACCCAGAGGTGTGTCTCCTAGGTGATTTCAAGTCTAGTCAAGTTGACTATTAAGATGACATCACATTACCTTCTTGTAAAGGTTTATTGTTATTATTGTTGTTGTTGTTGACTTCTGGATTTAGGATGACACGCATAAAAGCAACAAAGCGTCCCTGCGTTCCCTGCTTCTTCTTGTCTGAGTCTGGTTCCCCTGAAGTTCTTCCTGACACTAGGATATTGGCACAAGCAGCTTATTTGGTTAGTGAAAGCAATGTGCTAGGGTCCTGGGGAAGGTACCTGAGGAGGGGGCCAAGCTAATGAACGTCGTGTTAACAATCATACAAGATACTTTGCTAGCCACATGAGCTTTAATTCTGTAACCTTGCAGAGAATCCCGGAAGCCACTGTGGGGCTTGTACTCAGAGACACACTCTCTGAGATGCAAGGTTGGGGAGGGGTTAGATACCAGCACTTCTCACATATGCCAAGGCAAAGGAAGTTCTCCAGGAAAGCAGATCGGGTGCCGGCAGCCTCCAGCACTCTAGCCTTCACGCAGACACTGACACGATGGGGGCAGAACATGCCAACCAGAGGAGGGAAATGCATGTTTTCAGCTAACATTTACATTGTATGTGCACGGCTTGCTTTAGTAAAGGCTACAGGGAACATACTAACCTCCTGGGAGAAAACATCTGTGGTATCAAAAATCCAAGGATGGTAGTTTCTGCTCTCAAGTAGGCAAATCTATCAAATTAACCACTTCCAACAGGAAGTAAGTAGGTGGCCATCATGGGGCAGTGTGCAGAGGAAGAGCCAACCAGTCAAGCTCAAGGTCAAATGTAGCCATTGGGATCCACTTTCTTTCTTTCTTTTTAATTAATTAATTTGTTTATCCACTTTACATCCCAATACCAGCCCCCTCTCTTCCCAGTCCCCCCCCCCCCACAGCTCCTTTCCCCATTCCCACCTCCCTTCTCCTCTGATAAGGGGAGCCTCCTGCCCCCCCCCCCCATCACTCACGGGCACACACATCAGTCCCTGTAGGGCTAGGAGCATCCTCTCCCACTGAAGCCAGACAAGGTGGTCCAGTTAGGGTAACGGGGTTCACAGGCAGACAACAGATTCAGGGACATCTTCCTCCCCAGTTGTTGGGGGACCTGCACTAAGACTGTTACTTATGTGTGGAGGCCTAGGTCTAGCCCATGCTCACTCTTTGTTTGGTGGGTCAGTGTCTGAGACCCCGGAGGATCCAGGTTAGTTGACTCTGTTGGTCTTCCTGAGGACTCTACTTTCAAACACCTACTCTCCAGACAGAGGACAACAGGAGAGGTGTGAGGGGGTGGGACCCATGCACTGCTGTAGGGTGTAAGCTGGGGTCAAGTCTCTGGAAAAGTTCATGGTGGCATTAAGCTGTATGCAGAAGCCATTGGCCCTGACTGCCCACACAAACACCCACAAAGCACCAGGGGTTCACTTTGTGGTTTTATCCTGGGAAGCTACATTGGCGTGTTTCCCTAGGAGGTAGATGTGGAAACTGAGATGGTATCGTCTGAATACAAAACCGTGGAATCAAACAGAGTCCAGGACACAAGACGCAGAGTGGGAAAAACAGGAGCTGGAGCCAGAATGAGATTTACAGAAAAACCCCATTATGCAAAGTAAAAACAGACACAAGGCAGAGCATTCGAGAGGATACAGAGCAAACAGATTTGAAAGAGCTGTGGGGCAGTGGGGTGGGAGCGTGCTATAGAGCTTACGGGAGTTACAACCTGTGCCGCAAATCAGGTCCGGTCACCTGAGGAAGATTTATTCAATATGGCCACACTGAGAAGAGGGACAAATAGATTTAGCAAACCTTCTAGTCCATCTTCAGGGTCCTTACGTTAGATCAAAGTTTAAATTGAGGGCTAAGGATGGGCTCATCTAAGCAGTTCTGGTCATGGCGCGGTCCCGCCCACACAGACCTGCCTGTCAGTCTAGGCTCATCTGTTAGAACTGTGTGAAGTGTCTCCAGGAGACAAGCTCCCACTCAAGCTACCACACTTTCCTTCTCCAGCATGCGATTCCTGGGGAAAACTCGTTTGGGGGAAGGAGAGGGCATTGTTTCAATGGTCTGGTAGTGTCCTTAGAATATCTCCATTTCTGCCAGGCCTGTTACAAGGACGCTTAGAGCAGTTCGGAAAATGTGATTGGCAGAAATGAATGACCACCGGGTGGGAAAGATTTCTTAACTAAATTGCTCAAAGCCAGGCAGGGGTGTAGCTCAGGGGTAGAGTGAGTGGCACGTGCAAAGCCCTGGGTTCAAATCCTAGCATGTTGATGGGTGAGGGAGCCCAAATCAAAAATACATACATATATACTATAACTATACAATACATAATAATATCTTTATAAGGATTAAAAAAATACTTAAAGCATAAATCTTAAAGGAAAAGACTCACTAATCTGGTGTTGGAACATAAAACATTTGTAAAAAAGTTTTTTTTTTTTTTTAATGTGAAAACGAAAAAAAGAAAAGATAAGCCAGAGACTGGGGAAACCCTTGAGAGGTTCCATAAATGAAAACGAATCATTGCTAAAAACCAGTGGATATTCACGGAGGGCAAGCAAAGGCCAGCCATTGCTGAAGGCTGATTATGTGGACAGATTGACTGTAAAGTGATGATAAAAACATTGCCTAGTGGTGGGTCTGCAGGCCCTCTCATTGGTCACTGTGAGTCACATGCAGGGGCCTGTCATTTGTCACTGAGTCACGCGCAGGGACCTCTCATTGGTTACAGAGTCATGCTCAGTGGTCTCTCATTGGTCACTGTGAGTCACAAGGTGGGTCTGCAGGGCCCTCTCATTGGTCACTGTGAGTCACGCTCTGCTCTAGCGTCATGACACTCACAAGTTGTCACCTTTCCTCCCTTGTCTCTTTTGCTAAATGCCTGAACTCTGAAGGAAGCCAAAGCCACATTGATCCTCAGGTTCCTCCAGGTGTGTCTCACAGCGCTCCACAACAGTATTTAACTGCTCATAACATGCAGCAACTGTTTGCGTAAATGTTTTGAAGTTGTTAATCAACAGCAGCTCCTATGTGGTAGCTCACATTCTGGGCCTCCTGTGGCACCTCTCAGTCCCCACTCACTACTCACCCTCCTTTCTTTAGTGTGTGCGTGCAAAAGTGTGTGCACGCGCAAGTGTGTGTGCACATGTGTGTGTGTTTGTGTGTACATGAGCATGCGTGCCTTTGTGTATAAAGTGAGCACCTCATGGAGCCCAAGCTAGCCTCGAACTCACTACGTAGCTGAAGACGACCTAGCACTTCTGGTCCTCCTGCCTCTATCTCTCAAGTCCTGAGATGATAGGCTTATGCCACAATGCCTGGCTCCTTTTTTTCTTAATATGAAAGCTGCCCAGAACCCAGAGAATTTGCATAGAAAGCAGAACTTGTCTCTGCAAGAGCTCTCCTTTGCTTTGACATGGAAGTGAACCACAGTGATGGTGGATACTACCTCCTTCAGTGCAGGGTTGCTCTGTGGTGTAGGTAGACCCCTATGCTGCCTTTCTCTCTGAACTCAGGCAGTCTTGTGACTCTGTCCACACTCCTTACTGTGGATCGAGATCTCTAGCCCAGATCTTACACACAAGGGGGGCATGCTATGATTTGTTCAGTAATCATGAACTCTGCATTTGTATTTGTGGACAACAGGGGGCCCTACAGGCTTTAAAAGACAGCAGGTGTCATGACACACACACACACCTACACGTACCACTCACATACACATACACACACACATATACCATATGCATACATACCATAAACACATACCCCACATGTCACACATACATACATTCACACATGTACATATATTCCACACACATACATATGTTGGGAGCCGCCCCCACATTCGCCGTTACAAGATGGCGCTGACATCCTGTGTTCTAAGTGGTAAACAAATAATCTGCGCATGTGCCAAGGGTATCTTATGACTACTTGTGCTCTGCCTTCCCCGTGACGTCAACTCGGCCGATGGGCTGCAGCCAATCAAGGAGGGACACGTCCGAGGCGAAGGAGAATGCTCCTTAAGAGGGACGGGGTTTTCGTTTTCTCTCTCTCTTGCTTCTTGCTCTCTTTTCCTGAAGATGTAAGAATAAAGCTTTGCCGCAGAAGATTCTGGTCTGTGGTGTTCTTCCTGGCCGGTCGTGAGAACGCGTCTAATAACAATTGGTGCCGAATTCCGGGACGAGAAAATCCGGGACGAGAAAAAACTCCGGACTGGCGCAGGAGGGATACCTCATTCCAGAACCAGAACTGCGAATCAAGGTTATAAGGTTCCCGTAACACAGACTGTTGAGAAGGATTCAACTGCCGAATTCAGAACTCATCAGCTGGGGAACGACGGTGATAAAGGTTCCCGTAAAGCAGACTGTTAAGAAGGATTCAACTGTATGAATTCAGAACTTTTCAGCTGGGGAACGAGAGTACCAGTGAGTATGTTTGGCCTTGAATTTTTTCTGGTGTTAGGAGCCCTTTTGTTCCTTTTCACATGTTATATAGTGCTTAAGGCAGGGCTAAAAATTCTAGAGGAAATTCAGGACAGTCTATCAGAAGTAAAGCGGAGAGAGAGAGTAGGAGCAAGGAGAAACGGTAAGTATACAGGCCTTTCCAAGGGTCTTGAACCCGAGGAAAAGTTAAGGTTAGGTAGGAATACCTGGAGAGAGATTAGAAGAAAAAGAGGAAAAAGGGAGAAGAAAAAAGATCGATTAGCGGAGGTCTCTAGGAGATACTCGTCACTAGATGAGCTCAGGAAGCCAGCTCTTAGTAGTTCTGAAGCAGATGAAGAATCCTCCTCTGAGGAAACAGACTGGGAGGAAGAAGCAGCCCATTACCAGCCAGCTAATCGGTCAAGAAAAAAGCCAAAAGCGGCTGGCGAAGGCCAGTTTGCTAATTGGCCTCAGGGCAATCGGCTACCAGGTGCACTCCCGCCCTATGCGGAGTCCCCGCCCTGCGTAGTGCGTCAGCCCGTAGTGCGTCAGCAATGCGCAGAGAGGCAGTGCGCAGACTCATTCATTCCCCGAGAGGAACAAAGGAAAATAGAACAGGCATTTCCAGTCTTTGAAGGAGCCGAGGGTGGGCGTGTCCACGCTCCGGTAGAATACGTACAGATTAAGGAAATTGCCGAGTCGGTTCGTAAATACGGAACCAATGCTAATTTTACCTTGGTGCAGTTAGACAGGCTTGCTGGCATGGCACTAACTCCTGCCGATTGGCAGACGGTTGTAAAAGCCGCTCTCCCTAGTATGGGCAAATATATGGAATGGAAAGCGCTTTGGCACGAAGCTGCACAGGCGCAGGCCCGAGCAAACGCAGCTGCTTTGACTCCAGAGCAGAGAGATTGGACTTTTGACTTGTTAACGGGTCAGGGAGCTTATTCTGCTGATCAGACAAACTACCATTGGGGAGCTTATGCCCAGATTTCTTCCACGGCTATTAGGGCCTGGAAGGCGCTCTCTCGAGCAGGTGAAACCACTGGTCAGTTAACAAAGATAATCCAGGGACCTCAGGAATCTTTCTCAGATTTTGTGGCCAGAATGACAGAGGCAGCAGAGCGTATTTTTGGAGAGTCAGAGCAAGCTGCGCCTCTCATAGAACAGCTAATCTACGAGCAAGCCACAAAGGAGTGCCGAGCGGCCATAGCCCCAAGAAAGAACAAAGGCTTACAAGACTGGCTCAGGGTCTGTCGAGAGCTTGGGGGACCTCTCAGCAATGCAGGTTTAGCGGCTGCCATCCTTCAATCTCAGAACCGCTCCATGGGCAGAAATGATCAGAGGACATGTTTTAATTGCGGAAAGCCTGGGCATTTTAAGAAAGATTGCAGAGCTCCAGATAAACAGGGAGGGACTCTCACTCTTTGCTCTAAGTGTGGCAAGGGTTATCATAGAGCTGACCAGTGTCGCTCTGTGAGGGATATAAGGGGCAGAGTCCTTCCCCCACCTGATAGTCAATCAGCTTATGTGCCAAAAAACGGGTCATCGGGCCCTCGGTCCCAGGGCCCTCAAAGATATGGGAACCGGTTTGTCAGGACCCAGGAAGCAGTCAGAGAGACGACCCAGGAAGACCCACAAGGGTGGACCTGCGTGCCGCCTCCGACTTCCTATTAATGCCTCAAATGAGTATTCAGCCGGTGCCGGTGGAGCCTATACCATCCTTGCCCCCGGGAACCATGGGCCTTATTCTCGGCCGAGGTTCACTCACCTTGCAGGGCTTAGTAGTCCACCCTGGAGTTATGGATTGTCAACATTCCCCTGAAATACAGGTCCTGTGCTCAAGCCCTAAAGGCGTTTTTTCTATTAGTAAAGGAGATAGGATAGCTCAGCTGCTGCTCCTCCCTGATAATACCAGGGAGAAATCTGCAGGACCTGAGATAAAGAAAATGGGCTCCTCAGGAAATGATTCTGCCTATTTGGTTGTATCTTTAAATGATAGACCTAAGCTCCGCCTTAAGATTAATGGAAAAGAGTTTGAAGGCATCCTTGATACCGGAGCAGATAAAAGTATAATTTCTACACATTGGTGGCCCAAAGCATGGCCCACCACAGAGTCATCTCATTCATTACAGGGCCTAGGATATCAATCATGTCCCACTATAAGCTCCGTTGCCTTGACGTGGGAATCCTCTGAAGGGCAGCAAGGGAAATTCATACCTTATGTGCTCCCACTCCCGGTTAACCTCTGGGGAAGGGATATTATGCAGCATTTGGGCCTTATTTTGTCCAATGAAAACGCCCCATCAGGAGGGTATTCAGCTAAAGCAAAAAATATCATGGCAAAGATGGGTTATAAAGAAGGAAAAGGGTTAGGACATCAAGAACAGGGAAGGATAGAGCCCATCTCACCTAATGGAAACCAAGACAGACAGGGTCTGGGTTTTCCTTAGCGGCCATTGGGGCAGCACGACCCATACCATGGAAAACAGGGGACCCAGTGTGGGTTCCTCAATGGCACCTATCCTCTGAAAAACTAGAAGCTGTGATTCAACTGGTAGAGGAACAATTAAAACTAGGCCATATTGAACCCTCTACCTCACCTTGGAATACTCCAATTTTTGTAATTAAGAAAAAGTCAGGAAAGTGGAGACTGCTCCATGACCTCAGAGCCATTAATGAGCAAATGAACTTATTTGGCCCAGTACAGAGGGGTCTCCCTGTACTTTCCGCCTTACCACGTGGCTGGAATTTAATCATTATAGATATTAAAGATTGTTTCTTTTCTATACCTTTGTGTCCAAGAGATAGGCCCAGATTTGCCTTTACCATCCCCTCTATTAATCACATGGAACCTGATAAGAGGTATCAATGGAAGGTCTTACCACAGGGAATGTCCAATAGTCCTACAATGTGCCAACTTTATGTGCAAGAAGCTCTTTTGCCAGTGAGGAAACAATTCCCCTCTTTAATTTTGCTCCTTTACATGGATGACATCCTCCTGTGCCATAAAGACCTTACCATGCTACAAAAGGCATATCCTTTTCTACTTAAAACTTTAAGTCAGTGGGGTCTACAGATAGCCACAGAAAAGGTCCAAATTTCTGATACAGGACAATTCTTGGGCTCTGTGGTGTCCCCAGATAAGATTGTGCCCCAAAAGGTAGAGATAAGAAGAGATCACCTCCATACCTTAAATGATTTTCAAAAGCTGTTGGGAGATATTAATTGGCTCAGACCTTTTTTAAAGATTCCTTCTGCTGAATTAAGGCCTTTGTTTAGTATTTTAGAAGGAGATCCTCATATCTCCTCCCCTAGGACTCTTACTCTAGCTGCTAACCAGGCCTTACAAAAAGTGGAAAAGGCCTTACAGAATGCACAATTACAACGTATTGAGGATTCGCAGCCTTTCAGTTTGTGTGTCTTTAAGACAGCACAATTGCCAACTGCAGTTTTGTGGCAAAATGGGCCATTGTTGTGGATCCATCCAAACGTATCCCCAGCTAAAATAATAGATTGGTATCCTGATGCAATTGCACAGCTTGCCCTTAAAGGCCTAAAAGCAGCAATCACCCACTTTGGGCAAAGTCCATATCTTTTAATTGTACCTTATACCGCTGCACAGGTTCAAACCTTGGCAGCCGCATCTAATGATTGGGCAGTTTTAGTTACCTCCTTTTCAGGAAAAATAGATAACCATTATCCAAAACATCCAATCTTACAGTTTGCCCAAAATCAATCTGTTGTGTTTCCACAAATAACAGTAAGAAACCCACTTAAAAATGGGATTGTGGTATATACTGATGGATCAAAAACTGGCATAGGTGCCTATGTGGCTAATGGTAAAGTGGTATCCAAACAATATAATGAAAATTCACCTCAAGTGGTAGAATGTTTAGTGGTCTTAGAAGTTTTAAAAACCTTTTTAGAACCCCTTAATATTGTGTCAGATTCCTGTTATGTGGTAAATGCAGTAAATCTTTTAGAAGTGGCTGGAGTGATTAAGCCTTCCAGTAGAGTTGCCAATATTTTTCAGCAGATACAATTAGTTTTGTTATCTAGAAGATCTCCTGTTTATATTACTCATGTTAGAGCCCATTCAGGCCTACCTGGCCCCATGGCTCTGGGAAATGATTTGGCAGATAAGGCCACTAAAGTGATGGCTGCTGCCCTATCATCCCCGGTAGAGGCTGCAAGAAATTTTCATAACAATTTTCATGTGACGGCTGAAACATTACGCAGTCGTTTCTCCTTGACAAGAAAAGAAGCCCGTGACATTGTTACTCAATGTCAAAGCTGCTGTGAGTTCTTGCCAGTTCCTCATGTGGGAATTAACCCACGCGGTATTCGACCTCTACAGGTCTGGCAAATGGATGTTACACATGTTTCTTCCTTTGGAAAACTTCAATATCTCCATGTGTCCATTGACACATGTTCTGGCATCATGTTTGCTTCTCCGTTAACTGGAGAAAAAGCCTCACATGTGATTCAACATTGTCTTGAGGCATGGAGTGCTTGGGGGAAACCCAGACTCCTTAAGACTGATAATGGACCAGCTTATACGTCTCAAAAATTCCAACAGTTCTGCCGTCAGATGGACGTAACCCACCTGACTGGACTTCCATACAACCCTCAAGGACAGGGTATTGTTGAGCGTGCGCATCGCACCCTCAAAGCCTATCTTATAAAACAGAAGAGGGGAACTTTTGAGGAGACTGTACCCCGAGCACCAAGAGTGTCGGTGTCTTTGGCACTCTTTACACTCAATTTTTTAAATATTGATGCTCATGGCCATACTGCGGCTGAACGTCATTGTTCAGAGCCAGATAGGCCCAATGAGATGGTTAAATGGAAAAATGTCCTTGATAATAAATGGTATGGCCCGGATCCTATCTTGATAAGATCCAGGGGAGCTATCTGTGTTTTCCCACAGAATGAAGACAACCCATTTTGGGTACCAGAAAGACTCACCCGAAAAATCCAGACTGACCAAGGGAATACTAATGTCCCTCGTCTTGGTGATGTCCAGGGCGTCAATAATAAAGAGAGAGCAGCGTTGGGGGATAATGTCGACATTTCCACTCCCAATGACGGTGATGTATAATGCTCAAGTATTCTCCTGCTTTTTTACCACTAACTAGGAACTGGGTTTGGCCTTAATTCAGACAGCCTTGGCTCTGTCTGGACAGGTCCAGATGACTGACACCATTAACACTTTGTCAGCCTCAGTGACTACAGTCATAGATGAACAGGCCTCAGCTAATGTCAAGATACAGAGAGGTCTCATGCTGGTTAATCAACTCATAGATCTTGTCCAGATACAACTAGATGTATTATGACAAATAACTCAGCAGGGATGTGAACAAAAGTTTCCGGGATTGTGTGTTATTTCCATTCAGTATGTTAAATTTACTAGGGCAGCTAATTTGTCAAAAAGTCTTTTTCAGTATATGTTACAGAATTGGATGGCTGAATTTGAACAGACCCTTCGAGGCTTGCCATCATTCAGGTCAACTCCACGCGCTTGGACCTGTCCCTGACCAAAAGATTACCCAATTGGATCTCCTCAGCATTTTCTTTCTTTAAAAAATGGGTGGGATTAATATTATTTGGAGATACACTTTGCTGTGGATTAGTGTTGCTTCTTTGATTGGTCTGTAAGCTTAAGGCCTAAACTAGGAGAGACAAGGTGGTTATTGCCCAGGCGCTTGCAGGACTAGAACATGGAGCTCCCCCTGATATATGGTTATCTATGCTTAGGCAATAGGTCGCTGGCCACTCAGCTCTTATATCCCATGAGGCTAGACTCATTGCACGGGGTAGAGTGAGTGTGCTTCAGCAGCCCGAGAGAGTTGCAAGGCTAAGCACTGCAATGGAAAGGCTCTGCGGCATATATGAGCCTATTCTAGGGAGACATGTCATCTTTCATGAAGGTTCAGTGTCCTAGTTCCCTTCCCCCAGGCAAAACGACACGGGAGCAGGTCAGGGTTGCTCTGGGTAAAAGCCTGTAAGCCTAAGAGCTAATCCTGTACATGGCTCCTTTACCTACACACTGGGGATTTGACCTCTATCTCCACTCTCATTAATATGGGTGGCCTATTTGCTCTTATTAAAAGAAAAAGGGGGAGATGTTGGGAGCCGCCCCCACATTCGCCGTTACAAGATGGCGCTGACATCCTGTGTTCTAAGTGGTAAACAAATAATCTGCGCATGTGCCAAGGGTATCTTATGACTACTTGTGCTCTGCCTTCCCCGTGACGTCAACTCGGCCGATGGGCTGCAGCCAATCAAGGAGGGACACGTCCGAGGCGAAGGAGAATGCTCCTTAAGAGGGACGGGGTTTTCGTTTTCTCTCTCTCTTGCTTCTTGCTCTCTTTTCCTGAAGATGTAAGAATAAAGCTTTGCCGCAGAAGATTCTGGTCTGTGGTGTTCTTCCTGGCCGGTCGTGAGAACGCGTCTAATAACATACATACACTCACACACCCTACATACTAACAAACATATATACATATACCACTACTACAAAAATCCCCCCACCACCACCACATCACACAACACACATACACTCATACCACACACATATACAACCCTCAAACCTCACACATAGACCACATTAACACCACACACACACACACACACACACACACACACCAGATTGCTCAGGATGTCAGGCAGGACTGCCCTGGACTCTGCTCAGGTGCCAGCAGCTGAGTCACAGGTGGAGTGATGTGTTCCGACTTGGCTCACCTTTCCCCCGGAGCTGCCAGTAAGGAACTAAGCTCAGGAGCTTCAATGGTTTGTGGAGATACAAGGCCAGTTGCCCATGGTGTCTCCTCATGAGAGTCTTCGAGGGGATCTAGGCAGAAGGGGCTGGTCAGGGCAGATAGCAGCACAATCGAGGCAGTCCTCCAGGCTTATGGGGCAAGAGTTGCTCAGGAAGCCAGTCAGCTCATCTTCCTCTCCCTCTGCCCATCCGCTCTGCAGGCCAGCCTGACTCTGCTGTCTCCTCATCCTGGCCACCGCATCCTTGGCTAGTCTTGACTGACTGGCATATTCTTGTTCAGTGGGTGAGGTGGCTGCATTAGAAGTGGCTGGGACACGTCAGAAAACCTGTGGATTCTGTTCCTCCACTTTTGCTGCCAGGCACTGCGTCCTTCTCTTCACCTGAAAGCTTTTAAAAACCGCTCCCATTTTTCAAGACCTAAAAGGGCCAATATGGCTGACATGCCAACTCAGCACACCAGTGAGAAGCACCCAGGCTACAGCACACCCTTCTCCTCAGCCATTTCTCTGAATCCACAGTTTCTTGTGATGTCTGTGTCTCCTCAGCTTCAGTCAAGCAAGCTGTTACCATCTCCCACTGAGGCCTCAGTTCTCAGCAACACCTTAACCACAGGGAAATGCATGTGGAGGGGACAAATCCAGACCAATTTCTGCTTGGGAGAGGCAGAGCAGATAAAGCTAGACTTGAGCAATGTCGTCCAGAGGGAGTGTAGCAATCTCACACAATTGCAGTGCTGGCTCCAAAGGGAGAGTTTTTGTGAATATCCAACAGTGGGACAGGCCCAGAGGAACCCATGAATGTCATTAGGGATCCAGGGCTTGGGAGCAAAGATAGCTCACAGGTGGGCAGACCTGTGTACCCGTTATCCTCACCTTGTCGGGATGCTTGCTAAAATAGTGGTACATGCTAAAAGTATTTTGATTTTTGAATCAGGTTCTGCTTAAATGGTGGTAATGGTACCTGGCTCACACACTGCTACAAACTTAAGTAATGAATGCCTGTCCAGCCCTTAGCATGATGTGTGGCACATAGCTGTGGGTTTTCATGAGTTAAGCGGGCTCTGAAGGAAAACAAGGAGAAAGCTTTCAAACATAGTTGCTTGTTAACATGGGGTATCACTGTGAAGCTCTGGCTGGCTTTGGACTCAGTTATCCAACCAGCGTCTGCCTCTTGGATGCTGGAATTAAAGACGCATACCACCTCACCCAGCTCAAAAGTATTTTCTTTCTTTTTTCTTTTTTTTTTTTTGAAAGATTTATTTACTTATTTTTATGTAAATGAGTACACTGTCACTGTCTTCAGACATACCAGAAGAGGGCATCGGATCTCATCACAGATGGTTGTGAGCCACCATGTGGTTGCTAGCAATTGAACTCAGGACCTCTGAGGGCTCTTAACCACCGAACTGTCTCTCCAGACCCTCAAAAATCTTTTGAGCAGGGTTCACATCTTCAAAGTAAGCAATTGGTCTCTCAGCATAGAGCATCCAAAAAGAGGCAGAAGAGTCACAGGAGCACGCAGAGAGGATCCGCCTTGCCTTGGAGGGGTTTCTGTCTCTCTAAAGCCAGAAAACAATGTCACCACCCACCTAGCCCAGCATGGCTGAGCATGGCTGCCAAGATTTCAGCTCTAACAGGGTAAGGAGGGCACTCCATGGGACAGGAGGGAGGAAGAGACTCACACTCAGTGCCTGAATTCCAGGACTGACTAGAGTCCAGGAGTCAAGCAGTCTCAGAATCTCTGTTGACTGGCATAGCCAAGTGACTTTACCCACCAAGCCATCTTTCTGGCCCTGCTGAAATACTTTTATGCAAATAATAATGATCTCCAGGATTGCTTCTGGTTCCCAGACCCAGAGTATCACTTAGTTGTCAGCAGCAGGGCCTGTGTTCAAATTCAAGGTCAATTATTTTCAGTATCAATGTCCTCCAGAGGTACACAGCCCCTCCATTCCAACAGTACCAGCTCAAGGACAGACAGGAGACCTGGCCTGGACTGTTCCCCTTTCTGCCCCTAGCCCCAACCTACCAGTCTCTCCCACTCCTGCTAGGGGCTCAGAGCTCAGGCCCAAGCACAGTCTGGCTCTGACATCTGCTGACTGACCACCAGGAGTTTCAGGAACCTTTCTAAAGCCCAACAGACACCACCGTGGCCCCAGGAAGTCCAGGCAGGTAATATGGCAGAGAAGGTCCTTTGAATTGTAGAAGCTACTGGGAAGGTTTTCTTAAGCCTGGTGATTTTCTTCTTCTTCGTCTTCTTTTCAAACCCCTCTGAGAAGGGAGGAAGTTCATTGATCATACTAAAGCTGTGTGAGTTCCCTTGTTCTCTTTTCTGCAGCCAGATGAAAGTGTGCATCTTTGATGTGTGCGAATTAACACCTTCTTTGGCTCCTCCCTCCCACTGCCACAGCACTTTCAGTGAGAACTGCCTGGAGGCAGGCGCAGGCCAGAGCAGGGAGGAGAGCGAGCAAGCAGAGAGCGGGAGGAGAGCTCTCTTCCTCTTATACTATTTTCGGGAACTCATCCCAGAATAGGTGAAGCAAACTAGCGTCCTAATTAATATGCAGCCTTTTGGAAACAGGAAGCAGCACATTGCTCTGTGATCCCCTGCAAGGCTGAACCCCAGAACCAGGCCCAGACCGCTCTTCTCCAACCTGCAACCTCCCCAGCCTGGCTTCATAACAACCCTACATACAGCTGGAGAAGGTCAGTGGGGGAGGATTTGACTTTTGTCCTGGGTACATGAATGAGAAGGACCAGGGACCCAGGAATGGGGAGGATTGGGGGAGATACTACAACAAACGTGGCTAACAAGGAGAAGGGTTTGGGAAGTTCCTCTGCTGAGCCAATGCTAACCTGGAAGCTGGAGCTTCCCAGAGACAACATGGCTCTGTCAAGAGGGGCCATCTCCAAGGGCTTGCCAAGGGCTCCTTGCAGTGTCAGAGCTGAATTCTGAGCTATTTAGGTCCAAGGTTCTTTATCCAACCCACTCCTACCTGGAGCATCCATCCAGGTTCCTTACTCACCAGAATCTCCTCAGCGTAGTAAAGAGTCTGCGTATTCCAGACCCAGAGAGCTGCTTCTCATTTCTTGGGGATCCTTAGTCCCCAGATGGCATACTCCATGCCCTACCTCCATCCCCTAAGTCGGCTCAGAATTAGGTTTGCCATTAACTTGACATACAAGAGAAAGAGGAGTGGACCAAGAGGGTGACAGTGGCTGATGGACACCCTTCACTGTGTCTCTGGCCATCTGGAAGAGTGAGCAAAGGGAACCCCTTTATCCTCGCTTCTCCAGCCTCAAACCCCACTGTTACTCATGGTCTTCCCAGCATCTATCCTGTTCCGACCCCCAGACCACAGATGGTAAGTGAAGGAACTCAGCCATCCTCCATCTGGGCTGAACTGACACTTCTGGGTGGGCCACCTCCCACCATCTCCCACAGGGCCATTGGCCCCCGGGGGCACACACATGCACACTCACACATGTGGATGCCGGCACCACCTGAATAATTCTTTCTCACATGTTTGCAGATTGTAGTATTTGACCTTTGACACTTGGAATATGAGAGAATTCTGCTCTGGGGAAGCCATAAACCTTGGGCATATTAGACGTTAACAGGATCCCTCGATTTGTGCTGATGGAACTCAGTCTGGCCTGGGTGGTGTGCTCAAGGCATATCTACAGGATTCTCCTGTTTCATCTCTTGAGGCCCCTAAGAGGAGGCAGCGGTGTCAGGGCCATCCTTTCCTCCTCACAGTTAAAGAAACCAAGGCAAGTGGTTTACTCAGAGTCCTTCCTAATATAGTGTGGGTTCCCTCAGGGCTCCTGTTCAGTCCTGTCTTCCCCTGAGCCAGGGTCTTCACACCACAGCTCCAGTCTCCTTAGGGCCTTCTCACATAGAAGGCAGCTTTAACTGTCACAGTAGAAGTTCTGGAGACAGCAGGGAGTGACTGTTTAGGTGGCTGCTCTGCCCCAGACCTGGGGGTAGAAGTGGTCATGAGGAGGAGCAACTCCTGGGAGCTATGAGGTAATGACCATCTCTGAGTCACAAGGGCAGAACCAAGGCTATCTGATTTATCCACCAACACCAACACCACAGGCCTAGCCTCTCTGCGGCCTTATGGTGGACAGGCCAAAAGCTAGTTCTCAATGTGTTTTTTGTTAAAAGATTTAGGGCACTTGCAAGGGAGTCATGAGCCCTAGAAAACACCACAGTGTAAGACCTAAGCTCCACTCAGAGAGCCTAGCACACAGCCTCCTCTGCAGCTCCCTGAATACAGCCAGGAAGGTGGGTTTGGAATAAAGACTCTCCTATTCAAGCAGTTGGTGATGCTGCTGCCTGTGGGAGTGAGCAGCACTTCCTGAAGATCCCCTGACCCTTGTCCGAGGCTGGAAAGATGGCTTAAAAAAAAAAACAAAAACCTGTTGAGAGCACTGGTTGCTCTTACAGAGGACCCAAGTTTGGTTCCCAGAACCCACATGGTGGCTCACAACCACCTGTGCCTCCAGCTTTAGCAGATCTGATGCCCTCTTGTGACCTCTGCAGGCACCATACACACATGTGCAAACACTCATAAAATGAAAATAAATACAACAATTTTAAAAAGAAAAAAATCCATCTCTGTCTCTGTCCCTGTCTGTTTGTCTGCCTGTCTGTCTCTATCTCTCTGTATATACACATACACTCACACACTCACACACACTCAATCACACATTCACACACTCACACACACACACACACACACACTCAATCACACTGGTTCTACATGGGCTAATTCTCCACCCCCAACACTTTTCCTGTCATTAAAACTAACAATTTTCTCTGCATACAGAACATTCATAGTAGTCTTAGTGCTTTTTAGAAATTCAATGACTTTTCTTATCAATTTAATTATTTCAACACATTGTTCAAGTTAATTAACTTTTCAGAGTTGATTTAATTTTGTAGTCACAAAGGGTTTTAAGCTCAAGAAAACTGTTTTTTAAAGTCAATAATACAAAACGAGTGTGCTTGTTATTGAAGTTTGAGTTGTAAAAAAAAAAAAAAGAAAAGACATCTGCATTTTCCAATCAGTAAGCCAGCCACCACCCACATGTCGATCTCTTAATATTTTGTGTATTTCTTTTTGTGATTTATGCAAATTCGTATCCTTTTTCTCCCCTGACATCATGAATATTTTACAATACCATTAAAAATCCAGAGTGTGATTTCGTATTTGTGAGCTGTTTAGGCAAAGCCCAACTTGCCAACATTTAGCATATTCTGTTCCTTCCTTATCGTTGGGGCACAGAGACAAACATGTCTGTGTGAACCTTTGACCCGATGTGTCTATTTTCTCTGGCAGCTTCTTAGAATGGAGGTTGCTGGGTAAAAGGGCACAGGCTCACGTTTTGGAGTTTCTTGCCACCAGTTGCAAAGTTGCCTTCCAAGAAGGGTGGAAGAGTACAGTAGCCACCATGGTGGCTGCACATGGGTCTGCTGGATGACAGCTTCACTTTGCTTCTTTTGGTGATCTGAACTTCCCTCCTCAGCTGTTGTAAGCATGTGGATGGTCTGTCCCCATACGCACTGTGAGCTTTGGCATACCCCTGCTTACCTGTGGTAAGCTGTTCAGCAATGACTCGGCATCCTTTCATCTGTCACAACTTTACATTTTTTAAATTTACTTAACTTTAGTGTTGATGTGTGTGAGAGAGTGTATGTAAGCGCTCCACACACATGCACATGTGGGTGCTGGGACTCACACCGCATCCTGTGCAGGAGCAGCAAGTGCTCTTAACCGCAGCACCATCTCTACAGGTGTCTGTTACAGCTTTGACAAACATTTCCCTGTCATTAACTCTAGGCCTCTTTCTTTTGACTTATGAAGTTTTTTGATAAAATGGACAGTAGTTTATCAATCTTTTCCCTTTAAATGAGACAAACAACAAAGGTCAATATGAAAAACATAAATCAAAGCTTGGGTTAAAACACACAGAGCACAGGAAGGCGCAGGTGAGCATTTTACACTGATTTCTCTGAAAGGCACTGGAATCCAGCTGCATGCGCAGTTCCTATTGGGGCTTTTCTTCTTAAAAGGCTTTTTAAAAATATCCCAGGAGTAGTGGTCTTCATTTTCACGTTGATGTGTGCCAGAGTCCAGCAACCAGTTCTATGAGAAAGGCAGCGACGGGTACGGGGCCAGTGGTCGAGGCCAAAGTTTATTTATCTTTAGCAATTCTGCTGACTATAATTTTTTACTATTCTAAGGCCAAAAGCTGGTGGCTTCTTGTAATAAACTCTTTTTGTCAGCAAGGAGATTAAAAAGAAAAAAAGCTTAATTGTTAGGGCTCCCTTTTCTCTGGCTCAAGGACCTATTGCTGGCCAGACAAGAGGTGGTTTGAAATTTGTTAACTCTTCATGAAACAGAGAGAAAAGAAAAATAGAAAAAGAAAATTATTTACATAGACACACACATTCACAAACATATATTCTAGTCTGGCCCGGCCACCTGTCTTGTAAGCTGCATACGTGCTCATGTATATTTATATACATACAGACACACATACACATGTATGTACAGACAAACAGACACACACACATATATTTGGCATATGGGTCACACCCTGGCATTCCTTATATCTTCTTAGACAAGTTCTTTAGAAATTACTTCACAGGTAAAATTTTACACAAAAGGGGAGTTACAGAAGAAGGCTGCTTTAGCAGTGCTTCATTCTTTAAGCTCATTATAAGTTTAAAGCAACAGTTTCATATGGCCTTGCTTTATCACGGTGCACACCTGTGGCTTCATCCTTGGACCTGACCTAGAATGAATGTTTTTCCTTGATCACAAATTTGTCCCATGTCTATTTTTCTTTTTTTAATGTAATTGTGAAAGCTCATTGTAGTCTTTCCACTCTCAAAATCCCATGCCTAAGAGTCCCTCTTCCCTGATAATTAATCAAGGAGGAACAACCCAGTCCTAATTGTGTTGCTCTCAACATTTTTGCAAAGCTGGATGTTGGATGTGCATGCTTCCCAAGGTTCTAGCCCAGGTCTGGATTCCCTCCATCCACTTCCCTTACTAACAACCCTACTGCCTGATTGGAAACTGTCTCCCTCTTCCTAACAGATCGGTTTTTATTTTGGTTGTGTTGTGGGGGTTGAACCCAAAGCCTTACAACATACTACATAAGCTTTCTGTCACTAGACTACACTCCACTTCCCAAGTCTTTACATCCAGCCCACCCTTTCAACCCCAGTTTTAGATCAGTTGCCTCCCGAGGGCCTGTGTGAAGACAGATCTCAAGACCCATCACTCCAAAGCTGAACAAATCACCCACCTCACCACAGTGCCTATGGCTTAGAGGCTGTCTACCCAGCCTGCATTGTGTTTATCTATTTGGCAGTGTTGGGGATCAAATGCCAGCCAGGTGACGAATGACTCTTTGTGATAGGCTTTTACCCTCCCTATGATGTAGGTATAGACCAGATTAGACCAGATTAAAAGAAGATAAAGGTAGCTTTATTCGAAGGCAGGTTTTGGGTGGGTGGGTTCATGGATCTCACAGGTGGAGGTCAGTGAAATCACACATCTGGGTTAAAGCAAGGGGGTTTTATAAAGTTTAGCCAAGGAGTGATGACATGATAGCCAGGAGCTAAGATTGTACCCATACAAGGTCAAACACTGAGCCCCTGGGTGGGCACTCCTGGGTGGGTCACTAGGAACAGGGGGATACAGAGTGATGACATTTTAGCCCAGTGTTTCTCTGTGTGGGCGGGATTGAGCAGAAGGAGGGTAGAGGGGGTTCCTACTTTTGTGGGGGATGATTGGGGGCTCCAGTCTAACACTGGGTTTGCTTTCCTCTCCAGATTTTAGGGGTGCTGTTTGTCCTATGCCCTTAGTTCTCCATCAAGGTCAAGAAAGGCTAGCATTTTTTTTTTCCAATTCTTTTCATTTTTTTCTCTCAGAGTAAGAGAGATGTTTTCCAGCTTTTAAATGTCAGATGTAAAATGTCTTACGGTTTCCACTGTTGTGAAGAGACACCATGACCAAGGCTACTCTTATAAAGGACAACATTTAATTGGGGCTGGCTTACAGTTTCAGAGGTTCAATCCATTATCATCCTGGCAGAAAGCATGGCAGCATCCAGGCAAACACGGGGCTAGAGAAAGAGCTGAGAGTTCTATGTCTTGATCCAAAGGAAGCCAGGAGACTCTCACTGGGCAGATCTGGAGCAGAGGAAGAGACCTTCAAAGCCCACCCCTACAGTGACACACTTCCTCCAACAAGGCCCCACCTCCTAATAGTCTCCCTTTCCATGGGCCAAGCATATTCAAACTATCACATGAAGTTTTTTAAAAGATTTAATTTTTAGGAAGCCTAAAAAAAAAAGAAAAATCTTCATTCAGTTTACTTAATGGTGCAGGGCAGTAGAATAAAGGGAGCAGGAGAAAACCCGCATCCTGCCAGAGTTCTAGTGTTCTGGGTGGGCAGACGCAGGAGGAAGGACTGTGGCACGCTTTCCACACAGCCTCGTGTGTGTGTGTGTGTGTGTGTGTGTGTGTCTGTGTGTCTGTGTGTCTGTGTGTCTGTGTGTCTGTGGGAAGCCACGGAACCCCACCTTGCCAGGGGGTGGACAATGGGTAGTCAGAGGTCTCTGGGCCTCACAGAGGACAGAGATAACATGTTCTCAGTCTCAGGCATCCCAAACACTGCTGGACATGGTGGAAGAGCTGAGAACAAAATGGGGGCTCTGGGGGCGGCCTGGTCAACCCCAGGGCCGAAGGGAGGGGAGGGCAGGGAAAGAGAGGACACTGGGTGGTTCCCACATAGGCGAGGGTCCGAGGGTCCTTAGTCTGGTCCGTGGCTGGAATATAGGAAGGCCTTCCATTGGGAGGTTAGACACAACTCTTTAGGGGAAAGCCTAGCCCATTGTTCAAACACGGGGGCCTTGATGAGCAGAGACAGTCTATGGTTTTAGAGCTTTATTGCAGAAAGGCAGGGTGAAAGAGAGAAGGTAGAAAGAGGGAGAGAGGTTGGCCATGGCCATGTGAAGAAAGGGGGAAAGGGAGAGAGAGAAGGGGGGCTAGAGATGAAAGTAAGAAAGGTGAGGACTTTAAAAGAGTGAAGAGGAGCCAAGCAGCTTCTTTTATAGTGGGCAGGGTTACCTTGCTGTTGCCAGGTAACTGTGGGGAGGAGCCTACCTGACTATAGTCTGGTAACTGTTGGAGTGGAGTCTAGCCAGAATGCCAGAAGCTTGGGACATTGTCTGTGTGACTTATAGTCACAGAATTATGGAGTTGGGGGCTCTGTGGTGTCATACACCTGTCTTTGGGAATGTGGCTCACTGTTCTGTCCCTTGTAGAATTTCCTACTGGGTCTCCGGAGCAAGCCTCATTCAACTAAAACAGGCTGCCTTTCACGGCCCCACAAAATGGTTACAGGCCTACCAACCATCAAGGAGGTTGGATTTGTAATTAAAGTCTCTCAAAAAAGAAAGCCTCTGGGCCCAGGTAGGGCACCATAGGATTTTACCAAAAGCTCTTTCCTTTGTCAGAGTAGCATAAAATGTACTCCCACCTTGTGTGTCTATATATTTTTGTGCTCAGTACTAACTATACAATATTCTAGCATGTATGCTCCTCGAAAAGTTATAGTATTCACTTTGTATTTCAACACATTTTCTTATAGTTCTACTTGGATGCTATCTTCCTTGCTCTTCATCCTCTCTCTCCCTCCACAGTGACTTTATGGATGGAATTGGAAGTATGAAGATAGATACAGACACTCCTATGTACCACTTGCTTTTGAGAATCACATAGCATGGCATGGCATGGCAGATTTCTATCTTCACCTTCACCCCCCCCCCACCACCACCACAACAACAACTGAAGTCAAGAGAGTAGAGTAGGCATGGCAGCGTACTTTGCAATCCCAGCACAGGAAAAGCAGAGAGAGGCAAGAAAATTGAGAATCCAAAGCCAAGAGTGTGAGTTCATGAAAAGACAGAGGTGACAAGTCTGATTTTACCTAATATGAAAGAAAAGAGACAGTAGGATAACTTTTAATACTTTTTATTATACTTTTGTTCAGTGGTTGGTGGTGGTGGTGGTGGTGGTGGGGTGTGTGTGTGTGTGTGTGTGTGTGTGTGTGTGTGTGTGTGTGTCACATACAGAAGTCAGAGAATAGCTTGTGGGGCTCAGCTCTCCTTCCACTATGCTGTCCCAGGGATTAAACTGGGGTTGTGGGGCTTGTCACCAGTTGACTGAAGCCTCTCTCTCTCTCTCTCTCTCTCTCTCTCTCTCTCTCTCTCTCTCTCTCACACACACACACACACACACACACACACACACACACGATCATGTTTACCCCCACCAAGGCTCCCTACAGCTGCAGCTGGAGAAGACATTAACTGTGCATCAAGGGTGTGGGGTCAGAATCATCCTTAACATCTGAACGCCTCATCTTCCTCTCAGCCATATAGAGCAAGGCAGAGGCCTGGATGCAGCTCGGGGCAGCCACAGTAGCTTTGCTCTAAGACAGTAGAAGTCTCTGGTGGATCCCAGGGCAATGCGCTCAGCTCAGGCTGCAAATCCACAACACCCAGGAGATGTTCTCCTGCATCCCAGAGGAGTCTAATTCATGAGGTTAGGGCCAGGTCATCTTCTTCTTCTCCTTTTCTTCTTCTTTTCTTCTTCTTCTTCTTCTTCTTCTTCTTCTTCTTCTTCTTCTTCTTCTTCTTCTTCTTCTTCTTCTTCTTCTTCATTTCTTCTTCTTCTTCTTCTTCTTCTTCTTCTTCTTCTTCTTCTTCTTTTCTTCTTCTTCTTCTTCTTCTCCTTCTTCTTCTCCTCCTCCTCCTCCTCCTCCTCCTCCTCCTCCCCCTCCTCCTCCTCTTCCTCCCCCTCCTCCTCCTCCTGTTCATCTTCCTCCCCCCTTCCTCCTCCTGTTCATCTTCCTCCCCCTCCTCCCCATACCCCTCTTTCTCCTCCTCTTCCTCGTCTTCTTCTTGTGAGTGAACCATCATGTGAGTACTGGAAACTAAATCTGAGTCTTCTGTAAGAGCAATGAGTTTCTTAACCTCTGAGCCATCTCTCTAGCTCTTTTTCACCTTAACTTTTTGAGACAGGATCTCTCACTGAATGCAGAGCCCACTAAATGAACTAGGCTAGCTGACCAATGTGCTTTAGGCATCTGAATGTCTTTGACCTCCCCCCTACCCATTCTCAGAAGATGGCTTTTATGTGGGGGTAGGAGATTGAACTCAGGCCCTCAGAAGTTTATGGCAGGCACTTTATTAACTGAGCCATCTTCCCAGCCCCAGCCCCAGAAATGCCTTTTCTGTCTCTGGTTGGCACCTCTCTGGGCTCTCCCTGGCCTGTCCCTTCAAGTCTCCAAGTCTGTTTAATCCAGCTATATCTCCCTTTACCTCCCAGCTCATGTGAAGTGGATTCTGCTCATGAGCCTTCACTGAACAAGACCCCCTGTCAGGAGTAGACCCTCCAGGGATGGTCTCTGCCAATTGTTTAGGCACATCTGGGGAATGGGGCTTCCGTTTTATCTAATGTTGATAGCTACTGCACACGTCAACTCTCACCTACCTGTTGTTCAGTCCTGGATCTGTTGAAGCAGCCTATGGTGAGACAGTGGTCAAAGGTTAACTGACTTTATCATGGAATTGTGTTCCTAGCAGCTCAGGGAACACAGGAATGGAGTTTTAAGCAGAAAAGGCCTATTAGCCATTCTTAAATGGACCATTCTTCTTTCTTGGCCCCAGGAGGACTTGTGATGTAATGCCGACGTGGCTAAATACCATGGAGATAAGGTGGATAAATTCCAGAGAGGCAGATCATCAGGTAATCTGGGCCCACCTCCTTCCCCTTCTGGAAAATAGGACATCACAAGACTGTGTAATCTTCTGATGACTACGGAAGCCTGATTGTCCAGGAAGTGAGTGTTCCTCCCACTTTCTTTTCTGAGGCTTGTTTACAATCAGGATTTTTACTGGATCCCAGGTTAACCCCATTCACAGGCAGGACATTCTAGATTATAAAGTCTATTTTTGTTGTTGTTGTTGGTGGTGGTCATGGTAGTCTGAAGACAAGCACAGATTGTACACTGCACTATAAGGAGGCAGAGGTGCCATTTACATAGCCAGAGATGAACTGTAATACAATGTGTTTCATGGTTTGAGGTCGGCTTCCTAGGCATATGACCTGTGCATGCCTAGATCACTGAACCACTTTCAGGAGGGCTCCACACTCACCCCATGCCCTGCAGTGGCTGTCTTAGCACTCCTTACACTTCCTGAACAGAGGTCTCACGTCTTCGTTGTGTACTGGGCTCCACCACCTCATTGCCACACTGAGGTTTTGTGTGTCCAGGATGCTCTCTCTTTGCTCCTCCTCTTATGTATTAGTTATTTTCCCCTTGCTGTGACCAAACACTCTACATAGACAGTTTATGGGGGGGGAGGCTTATTTTAGATTTTTCTATCTGCCACTGAGGGGAAAGGCTGGGTAGACCATCCTCCACGGCAGCGTGAATTCAAGACGGAAATGCTCACACAGTGACCAGGAAGCAGAGAAGCCCGCTACAATAGTGCCAGCTAGGTCCCCTCGCAGCAGTTCCACGTACCCCCAATTCACACCATCCACTCCCCCAATTCACACCATCCACTGGAGACTAAGTGCACAAGACATGAACCTGTGGTGGACAGTTCAGTTTCAAACTATCACATGCAGGAAACTCTGTGAAAATCTAAGTTCAAATCATCCTCCTTGGAAAGAATTTCAAACTTTTAGATAATCCCTGTTTTAAAGATGAACTGCCAGGCTTCCCATTCTGACTGCTGAAGGCGTGTGACTCTCTCTAGAGAGTTCCATCAGCTCTAATCAAAGACCCTGGTGACCTTACTAGGTGGTAGTCTCACTGGGCGATTCCCTCCACCGTTACTGCTCTACACTCAAGAGCATTTCAAAGTAATTTGTTTTTAAAATGGATAGGTTGCTATTCCCCACTTAAATAAAAAAGTGCTCAGCCTCTCTGTTCAGATTGTCTACCATGCGCAAAGTGTAAACCAGGGCCACCAGTATTTATGTCTCTTGTTGATGAACCAGCCTGTGTCCATCTTAGACTTAAAAGCCATCTTAAATTAAAGACAAGCTAGGTTCATTCCTGTTCATGATCAAACCTCTATCTTAAGGATTGGGCTATGACTCAACTCTAAGCTCAACTACAAATGGTTCTGTACTGCCTGCTCCAGGAAACCATGTCTTTGTTTCAAAACATTATGACCATCTTGCAACTCTACCTTTGTTTCAAAAGTTTGTTATTATAACTACTCCATGACCACCTCGTTATGACTAACTTGTTGTGCTTATGATCTGCTTCTGTGACCTAACCTATTTGCTTCCTAAACCAACTTGAAAACTCCTTTTCCTGAGTCTATCCTGGGTTTCCTGACTTCCTCGGGCCCAATGCTGACCTCTTGAACCCCACCTTAGGGGGAGACAGCCAGCTTACACAAATAAAAAAAAAAAGCTAACTTTAATTAATTAATTTGGCCATGGTCCTGTGGATCAGTGATCTCTCTCCTCCAATCTTTGGAATTCACATTGTCTCTTGTCGGCTGCTTTTCACCTTCTGCCTCTGTCAGGGAGGAGGTTTCCTTGATGTTGTCTTCCAGATTACATCTGCAGGTGAGACTCCTTTTAGAGTATTCTAAGAGCAACCCTTGGGAGGAAGGTGTGTGGAAGTCAAGTGGCAGCTGCCACCGGCAGGAGCTGGCCCAGGAAAAGCCATGTGACCCCACACACCTCCACCAACACCTGCTCCAGCAAATGCTGTGCCTCTGGGTCCTTTACTGAAATAAGCTTATCTTTCCCTCCAGGCTGCTCCAAGGGTTAAAGGAAACAATGTGGGAGGTTTGGAGATGACTCTCCCATGCTATTGCTTCTTACTCACAGTGAGTAGAGTCTACTCCTTCTGTCTTAATGACACCTCTTGCCTCAGTTTTGCTAATCACCAGGTCAGATGCGATCTTAGTGCCTCTACAGTGACGTTTGTCTGTCTTGTAATTGACAAAGCACACAAGGGAATACAGTGGCAGCTGTTTGCTTGTAAATAGGCTGTGATCCCCCAGGAAAGTGTCCACATCTTATTCACACTCTTGAGTAGAGTCTGTGGCAAAGACTACAGTACTGGCTGTACCGTTGTTATGGTTTTACCTTCATTCATTCCGAACATACCCGTTTCACCTTGCCATGGCGTTGGCAGTTCTGTAAGATCTTGATCAAAACTTGGCTCTGTGGTGAAGCTATCTACCTTTATCATGTCTATAATTTTCTGCCCACTGTAACCCATGGTACACCAACCTGACCCTGCTATCTGTAATACCTGGCGATACTACACCAGAAGTAATTATAAAGGGAGTGAGATTTCTTTGGTTCCCAGGCACTAGCTATGTGTCGTGGGTTTCATCTCTGTCTGAGATACGGAGGTGGTGTCTGAAGGAGGAGGTCTCCTATCTTGCTTTATCCACAAATGCATGTTACGCTTCGGATGAAATCCAAAGTTTATGAGGTCTTAGGTGGATGGTAAGAAGAGAGGCAGCAGTGGTGCTTTTCCCTCCATTGTGAGGATGGTCCCCCATCATCTCAGATGACTTGCCCACTCCTGACACCCCAGCCATGTATTCTGGGCTTCTCTAACTCTGAGGTCATTCCGAGGAGACTGCTATTATGTGTACTCCTCTCGATAGGGGCAGTTGCGGTGTAAACTTCAACAGTGCACATCTGAAAAGCAGCCAGCTTGTTCTCCACTGTTTCCCAGTAAAGGAGCCCCATGTCCTTAGCAAAAGGGATTCTAACCTACCGTGCAGATTAAAAAGCACTTCAGAAGAGCTAGGAGAATACAGGTCATGACAGGCTAGGGTGGGGGGTCTCCTGGCTCACTGTGGATACAGGTTCTTACTGGATGGCTGTTAAGCCTACACTGCTAGGCCCTGAGGCTCCTTTGTTCAGACTTCCTCAGTTCCCAGACAAGTCTGGGAGCCCAAGCTACTGGACAGGTCTGCATGCGGTGTGTAGATGACCTAATGGCTGGCTTCTGGCACCGTAGGTCAGAAAAGAATGATGAGGTGGCAGATAGTGGGTCACAGGGTGTTGACTTTCAGATTACAGATCCCACTTAACCTACTTCTAAGCATCAAGGAAACCTGGCACTGGTCCCATTTTGGTTCAAGTATGGAGGAATCCTTTCAGGAGTATCACCTCTTGGGTTTATGAGTAAGGGGAGGGGCTCGGGGAACCAGGACTGGTAAAATGGCAGCTACCCTGAGCTCTCCTCCTTGGATACTATCAGTCATGTCCAACTGGGAGCGAGCTTAGTTTTACTACAGAAAAGAATTTCAGAGGCCTGAGTGGAGCAGACCTGGACTCATGAGACAGTAATGAGGCAGATCGACCTGTAGAGCATGGAGGGGCCCCTGAGAAAGTCTGGTCTGTAGCGTTCTGTGGCATCCATAGGATTTGTGGCTTAAAGTGCTAAGAGGATGCATAATTTACAATCAGGTTCAAAGACTGCAAAGTTTAAATATTAAATAAAAATATATGCGCTGGCTTACTACTTCTCTCAGATAATTTTCTTTTGAACATAAACCGTGAGGCACATTGTCCACATCGGGGTAGAGAGGCTATTGATTCTGATAAACACAAGGTTTGTGTATCTGTTCAGCCTCAATCAACATGATTTGCTGGCTTATCATAACTCTGAGGTCTCTGTAGCCAGTCGTGATCTCATCAGCTGTGTGGAAGTTCTGACTCGATCAGAAATATAAGCCACATTTCAGATTCTGGGGTGAGGTGCCTCTGTCCCTCTTCCATGTCTCTTTAATTTTACGTTGTCCTGGCCTGTCTTATTTTTTTTTTTTTTTTTTTTTTTTTTTTTTTGCCATCAGCAATGCAGAAGTTTAAAAAACACTCATCAGTCAACATTGCTGACTTCCTGGCATATTCACAATTGCAGTTACCCCTGGGATTTTGAGTGAAGCTTTGAGGTACCTTGTAATTTAAATTTGTTAGAAGCATCCAAATTTCCCCCATTTGCAAGAATTCGGCATTTTCCAAGATTTTAACCATTTGCTTGTGTTTGCATAGTTTAACCCAAAGTACAGGGACTGTCAGATAACAATGAAACAGAGCTCTGACCACAGGTCATGCCAAGGTGAACGGAATCCCAGGGACATCAGGCCAACAGATGCTACAGCCTCTGGGGGCCTGCGAGGCCAAAGCCTCAAATCAATGCTACTTTGGAATGAAGCTGAAGTGGTGACTTCCAGACCAGATGTAGACTACAAACCACCTGTTGGCATTAACCCTATTCTCTAAAATCAGTGCAAGAACACAGGTCTCCCTGCGCTGGCTAGTTCTTGGTAAAATCAGGGTTAGGAGAGCACAGTAGGAGTAGCCACAGCTGGCCAGATTAAGTCACAGCAGGCTGTCGAGAGGTAAATGCAGAGACAGGGGCGAGCATGTATTTCTGTATGTTTCAGCCAGGACTTATGGGACACCAGCAGAGAGACTCAGAAATTCATTTTCAAGGACAGTAAATGAGCCAAAGTACCCACTCACGACAGAATCAGGTAATGACACAGGAGCATGCTGGAGACACAGGGACATGCTGATGGCACAGGAGCATGCTGGAGAAGGGACACAGCAAGGCGTTTCAGGGAAGGGCCAACACTTCAAACAGAGACGGGCATTTCTGCACACACTTTTTATCCACAACGCAGTGAACTGAGGAGGAGCCCCAAACTCTAGTAAACCAGAAACTCTTCTGACTTCAGAAGACAAAGGACTAAGTAAGGGCAGCTCACGGTTAAATGAAGTGGGGTCATAGAGGGAACATGAGGGAAGTCTGAGGTCTCGATAAAACTCCTGCCTATCTCTGTGGGCTACTGGGCTAAAGATGAACATGCTAAAAACTTTGTTTTTGAGTTTAGCCAAATGAACTGTCTGCCTGAATTGTCTGTGTGAAGTTTCATGGTTGGGGAATGTGCCTGCTAAAATGCAGGTTCCCAGGCCTTGCCCACTGGCTTCAGAATGACACTCTCTTGGGAGCAGCACCCTGGCTCTGCATCTGCAGCAGACAGCTGTGAGGACTCTGAGGTGCCTGCGTTCCCACTTTGTTGCTCTGAGTAGACGTAGTCTCCACCCATGCCACGCTTGGACTTCTACTCGGGAAGCTCATGCGTGAGAATGAGACTCTGGTATCAGCTGCCACCGAAACACCGTGATATGGAAGGGCCACACAGCGGGCAGACAGCTGTCCCCAGCTATCCCCTGTAGTCAGTCAGAATGCAGCCCTTTCCTGTTGCTCTGGCTTCTCTCCTTCACCGCCGTTACTCACCACATGCCCTGGCCTCACCTGCATTGTCAGCCTTGGACAGGTATCTGTGGGATTTTAGGCAGCACAACGGTGTTGAGCTGGTTAGTACCTGAGAGGGAAATAACCTTAGTCACTGGCGTCTGGTATACTAGATGCTACACCCAGTTGTTTCTGTTGCTGTAACACCTGACTGAAAACTGGCAGTTTCACCATGAGCACCGTAACACTGCAGTAGTGGCAGGAGGGCACTATAACCCCACTTCCTCCCTCTATGGAACACACAGGCTGCTCGGCTGGCCTTTCACACCCAGGATCAGATAAGGTGACAAAGAATGTTCTGCCTTCTCATCATGCCAGCCAAGGGACTCTTCCTGCAAAAATGAATACAATATATTGAAAGAAAAAAGGTAGGCCTGATTTATTCTGAATCTTCAATTAATAGGCACTTCACGGAAGCATTTTAACTTTTGAGTGAATACACACGTCTTTAAGGATTAAGAACGGTCAATAATAAAACTTCTTATCTAAATCACTTAGAAAAAAAACTGATAAGAAAATTCTTAAATTAACTTAGCTCCCAGATTTAAAATTTAAGTGACCATAAAGCCGGGCCATTGCGTGTAAATGGGCAAATTAGCTTACATGAGATGAAGAAAGAAATGTGGTTTTTATATTCTGAGGCATGTTCTTATGCAGCCTTGGCTGATCTCAGACTTACGACACAGCTACGGATGATCCTGAAATTCTGATCCTCCCTCCTCCACCTCTCGAGTGCTGGGATTTTTGATATCTCCCATCATGTCTGGTTTGACTCGGTGCTGGAAATAAGCATATTCAAAGCAAGCATTCTACCTAAAGTGAGCCACATTCCCAGCTCAAGAAATAAATTATAAAATAGAGAAATGTGTATCCTAGTCCCAGGGACTCTTCCAACAGGTTTAAGTCAAGAAAGGAGGCCAGGTGTGCTAGTACACGCTTACAACCCCAACATCTGGGAGGCAGAGGCAGAGGGATCATGAGTTTGAGTTTAGCCTGGGTGACATAACAAGATCCTGTTTTAAAACAGAAAGTTTCTGTGCTTCCAGGTTAGACTTTATGACTTAAGTTCTAATAAGTGGCATAGAGTCTTCCACACAGAGTCTGACCCCCCCCCCCCCCCCGGCCTCAGTGTGGATCTACATGACCACATGGAAGTCAGTGCAGCTGGTAAGACCCTACAGTTGCTTTTTTACCTACCTTATAGTAACCAAGATTTCTTCCCTGTATTTTATGTGACTTTGATTATGACACAATGAATGTACAAGGCCCCAGTGCTTATATGTATAAACAGAAGCATCCCTCTTTGAAGCTAACCACTGATAACAAACTCAAGTTTTTCTTCCAAAAACTATCTATACATATCTATGAGCATATGTGTGTCAAGCGTAACTTTAAAAAACCTCAGGCACACACTATTCTGTATGCATTCACATATTTCTGTGAATGCATGGAATAGTCTGCATTTTTCTGGTTTTCAAAATTTGATGTTTTTGAAAAATCAAAGCATTACAGATCTACCTCATTTGTAAGACTGTATAATATTCCAGTGTATGGCTGTTATTGATACAGATGTCATCTTGGTCACCAGCTGGTGGCTGTTTTGCAAGGTCATGCAAGCATTCGGACATGGGACCGAGGCTGGCAGATGAAGGGCCAGGAGTAAGGGATGAGAGCCCGTCCAGATTCCTGCCTGAGCATTCTGCTTCCTGGTCGTCTAGTGATGAGACATGAACAAGTAGCCTGCTGCTCCTGCCACCTGCCACCCGGATGTCACCATGCCTGCCTGCTACCAAGCTGAGGATGTAATTCCTTCTTCCAGCTGCTTCTGCCCCATATTTTGTCCCAGCAACAGGGAAATTAATACAATGATTATGTTGTAGCTGAACCACTAAGTCTAGTTCCAGACTTAATTTCTCAATGCTTAGCAGATTTCACTCCTCGGACTGGGTTGTTGATGCATTCAGATTTCACTCCTGTACAAAGGCAATGCAGCTGGCTTTATTCCTCATATGACCGTCACACTTGTACCACTTCACCTGTTTCCCCATCAGTGAGATGCCTCCTTTATCAACTCTCTGCACTTGCCTGTAGCTGTTACTGAGTCTGTCTCCCCTCCCCACCACTACTCTCTAGGCCTCTTATTTTCCATACTTGGTACAAGTGTGCTGGGACCTGGCATGGCTGCTTAATCAAAGACACATATGAATAAAGAGTTCTGACACTGAGATGAACCCTACCGTGAAGATAACCGGAAGCTTTTTAAGGACCTGCATGACCATGAGTGAAGCTGTGCACAACTGCCACAAAGCTTGCACGGTGCAGAGCAGCCATCCTCCAAACCACGGTGTTCATGGGACTGTCACAGCCATTCTAACAGACGGGTCCTTGCCAAAGACTCAAGAAAACACACAGCTCACCCACGGGTGCTAGCACTGTCGAGTTTATTCTGTAAAATAACTTAGCAAAGACCAATGATAGTTAAGAGATCGTTTACAAGAAAGATGTTTAGCAACCACTGTTCTCAAGAATTTGCAGATTATAAACTTTACTACTTCAACCTTTACAACAATCACTGCACACACCATGGAAATTTTAATGTTTAGGAAGCTTCACAGGTTTCCAGTAAAGCAAAGCAGCTCAGTGGGGAAGTCAGTTTCTTTGGGCAGACCGGTTTCTTGTGCAGAATTTTTTTTCTTTGGTGAACAAAAGACTGAGGCTGGTGACTGCCAAGTAAGAGTCCTGCACAAATGTTCTACCACTCTCAAGTGTGGATCTGGCCACCCACAACACTAACTATAAAGGGGGAAAAAGGCTATTTTTATTCTCAAGGTGGTGAGAACAAGCACTTTTGGTCTCACGGTGGCTCCTTGCACTAACCTAATGCGTTAAATGAGTCAGATAAAGGGTCGCTGGGAGGCTGCTTTGTCCCGCTTCAATATGATTTTCACGGTCTCCTAAAGTATGGAGCTAATCTTGCTGGCAGTTAATTACATGTGATATAATTTTATATTTTCAAAAAAATTTCCTGACTAGTCACTAAAAATGTAATAGCTCAAGTCATCGAGTCGTGATTTGTGAGGTCGAGGTTTTATTTGTGTAATCTGCTTTTCTCCTGGACAAACAATGTTGGTAACAATGCTCTTTGTTCTCTGTTCTCTAGACAGAAGGCTTTCTCAGCATCCAGCTATTCCATGGAGCTTTTTCATAGTTTCAAATTGTCTCTCACTTTAACACTGTCAGAAAGTTATAAATCCAATGGTGGTTTCTGCCAAACAGTTCAAACAACATAATAGATTTTTTTCATAATTTTACTTCAAGTATATAAGTGGTTAGATTAACATAATATTCAATAAAAATAACCACAAGTTCTATCTCATTTCTGGCGCCATGAGACGTAACAGCACCACATAGTTTTAAATGTTAGTGGTAAAATGCAATCCAGTTTAAGCACCATGTAAGCTGGTTGCTCATGAGAACACAGTGGGACTTGGTTTCCCGATAGGCAACAGTGTTAACATCCCTGCAAGTGAGGGGACCTAGATCCTGGGTCCTGGGAATACTGGAAGGAAAGGGGACAGGTTTCAGGTTCGGGCTACTCAGCACTTGAATGGCTGAGTCTATGCATATGTTCTCATAGAACCCTGTAGATTACACACAGAAGGGCCCCAGGAACTGCGTTGCTGTAAGCACTATGTCACCATGGAACACATTTAAAATGCTGAAACACGGCCTTGATCATAAAACAGGAAAACAAGGAAAGTTAACGCTAGTGATTGACTCCTGTCTTTTACATCAAAACCTAACCCTTTCGTTCCATTTCAAAATGAAATATTCTAAACTCCATCTCAAAAATGAAGTATTCTAAATTGAAATCTTTTTACATAAAAATACTTGGGTTAACTATGTTAGTTGTTAGAGACAGTAAATACATGCAAGGAAAATAAAGTGCAGCTTCCCAACACCTAACACCACAGGCCCAGAAGTCGCTAGGTACACTGGCATATGGACTAGGTACACTGGCATATGGACTAGGTACACTGGCATACGGACTGCAACACCAAACACCTAACAAGCAGTTAGGTGAAATTGAGAAAAGTCTCAGCTGAAAAATCACAATTTTTCAGTACATCAGAAGGACAACCTTTATTTAAGGCGATTATTAAATTGGGAGACTCTCCTATATTTTAATTCTGTGTAGGAGAAAGGAAAGCCATTCTTCTAGAAGGCACTGGTTGGTTTAAATGTGGAAAGCTGCAGAGTCCAGTCCAGGAGACTGCGGGGGTCCTCGGGCTGTGGGGATTGCTCATGAACGGCACCCGTCACGGGTGCTGCATGGTTCTGTGTGCTCAGTCTACTGTGTGGCAGATCTCCTTGACTTTCTGGTTGAATTCTTCTGGCTGATCTGCATACACATAATGCCCCGCCCCGAGGATGGCCTGGGAAAGGAAGAGCCACCACGGCAGGTGAGAAAGCAGTACTGAAACACAGCGATCCCCAGAAGCAAAGAGCCACTCTTAAAAGAACAGTGGAGACTCCTCTGAAAATGACTTAGGCTTTCTATCAGAAGGCTCTGGGATAAACAGGAAAACTTCCTGGATCTTAGTCAATTCCACCATGCAAGGGCCAGCAGAAATGACACTCTAAACTAAAGGACTAATGCAGGGCCCAGGAAAAACCACAACTGTGTGTACTGCACTGGGAAGTGGGTGTGAGCTTATCTGATTCTGAGCCAGTCTCTCAGTGTCTCCAGAGAGACTGGGAAGACCTCAGAAAGGTGACTCACTACTGGGACACCAAAGTGTGTATGGCACAAACCTCGCCCAAAGCCCTGTGACGTCAGGTCTCTGAATGGGGTTGTGAGTGGAGCCCAGACTGGAAACCTCGAGGGAATAATCAAACACACGTCCCTGAATGGAAGCCCAAGCCAGCTCCATACTCACAATTGTCTTCACGTAGGACTTCGGTCGCAGTGACTGGATGCTGGTTCCAGAGTTGCCATCTATGCAGGATCGGGCTCCAAAGATCACTGAAACTGGAATGTCAGGATGCAAGCCACCTATCCGCTGAAGCATTGGCCGTTTGGCCCACCCATAAGGAATCGTCATGTTTTTGAAAGCTGTCTCACCACTACAGAGAGGAGAGAACCATACAGAGTGACTTAGGGAATGAGTTTGTGCTACAGTCTCACCTGTTAAAACATACTCATATTTGGCTTTCCTGGGATTAAAAAAAAATCTGTTTAAACTTTTAAACTATTTACTAGATAATGTATGGGAGGAGCCACATATTACTGCTGTTAGGTAAACAGGGCTATAGTATAATGTAACTAAATCAAAGTTTTCTTCTAATTTGAAATAGAAACTAAAGCAGAAATAATGGATGCTCTGCAGAAGCTCTAGAAGCTGCTGAACAAGTTGATGAACACAGGTCTAAGTGGCCAGCCAGCCACTCACAGAACTGCAGGCTCTTAGGCCCCAGTCTACAGCCGCTCTACTCCTGGCAGTGACTCTACCCTGTGTTGGCAGACTGCTGCTGCAGCTCCACTACCAGTGAACCAGGAGAAGCTGTGTGTGCCTTGCCCTAGGTCTGCCTCTAGTGAAGCAGTGTTGCAGTGCACTACAGCACCATCCCTGGCCTGGCTAAACTAGGATTGTCTCAGTATTTGTCAGTGAGGCAGAGCCTTAAAGTGAGCTTAGGAGTCACCACACTCGCTGGCTTCAAACTCCCTATGAAGCAAAAATATCCCTGAATCACACTCCCTTCCTGAGGTTCCTGCTGGGAACGTCAGGCCTTTGCCCTCCAGGGGTCACGTCCTTAGACTTTGCTTTCTACTCTTACCTTGCCCAAAGCTCGGTAAATGGGGAAGAGCAATAGTTTTTGTGGTAGTTGAGGGAAAGTAAATATAATCAAAATAGTTGGTACAAATTTTTCAAAGAACTAATAAAAATGAGAAAAAAAATCAGAACCAAAAGCCTTACCTTGGGGTTTGTACATTACAGTGGTAGATGTACTCTGTCACCGTGTCATCTTCAAACATAGAGGAGTACTTCCGCTTGAAATCAGGCCTCAAACGCTGCACTAGACTTAACCCTATTGACAGAAACAAAAACACAAATCTTCTAAGTTATAATTTACTCACAGAATAAAAAAAAATAGTGTTTGTTTACACAGTAAGTGCTATGTACATACATCTATGTCCTAAATATCTAACTTAGGTTGGAAAAAGTATACATCCCGGACATTGCTTTTAAGCTCCCTGAGAATAGATGAAAGAATTGAAGGGAATGCTACACTGGCTGACAGGTGTGCTTTACAAGCTCAAAATATGTTAATTTCCTAGAACTTGTTATTGTAGAATAAATTTCTAAATGAGGTCATTGAATAGAGCAGCTTAAACTTAATATCATCTTATTAGCTTGTATTCTTCTCCAGCCCCCCCCCCCCCATAATAACAACATGTTAAAGACTAGGTAAGCACACTGGGATATATATGGGATATATAATTTTTTTCTAAGATAAACTCAGAACTTGTTTGGGAAATTCAAACTGATGGGAACAAGGCCTCAGGGAAACAGGAAGAAGAGCAGAGGCCTCTTGCTGGCATGGGTGTTTGTTCTAGGACTCCAGATTATTAAAGGGATCACAGACATAGGCCAGGATGGTGGTCTACACCTTTAATCCTACCACTCAGAAGACAAAGTCAGGTGGATCTCTGTGAATTTGAGGTTGGCGTGATCTACATTTTGGGTTCCAGGCCAGTTGGGGCTACACAGTGAGACCCTGTGTCAAGTTGAGAATTGTCACCACCAGAGGCTTAGAAACAGAACCAACATCACCAAGAAAGCTACTAGACATGCTAGAGCCACCTCTGCCCCAGACTTTGCATTAGGGAACTAGTAAGGGGCCCCTTGGTTTAAGCCATTAATCAGATACTCAGTTATGTATTGCTAAAAACATTCACAACTTATACAAGTTTTATGGAGACAAAGTGGGAGCTCAGACCATCATCCTCTGAGGCCATAAGGGAAGGAAATACCTGTGGCTATGGGTAAGACTGAGAGTCTAAACACTAACACTCAAAATAAGTAAATACTCAGAGTCAATAAATCATCCAGAGCCCAAAATGTTCACGCAAGGATGGTTTTACTCTCCATCAAACGGACATAGAGGAGGAAAGAGGAAATCTGAGTACAGGGACGTACGTGGGTCAGCGCCACAGCCCATCACGTAGGCTTTAGGATCTTCTTCTTAACTCCGAGGAACCACACACCCTCAAGTGATCACCAGAGGCCAGCGTGCTTTGTTCTTGCCCGCGTCAGACACTGCATTTGCTTGGGTTTTAGGGTACCCAGACGGATCTACCTTACCCCCAGCATTTCCCTCTGTCTCTTTTGATAATTATTTGTAATGCTTTACAATGTAAAAGCTCCCTCTCAGGGACAGTGACTGGCTCCACCTTGTTATTCAGCTTGACACGTGGTAAGGGAGTAGGAGGACAACTAAGAGCTCTGATTTGTTAGGACTTGGCTAACAATGGTGAGCAGGAAACACAGATGATCCCTAGTTTATGCTACGTCAACTCAGGACAGCAGAGAAGCAATAGGTGGTCAGTAAAAATTTATTTTGAATCTGGATGGTTTCCTGAGCTGACATGTGGAACCAGACTCTTGTGCTAAAAGGAAGTAACAGTGACCCACTTAGGCAGCCATGTACAAAGGCTCTGCAGTGTATTATGCTGTTGCTCTGTAATGTTAGGGAGGTACTTTGAGCTGACAATGGCTTTGGTGGGGGATGCAGGCCTGTCCAAACCTAAGTGGAGAAAGCACTCACTCCTCTAGTGTCTATAAACACTGTTTTTTTTTTTTCCCCCCAGGATATGAACACTCACCAAAAGGTCCTGCAATCCTGAGGCCAGCCAAGGGGTTAAAGGGAGTCAATGCTGCCCCTAGGGCCCTGATCCAAACTGGAATTGGTCTCTCTTGATCAGCAAGATCTGGTCGCTCAGGAAAACCCCATGGCTCTACTAAAATGAGGTGACTAACCCTGTTAAGGAAAAAACAGATTTAAGCTCACTTGATAAATTCATTCTTTATCTGCAAATGGCTAACAGTAAACAAACTCAAGGTAGGCTGAGCCCCTTAAGGGAAGACTAACTGTCAATCAGGCAAAATCATGCTTTTGTTGTGTCAACCCTTAAGACTGGAAGGATTTGAGGGGTTTCTGGTAAAAAGAAGGCTTTGCTTATATGTAAATTTTGGTAGCAAAAGAGACACCAATGTAGAATATGTGTTTCCTGAAAAGAGAAAGGAGAGGAGGAAGGGGTATTCTGCAGGTGACACCACCGACCACTCACAAGAATGCAGTGCTCTATACATCTCAAAGCTGACAGCAAAGATGAGAGATCAACTTTAAACTCAGGAAATGGCCTCAAATACCACAGCAGTTAATTTCCTATGAAAATTCTAAAATTTTAAGGCAAGCTAGGATTTCCCCACAACCATGACAGTAATATAACTTGGGCTAAGAAAATACGTTTGAGTTTAGGAGCCTAGAATTGGTAAAAAGGAATATGTCTCTCTCCTCCACCCATGACCCCACGATACACTAGCCATACATTCCTTTCTATATCATGACCCCACGATACACAAGCCATACACTCCTTTCCATATACCCATGACACCATGATACACAAGCCAGACACCCATGACCCCACGATACACTAGCCGTACACTCCTTTCCATATACCCATGACACCATGATACACAAGCCAGACACCCATGACCCCACGATACACTAGCCATACATTCCTTTCTATATCATGACACCATGATACACTAGCCGTACATTCCTTTCTATATCATGACACCATGATACACTAGCCATACATTCCTTTCCATACTCCCTGACACAAGAAAGTTTCAACTGTACGCAATCCAGTCGCCTGATGCCAGGCTAACCCCCTGAGTGAGATGACAATTTTTCTGATGGCCTCCCCAGTCATAACCAGAACAGTAGTAAAGCAACTGAAAACTGTCTGCATAGTTTTATTCCTTACATAAAAATGCTTTATTATTTTTGTCAGCACATGTAAGGATGAGTAACAATTCTTACTTGGCATTTCTTTTTTTTCAAACAGAAAGCTTTAAAACATAGTTCCGAGATTATATTGTTTATTTTGCATGCTATATTCAAACTGATCCCCAAATGCCCCAGAGAGCAGCATCACACACACACACACACACACACACACACACACACACACATACACACACACAACTAGGTCTGAGCTGCCCTTTCCTAATTACCTGGGTGTCACTACACCATTTGCATTGCCTTTCCAAAAATAAAAAGTTGTGACATCATTATCACCTCTTAAAACAAAACAAAACAAAACAAAAACATAGTTCTGTTCCAGAGAACAGCTCAGGAATGTGGAGAAAACTCAGTCTAACCTCTCCTCACAGATGGAAGACGCTGAGACAGTGGACACGCACCAGAGAGCTACGGTTGTTAATGCTGAGGAAGGCTGAGTCTCATTCCCCACTCTAGTATGCTCACAACAACCTACAGGGTAGGCTTCATTCCTGAGAGCACCACAGCAATGCAAGAGTACATTTTAGTTTGCCAACTCAACACTGGCCTCTAACTGTAGCCCTGAAACCATTTGGGAGATAGAACTATGGATTTGAGGGAGTTAAATGGCACAGGACAGATGTACTTACTTAGTGTGTTTTCAAACCTAAGAGTTTAAAAATACTTTAGTGTACAAGAAAAAGATAAGAAATACATTTTTTCTTAAAACAAAATGGAAGACTCCTTTAAATTCAGGGAGTGGGAAAGACATGCTAGAGGTAGGAGTAGAATTGGTGGAATGGTCACCTTACTGAAAACAGCACTCATGGAAGGAAGCAGCTAGCAATATTCATACATCCTAAACAAAGAAAATGAACTCTTTATCTAAAAGCCCCACTGTGCTGGAGGTAAGTTGTTTTTACTTGCCTTGCTTAATTTTCAAAATATCATCCCTCTGGGAAATGTCAGCTTAATATATTGGGCAAAGTACTTTGAACTAGGATGAAGAACCTCTTTTTTTGTTGTTGTTGTTTTTGAAAAGGTGTAAACTGACCCAGTGTTGCTCAAGCCTGTCTTTGGGACCCAGAGTGGCGAAGGTGGTAGATGCAGGTCTGGTATTGGTCCTAAGTAAAAATATCCAAATGTTTGAAAGAACCATCTTAGTCTAGCTAGGAGTGCACTGGTCCCCCAGATGGCCCTGGATCACGCAGCTGCTCATAAAGAAGTCATTACAGAGGATCAAGAGCCAATGTGATTTATTTTCAATAAAATGTATTATTTGGAACTGAAAAATACAACAAGCATGAGCAATGCCCACACACATACATAAATTCTTCACAAGATGTATACCAAAAAAGCTTGAAAATAACTTTTCAAAGCCCCCAACATCAGAAACGCAGTTAGGCTGCATCCATGTTAGCTACATGTAAAAGACCTCACAAAATAATTTCCTTGTTTTTCATTGTAAGCCATTGTATTTCATTTTGAATACAATAAACCATGCAAAGCACTTGGTGGCTACCAAGGTTAAGCATCCACTAAGCACAGTTGTCATAGCATAATCTACTCCACAGAGGATACAGAGAAGGACTTTAAATTGTGATCTTGTTTATTTTCTTAGGAGACACTATGTGTAGATTTGTAGTGCTCCCCTGCCTCTCAGCCTCCTGAGAGCTAAGATAACAGATAGGAGCTAGTATACCAGCCCCACCCTGACAGGACTGACAGTTCTCATGTAGGTAAGGAATGAGTCTGAGAAGACAGCACACCTGAGCCATCCTATCAGACATCTTTCTCAAGAACCGGACAGCAATTAAACTACAGGAACAGTGAGTGCAGAGCCAGAAGAGCAGAAATAAGAGGACATCCTGTCAGTCTTGAAACAGGCGTTCTTCTCAACAGGAGTCCCCAGAGTTTGCTTGAGTCTGCAGCAATAAACAGCTTACACCATTAAAGGCAAAGCAATGGGTCCCACCCTCACTAACAGACTGGGGTGAGACGGTGCTTTGTCTAAATGATATACACACTTGACTTTATAAGACTCAGTCAGCTGCCAGCTGGAATGACATAACCAGAACCATCCATCCCAGAACTAAAATGCAGCAGGAAATCCACAGGGCCTCTTTGAAGCAAGGAAGGAACAAGGAAGATGAGCAGGAAGAGAACTCCAGTCTAGACAAAGGAGCATTCTCAGACTGGAGGCAGCTCCGGGTATTTCCTGTTAGTGCCACACCACTGGGGAGAAAGGGGCGGCCTGGAAACAGTCAAGTACAAACGCTGCTGCTCTTAAGAGCATCCAGGAGCTGCTCAGCCCAGGTCTGCATTGTCAGGAGCAGTCAGGCAAGAGCAGTGGGCACTTACTCAGATAATGTTACCCCCAATCTCTTACAGTAGAGACATTAATAACCCTCGCGGGCATAACCTACAGTGGGTTTCTTTGCTGCTCCTTTCTACTTGTTTCTTTTCTGAGACAGGATCTATGTGCTCCAAAGTGACCTCCAATTTTTGCCCTTACCCTGCCTGTGTCTCCCAAGTGCTAGGACAGCAGGCTTGTACCTCATGAACCACATTCTAAGTTTTTATCATGTGGTCTTTAGTATAACAAATACCTATAAAACAGATATTTCTTTGCAAAGGAAGGGAATATAAAAGACACATCCAGCTAAGAGGAAGGGGCAAGTGTCTTGGCTACCAACATTGGCTTGCTTCGCTCTCCATATGGGGAAGAAGCTCAAGGCTCTTCAAGCAGCAAGCAGTTCTACTATTTGTGAATGAATATTAATCTACTAATGAAATTATAGGAGGCATCTCCACTCGTCACACTGTAGTAAAACATTGAGAATTGACGTTGCTGTGCGGGAAGGAACAAGAAGCTGTGGTTTCATTTGGAGTCATCTACTAACCAGTTCACAACTTCTCTCCCCATTGGCTGTTTCCTAAACATCCCAGGTGCCTGCCTAGCACAGGGCCTTGGTAATGTATGCCTCTCATTGCCTATAATAATCTCCAGCCACCCAGTTTCCTCTTTTAAATCTCAGTTCAAGAGATGCTTCGTTAGATCATCACTGGACCAGAGCAGGTCGGGTTCTCACAGCACTACCCACCTCCTCAGCAGAGCACTCATTCCAGCTGCTGAGCCACTCCTGGTAGACCATAAGCCTCGTGCACACATGGTCCTGAGCCACGTTCCCTCCTGTACACAGCACATCTGGGCATGTATCTGACATACCAACAAGGTGTGGTGAGTTTTAATACCATCTAGGAAAAATGCAGCTCAAAGCCTCTTCAGATATGTTAAAGATGAAAAATTTAAACAAAATGTGCCCCCCCCCAACACATACCAAACACAGTCACTAAATGTCAACATTCTAAGAGATATACTACTATATTTCATTCCTCACCTTTTTTTGATTTTTTGTTTGTTGTTTATCAGGTTTTTCCAGACAGGGTCTCTCTATGTAGTTATAGCTATCCTGGAACTCACTCTGTAGACCAGGCTGGCCTTGAACTCATAGAGATCCTCCTGCCTCTGCCTCAGGAGTACTGGAATTAAAGGTGTGCACCACTGACCCCCTTGCGCATCACTGATATTTCAATGGAAGACTGGGCTTCAGTGTGAGGAAGCAAGTGCATAGTACACAGCTTTCACCAACTGGCAGAGTATGGGGGACACAGACCACTGCCACAAGTAAGGCTGTAAAATATGGACAGACAGGGCCCTTAGAAATGCACCACTTACAATGACCTAATGCACCAAAACCAAACAAACAGACAGATTTTGTTTTCTCTGTGAATGGCTCATAAGTAGACACATTTAACTGGGGTTTTTCAATCTTTTCAAGCTGCATCTCAAAAATAAGGAATGAGACAGCCCATACAAGCCTCAGATAGGAATGGGGGGACCGAGTCACTTAGCCCCTCAGATGAAATGTGTGGTCACTGCTACTCCCATGCTTTTTCTTATAATTTTTAAAAACTGCATTCTTTTACGAGACTGTATTTGTCATACCCAAACAGGCAAAGAAAAGGCCTTTAATCCCAGCACTCAGAAGCCAAGGCAGGTAGGTATATCTCTGATTTTGAGTCTGGTCTACAGAGTGAGTTCCAGGACAGCCAGAGCTATATAAAGACCCCATCTCAAAATAAAACCAAACCCAAATAAAATAACATTAAGCTAGAAAGGGAAAAAAAGGACAAGAGTATAGTCTTGATTATTTGACACTGTAGAGTACAGCCTTCTGATAGCAAGAAGAGGAACTGAGACACACTAGGCAGTCTGTGCATCCTCCCATCCACTGTGACCACCGTTCCGTAGTTCTCATTCCCACAGTGCTTCATCTCCAGCACTAGGCACAAATATCACAACATCTCTCAACAGCTCCATGGGGTGGGACAGGGCGGGGCGGGGCGGGGCGGGGCACTGCTCTTCTTTCCCACTCATGGTTCTTAAGCTTTCACCAAGCTCTCCCTCTTCAGAGCATGTCACTACTGCACAAGAAATGTTCACCAACTCTTCTAATCAGCAGCCAGCTCTAAGGGTTAACAGTTTACAGTGTAGAGCTTGATGCCCACAGCCTCATCCAGAGATGCCATAACACATAACACAGAGCATAACAGTGGTTGCAAAAACCAAGGGAGTCAATCCTACAAACAGCTGTTGACCTAACTATGTTTTTCTTCTCTTTCCAACAAATAACACTAAGTTTTGTCACTATGAGTATGATGTAATCACAGACTAGCCTTAAAATGCCTACTAAGAAAAGGAAGGGTAATGGGTTTTATTGGTTTTTTGTTTTGTTTCCTGAACAGGTCTGGTTGACAAGACTATCACTGTCAAACATACAAGGAACTTTGAATCCACCAGAAACCTCCAGGACAAAGGGTGAAACACACCAAATCTGTGGAGAAAAGAGGCTGCAGCTGGCCTTTGCTACTTTATCAGTTCTTTTCTCTTCCATCCTTCTCTATCCTCTCAACCCCGAACACTAGGTAAGAGAGGAAAAAAGGACCCAAAAAAAGGACAGGGAGGAAAGGAAAAAGATCCCTGGATAAAGTGAGGGGTTGAGATGGGGCCAGCGTTACTGTTGAATGGGGCAAGTTCTATCTTCAAATTCAGGATATCTAATTTCTTCTTGTTTCCTCCTTGCACACAGCTACTTAACAAACAACAACCAACAACTAATAACCAGCCAACAACTAATAACCAACCAACAGCCCCCTACCTCTCGGGGGCCTGAGCATTTATCTACCCTCTGAAATTTCCCCAGAATTCCAATATCACAAAACTATCTGCAGCTGGCAAAATCATGCCCCAGCTAGAACATGGGTCAAATCACTGTGTCAGTTGCTGTGAACCATCTGAAGCAGCCCCATATCACACACATGATTAAAATGAAAAACCACATTCTTAATAATATTTCTATGTTTTGTTAAAGAAACTAAAATTCTCACTATAAGGGCTGTGGCAGAGATAAAACACAGCATACTGTACCACGTGTCCAATGCTGTACAGACCACATGCCTGCAGCTATGCAACAGGATGGCCTCACGGTGGGTTCAGACACTCTAAAAATGGCCGTCCCATGCCTCACCCACAATCCTCAAAGTCCAAGATGTCTGTAATTCTAGACTTAAAACACAGTTCAATGGAAAAAATTACATCAGCAACACAAAAACACTGATATTATTCTCTTCTGTAAAAAGAAGGCTCAAAACAAAGCTAACTTATTCTTTTATTTGCTTTGGACTTATATGTGACTCCCGATAAAACAGCAACATCATAGGAAACAGTACAAAAAAATAGTAAAAATATTCTAAAGCAAAACACCCACTAATCCAAGGACTGAAAAGTAGTTCTTGCTGAGTACAGTGGGGTAAAAGTCTAAAATACCACTCAGGGAGAAAAGAGCAGGAGGTTCAAGCTTGAGTCAACATGGGTTACATAGTGAGTCAGAGGTCAGCCTAGTATAATAGCAAGTCCTATCTCAAAAACCATTATTTCTTTAAAGGGTCTGTAATGAGAAAGTCTAGGGAATAGTACAGTCAAGAACCATGGAAGGTGCACTATGAAGATAAAGTTCAGAGCATATATTTGTTCAGTCACAGAGATCTAGCCTGCTTCCCATTATAACTTAACTATAATTTAGTGAAAAGTCTAGAAAAGCCTGATGGATGAAGGTTTGACTGTGATCATGAAAATACGCATAACACCATGGGATTTTTATAAAGTGGCTTAAAGTTATACATTAGGCCAGGTGAGGTTTACATGCCCTTAATCCCAGCATTAGGGACACAGAGACCCGCAGATCTCTGTGAATTGGAGGCCATCATGGTCTTCATATTGAGTTCTAAGCCAATCAGAGCTACACAGTGAGACTGTCTCAAAAAAAACTTATATATTAGACTTTGTATAATAACAAGTAACAAATATAACGTCCTTTGTCAAGCTTATCAACATACAGTACATGTGACAAGAAAATCTGATTTCATTCTTTTAGCTACAAAAGTGGTTACCAGTTGTGGCATTTGTCTATCTTGTGAGGCTCATCGGTAACCACCAAGAACGGGAACCACAGAGAACACTTGGGTGGCCTCCCCTCTGCTGCTGACACTTACCTTGATGGGTACTTCAGTGAGTAAGCGGCAGCCAAGAACCCTCCCAGGTTGTGTCCAAGCAAGATCATTTTGTCCAACCTGAGGGCACATCTCCACTCTTCAATGGATTCCACAAACTGATTCTCCACTTCTTCCGCATCACTGTCAAACCTAGGTCTACTACTTCTTCCGAAGCCCAATAGGTCAAAGGCATAGACAGGCCTATCGGTGCTTAGATCTTCAAAATTCAGGGCCCAAAGTCCAAGACCTCCTCCAAAACCATGAAGGAGGACAAGTGGCGTCTTACTAGAAATGTTGTGAGAGAACATCAGCGTCCATATTCTGTTTCCATTGGATATGCGCACAGGCTCTTTCTTGTAAGTGCAGGGGACACCTGGTGAAGACAGAGGGACTCTGCTCAGTTCCACTGCTTGAGTGCTCTCAGGGCAAAAACAGTGAATAACCGTTGGTCCTGTTACTTTAGCTATTATATCAGCCCCTAAAGGAGCCTATGCCTAACTGAAGCAAGCAAACCTAAATGACCATGTTTTATAACTATGTGGGAAGACGTACCTTAGACAAGCCTCAAGTATCTGTGGTGAGAGTCTTTGGAAGTCATGTGACCTCCTGACTTCTTCCACTCTAGCATATTGAGAGTATTACATGCCTACCACTGCAGAAGAACTTAGTGGACCCATTACTTAAGGTCTCTAGCTTTGTAGGCAATAACAAAAGAATAGTATCTTGAATTTGCAGAACACTTGACAGATTAGCATCTGAGACTGAGGTCAAACTTGAAAGGATCATGGAAAGTTATCAGGAACCTGGAGAAGGATTAAACGTATCTACAGGAACGCACAGCTGGACAGTTAGATCACTTTAAAGCTTAGTGGAAAAGATGGATCACAGAGTATGACATCAACACCTCACCATGAAGCAACCTGAGTTCAAGCAATTGGCCAGAAAATAAAAATAATACAGTTCTGTAGATTAAAACACTTCTGTTCAAATTCCCATATAACTAAATACTTTAAACCCCACAAACTAACCAAAGATAAAACTAAAATTGATTTATATTTTATTAACTAAATAGCTACTCTAGGAATGTCCTTAATTATCTGTGCATATTCATGTGCAAGACAGACTAGAACTAACCTTAGGGCCTCTGTACACAGTGCCACTGTCCATCTATGCACACTGTGCATACAAAGGCAGCATTCACTTGGGTTTTAACTGATGCCCTGCCCTTACCTGGGAAGAAATCCCCTCACTTAGAAAAGGAGGTGATCTAGGAAGTGCGAGAAGCCAAATCTCTTCAGCTTTTGAAATAGGCCTGAGAAATTCCCATAAAAATTATCTGTACCACCTACTAGAGAGCTCATCTTAGTGTTCAATCACTTATGTTCATGTCTGACATCAGAGCAAGGCCAATTCTTAGACATTAGTATACATGTTGGGCATCTAGCAATTTTAATAAACCTAACAAAAGCTTTTTTGTGGTTAGGCAAATTACAGTGAAAATTCCAATAGTTTTGTACATGGCAGTATTATCCAGGTACATAGAAATTCATTTTTGAGTTAAAACCCATACAAAAGGACTAACCAACCATTCCTAATAATGGAACCAGTTATGGTTACTTACTCTGGAACTGCCAAATGTACAAAAGAGAAAGTAAAGAGGGTGATAAACAGGTGTACACAGACATCAGCATAAACATTAAATAATAACAGATAGGGAGCCTTTGCTTTACCAATTCCTGTAGATTCTACCAGCAGAAGAAAACTGTACAATAAATACCAGAAGTTTGGATCAATTTCAGTGCTCATAAGAGAAAACAGCAGGCTTCGGTGCCAATATAAATGTGGATTTAAAGAACAGTACAGTCAAAAGGAACGCAAAGGAGTGGCCTACACTCACTTCATAGTTAAGGAAGAGTAAGCTGGGCAAGGTAACTTGTCCAAGAGCTGGTTCCAGTGGAGAATATGTCCATTAATAAGACTTTGGAACACTAAGAATCTGCTCTTAAGTATATAGTTTGGGCATATCAAGGGAGTCTTTGAGAGTATTAAAGCTTTATTTGCCATTCTTTTAAAAATATTTTAGGCCGGGCATGGTGGCGAATGCCTTTAATCCCAGCACTTGAGAGGCAGAGGCAGGCAGATTTCTGAGTTCGAGGCCAGCCTGGTCTACAAAGTGAGTTCCAGGACAGCCAGGGCTATACAGAGAAACCCTGTCTCGAAAAAACAAAAATAAATAAATAAATTAATTAATTAATTAATTAAAAGATTTTAATGTTTAATTATGTGGGTAAACATGAGCACACTCATGCACACACATGTGTGCAGGTGCCCACGGAGGACAAAGGTATCAGATCCTCTGGAGCTGAAGTCACAAGTGGTTGTCATTCATCTGGTATGAGTGCTGAGGCTGAACTCTGGTTCTCTGCAAAAGTACTATGTGGTCTGAGCCACAACAACACATGGTATGAGCCATCGCAATGCATGGTGTGAGCCATCAGACTTCCCTTCCCTGCCCCTCCACCCATTTACCCTTCTACTCTCATTCATGAGTGTTATAGTGATGGCTTCCAAGTCACATGACAAGTGAGTACACAGAAACAAATGTACAAATACAGCTCATTACAGAGATCTGCGCTCCTGAAAACAATGTCACTCCTCTAATTATATTTTTAGGGAAATAGGCAATGTTTTTACAAATATATTATTTTAACATAGAATAGTTTATTACTATTATTTTCAAAACAACAAAAATTTTCAATTCAAATTTAATTCTACTAGTAAATATCAATAATTATACTCCATAAACAATACTCCTTAGGATCCTTACTACTTTTAAGAGTTTAACAGGGATCTCAGACCCAAAACACCGACAATCACTGCCCCACCCTCACCCCATGCCACATGCCGAAACAGAAGAGCAAGAAAGCTCTTTGCCAGCAGCTATCACACCACAGGATCTCATCTTCAGTTCCAGGACAAAGCACTATGGTTGGTCGATTTTAGTAAATAGCTGAAGAAACTTACAAGAGGAAAACCTTACATTTTAACATTTTCTCTTCAGCTTCTTTAAGGTGTGATGTAGATGTGGGACACCAGGTAGGAAGCCACCCTGTCAGCCATCCTGACCTAAAACACCAAAAACAAAATGCAAATAAGTAAGGTCATGCTCTCAGCTACTACATCCTGGAAAAGCCTCAGAGAACCCCAGCACCCATGAGAGCCACCACCCGTGAGGGCCAGCACCCGTTAGGGCAAGCTACAGGTGGCAAAGGTCAACGGGACAGGCACCGGGTACCTACAAGTAAGAAACAAAGGCTACCTCATCCTCTAGGATAGTCAAATTCCAAATAATCACAGAAAGGATAAAAAATAAGAAAGGAAGAAATGGAGAAAGGGAGGGAGTGGGGGAAGGAGGGGAGGACACCACTCCCAAAATAAGGCCATCTCTTAACAGGTAGAAGAGCAAAAAGTTAAAGACTATGTATATATGAATAGCTTCACCTCACCTGAACAGCAGGCTTAAAATGAGAAGTGTGCTATTAAAAATTCTCATAAAAAAAAAAAAAAGAAAAAGAAAAAAAGTTTTAGACATCATGAAAAAAGTGCAACGAGCTGCTGGCCTGTGCACAGCCTGCCTAGAGCAGCGATTACCTGACAGAACAGCCTTGGCACTGATAAACTGCACCTGAGAGGAATGACACAGCCTGTCTCAACAGGGAGAGCAGGTCTGAGACAACAGATGATGTGGAGAGGCCATGACCGACACTTCCTAGGAGTCACCTACAAGGTGGGTGAACTTTCAGCTTTAGGCCAACCAGCAGACCAAAACCTTACTGCAGTAATTTGATGCAATACAGAGTTCAGCAGCCATCTGCAGCTGGCAAGGATTCAGTAATGGTAGTGAGACACTCCTGAGGAATGAAGAATGAATTTGAAAAGTGATCAATTCCATATGAAGGTTAAGGGCCTGAACCAAAGCACTGGCAAGAGGGACCAAGACATGAAGATTTAGCCAAAGAATATATTTAAAACTGAAACAAGCTAAATTTGATCAGTGGTTAGAAGGTGTAATAAAGATTCCTGGTGTTTTGCCTCAGTACCACCATCATGAGAGAGAACACACTACATTCAAATAGGGGCTGGGTACAGTTCGTGGTGATCATTAGTCTAGCATGCTGGAGGCCCTGGGGTTGATTCCTGTACTTCAAATAGAGTAAAACAAGCAACAAGAGAAAAAAAGCTGGTGTGCATAGAGAAGCAAGCTGCTTGGGAAAGGAGGCTTGCTCACTCAGCCTTTGGCTTTTTCTAAATTTCACAGGCTCTGTGAAATGCAATGTGAAATGCATTTCTCTATAGCAGGTACTTAGTAACTAATGTCAGATGATTAGGACACTTACAATTTGGGGTAATCTTGGTCCAAATTAGGCCCAGTTCACAGATGTGAAAGCTGAAGTTTGATTCACACCAAGATAAAGGACATACAGTTAGTAACAAAAGTAGATACTTTAAGTTCAATTCTGAAAGACCCCCAAATCCCTGTTGTCTACAGGAGATTACCTCCCTCAAAATGCCCGAGAAGATGTCTATTGTCTACAGATGGCCCATACTCCTAGGTCCTGTGAGGCAAGAACTTTACAAACTGTCCCATCTGCTCCTACCCAGCTTTCCTCTTGCCTTGCCTCACCCCTCTCAGAACTTTAGACTGAATTATCTCCAAGGTTCACATAGCTCTTCCTTTGGTCTTAATGCCTCACTTTTTCAGAAAAACTATTCCTGATGCCAGGGCGTAGAGGTGTGATCAGTTCTTGCTACAGATATAGTTACTGTGTAATCGGTGGCTATTTTTTCCTACATGTTTATCTGTCTACTGCATAGTGAATACACCAAAAGTTATATCCATCTCAAAAGCTGACCTTATATCCAGTACTAAATACACCAACTGGCTGGTGGGCAAGTGAGCACTTGAGAGCAGTGACTGGGAACTAGAGGTGGCAGTCACTGGCCTAACAAGTGTGCCTCAGGTTCTGTAACAACAAAGTACATGGGCCAGGCAAGGGTCTGAACCTTTAAAACAAAAAATAGCTTAATATTGACACAAGGAAGAGAATCCAGGCAAGAGTCCTCAGCATGTGGCTATGTGACTGAAAGCATGATGGCCTAGTAGCTACAATATGAGTCAATCCCTTTATTTCTACAGTTAACTTTCTTTAGACAAAATTTCCTAGTAGGTTCAGTAGTACCGTGTGTGTGTGTGTGTGTGTGTGTGTGTACACAAATAGAGAGAATCAAAAGGAGAATATTAGCAGATATATCTGGTTGGTTTCATAGCCATATAGTTTGATATATAATGGCCTGCATTAAAATGCCAGTTTCATACTTATGCACTGACAAGACAAGAAGACCATGGGCACCCCTCAAAAGTGCTACAGTGATCAACTGTTGAGGTAAGAAGATGTTAGTACCAGTCCACTCCTGAGTATGCATATCTATCTACAAACTAACTAGGGAATGATATGGCTTACGCAACTTTTTAAATTAATTAACAATTTTTTAATATTGATAAAAGAAGGTAACGTGGTTTTGTTTGTTTTTAAATCATCATTAAACTGAAGCTCTTTTTTTTTTTTTTTGACCAAGCATCATGCCTTTATTTGATCATAGAATTATGAACAGGAAGTTTTTTATAACTGAATTTCACCACTTTCCATCACTTTTATTAAACAGATATCCTTCAGATCATAGTACAGTTTATTTGCCAGGGTGTGGGAAGCCGTTGCAGAGTGGCAGTTACAGAGTGGCAGTTGCAGAGTGGCAGTTGGCTACTGCTGGCCACCACACATACATAGGCATTAAAGGTTCTTTTGCCAAGATGGGAGAGAAGTTAACCAATCAGATGTAGTCATGCAAATGAGGTGATTAGCATAACCCAAGCACAACCAATCCAGGTGTGAGTCACGCCTCTCCTAGGCCTATATAAGCAGCACCAGTTCTGGGCTTGGGGGTCTCTTCGCCTCTGCAATCAAGCTCTCCCAATAAACGTGTGCGGAAGGATCCTGTTGCAGCATTGTTCTTCCTGGCCAGTCTAGCGCACGCAAGAAGTGGTGCCGAAAACCCAGGAAAAGAAACATCTTCAGGCACAAGCGAAGACCCCCTGCTACAGGGAGGATCCAGAACTGCATCACAAGGAAGGAGCGGTTAATAAAGTGTTCCCGTGAAACAGACTGCTGAGAAGGATCCGGCGTGGATTCAGAACTCTTCAGCTGGGGAGCAGTAAATAAGTGTTCCTGTAAAACAGATTGCTGAGAAGGATCCAGCGTGGATTCAGAACTCTTCAGCTGAGGAACAGTGGTACCGGTAAGTCTCCCAAATTGGTCCCCAGGTTAAAGGGGGATATGTTTTTTAAGAAAAAGAAAAGGGAGGAAAAATAAAAGGAACCAGTGATAAAGGAAAGGAAAGGAAAAGGGAAAGGGGGAAAAAAAGGAAAAAGAAAAGGGAAAGAGAAAAGGAAAAGAGAGAAGAGAAGGAAAGAAAGGATTGAGACGATAAGGCTCCCGGCTTTGGGACAAGTTAAGGTTCATGAGTTATGCTTTTTTCTCCCATTGACCCTTTGTGGGTAGGTCTGATAGTTTTGGTCTTGTTTGTTCTGATATATGGACTCTGTTACTGTTTGAAACTGTGTGTAGAGGCAGTTAAGACAGGTCAGAAATTCCTTACAGAGCAACAAGAAAGTATGTCGGAAGAGGAGAAGGGCTTAAAAAGAAAAAGGAAAAAGAAAGGAGACACAGTGTTATCAGGTGGACCAGAAGAAGAAAGTATACAGCAAGCTTATGGCTTGCTTAATGAAACTTTAAAAAATAATGGCTTGATTATTCCACCAGAAAAAGCACAGCATTCTAATGTTAGTCATTTTTTAGGAGCCACTATTACTTTATGATGTGTTACCCCACAAAAGATTAGTATAAGAAAAGATCATCTAAAAACACTAAATGATTTTCAAAAATTACTAGAAAATATTGTCCTACAGTGTGGTAAATGTGTAGAATTTATTAATGCACCTTCTGTGGGTGTTAATCCTCGTGGATTGCGACCCCTAGATGTTTGGCAAATGGACGTCACGCATATCCGATCTTTTGGGAAATTACAATATGTACATGTATCCATCGATACCAGTTCTGGTGTCCTACATGCCTCTCCCTTGACAGGGGAAAAAGCAGTTCATGTCATATCTCACTGCTTAGAGGCTTGGGCTACATGGGGCAAGCCCTTAGTGCTAAAGACAGATAATGGTCCTGTGTATACTTCTTCTAAATTTAGCCAATTTTGCAAACAAATGCAAGTGAAACATATTACTGGGTTGCTCTATAATCCACAGGGCCAAGGCATCATTGAGAGAGCCCATCGTACTTTGAAACAATATTTGCAAAAACAAAAAGGGGGGATAGAGACTATGACACCAAAGATGGCTCTATCCCTTACAATATTTACTCTTAATTTTTTAAAATTGGATGATGCTGGAAGATCACCAGCTGAAAGGCACGGACAATGGCCTCAATCGCCCAATGAAATGGTCAAATGGAAAAATGTCCTTGATAATAAATGGTATGGCCTGGATCCTATATTAGTTAGATCCCGGGGAGCTATTTGTGTTTTTCCGCAGGGTGAAGAAAATCCACTTTGGGTTCCGACGCGACTGACAAGGACCGTGAAAGATCAAGATGAACCCCAAGATGATCCTCCTGCTCCTGATGATTGAGACCGGGATAAGTATACCTTTGTGGGCCATAGTAAGATCATGGCCAGTACCTTTACCGGTACATTCCAATTCTTCTACCTAGCCTTTGTTTTTTGCAAAGGAATGTTTTTTGGATGTGCCTTATGCACGACAAACTCCTCAAGAGCCACGGGTGTATAAGAGTACTAGTTTTCATTTAAATTATACTCTATGCTTTGTGCATAATGTGGATAAACCTTTTACACCCTGTAATTTTTTTTTAAAGAAAAAGATTAATTGGGCAGATCAAATTAATACTGCTGACACTATAAGTCAGATAGCAAAAAAAAAAAAAAAAAAAAAAAAAAAAGTCTTAGGCATTGCTTACCCTGCAAAGGGCAGATTCTCATATTGCCTCAGGGTTAATGTTAGTGAATCAGAGAATGGATATTTTACAACATAACATGGAACAGATGATGGATGTCATACAAATGAGTTGTGTGGCATCCACTCCGCACATGTGCACTACTCCCGTTAGGTATATTAATGATTCTTTTATTAAAAGTACAGACCTATCGAATTACCTGAAGGGGAACTGGTTGCAGGAGCTGGAAAGGTTGCAGACGAGGCTGCAGATACAGATCCTGAACCTTAATGGGACCAGAGTGGAACCAATGACCCTCGGAGACTTTACCTCTTGGCTTACCTCTGCTTTTTCTTACTTTAAGGAATGGGTGGGAGTGATTTTGTTTGGTGCTGCCATATGCTGTGGACTGGTGTTCATGCTCTGGTTGGTATGCAAATTCAGAACCCAACAAAAAAACGTGACAAGGTGATTATAACTCAGGCACTTTTAGCTATTGAAAACAGCACCTCCCCTGAAGGTTGGTTATCTATGCTCAAGAATTAGTCGACATCTGAGTCCTCTGCTCTTGCACCCCACGACACTGAGATGAGAGAGACTCAACGATCATTGATCAGCCCTTGCACATCCCTGAGGTTTCCTCACTGCACGCGATAGGGTGATCATGATTTCCCCACTAATTCATTTTTTGGCTGGCCTCTTTTGCAGAGTTCGCCCTAGGTCATTTAGCAGTTACTGTCACACAGCACTGCAGTATCCAGAGATGGGCAACTTTCCTCATGCACAGACCAACCTAAGACATGGGGCCCAGTGGCGATAGGGTTACCCTATGACGGGAAAGGCTGTGACATTAGAGGAACAACCTAAAATAGGAGCCACGGCGGATGGACATAATTGCACAGGCCTAGACCAGCCTCATTTTATTAAAACAAAAAGGAGGAGATGTGGAAGCTGTTGCAGAGTGGCAGTTACAGAGTGGCAGTTGCAGAGTGGCAGTTGGCTACTGCTGGCCACCACACATGCATAGGCAGTAAAGGTTCTTTTGCCAAGATGGGAGAGAAGTTACCAATCAGATGTTGTCATGCAAATGAGGTGATTAGCATAACCCAAGCACAACCAATCCGGGTGTGAGTCATGCCTCTCCTAGGCCTATATAAGCAGCACCAGTTCTGGGCTTGGGGTCTCTTCGCCTCTGCAATCAAGCTCTCCCAATAAACGTGTGTGCGGAAGGATCCTGTTGCAGCGTCATTCTTCCTGGCCAGTCGACTGCGCGCAAGACCAGGGGTCAGTAAAAAAAAAAGAAAAAAAAAAAAAACACCTGAAATAAAATTTACCATAGCTCCAAATGACATAAATAAGTTGGGAGAAAGAAATCACAGATGCAGTATTTGGTTCAATCATTAAAAACAATTTTTAGACTGAAACTTTCTTTGTACAAGGATTAGAATTTTAAAAGTTATGAAGCAGACGCCAATACAGGCAGAGGTCTTCCTCCACTGACTCACCACTCCACAAAGCAAACTTTTTTTTTTGTGAGACAGGTTCTCAGGAAATCCAAGCTTGTATTGCTAAGCAGCTGGGAATGGCCTCAAATGTTTGATTCATTTGCCTCTATCACCCAGGTGGTGGAACTGCAGGTAAGAACTACCACACCTGGCTACACAAACAATCTTTAAAGGCTGGAATTAGCCATGATTTTTTTGCCCCTCAATTTAGTATTTGTACCAGGTGGGTTACACTAAAAATGAAGGGGCAACAAAGCTCTTATTTTTGTAGTTACCTCTTCATCAATGCAGGGCTGTTTTTTACAAGTGAGCTTTTTCTATAGCATATTTGAAATTTAAAAAAAAAAATCATTCCTAATAAAACTGTGAAGAAAGCATTTCCCCTAAGTCCAAACAGAATTTCTGTCCAGGTTTGCTTTAATCAGATTTCTGGTAAGATGGAGTATGGAATCTGACTTCTAATTCTGTTTCTTTAAGACAGGGCACTAAACATACAGCAGCTCCCACGAACACCTATAGAGTGAAAAGCAATGTCTGCCTACCCTTCAGAAGTCCTCACACTTTCTTGCTATCTCTGTTAGTCCTTGGTTAATCCTCTCCTCTGTCTGCCAGGTAACTTAACTACATCTCCAAGGAGACTGTGTCTATCCACTGGGTCTCTGAGGCCATCCAGTTGTCTGGCATTCCCTGGGTTTAGCATGTGGAGACTGGAACTAAGCCTGACAGACTCAGAGCCATTCTTCTGAGGTCACAGATTCTAGGTAAAAATCCACAAGGTCTATCTGTAGACCAGTAAACAGAGATAGCTGTCTCCACACAATTTTGGAAAAAAAGAAAAGTATGACCTATTTAAGCAAGCACTATTAGCCATCGCCAAGGGCTGATGTCAGAGGAGAGTGGAAGTATCAACTGTAATACAAAGAAAAGCCATTCACTGTAAAGACTGTAACTTTCCCAAAGTAAACACACAACACTGGGAAGGCTTGCCAGTGTGTGCCATAAGATTTTCTCTAAAAGCCCTGTGACCTAGGCACTGACCTTCTTGGTTAAGAAGATACAAGCCCCGAAACATCTAATTTTAAAAAGAAAATAATTAAGATTCTTGATCTACATCTATAACCACCCAAGTGGAAACAAAATTAGTAAGGAAAGTTTTAGAAAACCATACTAAAAGTGATAACTCTTAGGAAAGCCAGGTAGTTGTGATTAACATATTTTACAAAAAAAAAAGTTTGATTTTAATTATCCTGCATGTCCCCCTGAACTTTCTACCTAATTTTGTGTAACTATCACTAGCAATGGATTTGTTCCTCATGCCATGAACACTTAAGTTCCTGGTAATTCCTGTTCTGTTCTCTGAGACATTTGACTATCTATAGTGTTACTAAACCTGAATTGCACAATCTATAAATATTGTGAAATGGTGAAAGAAATTTCAAAGTATCCTGAAGAAAATATACAGAAGCCTGGCCAATTTCCACACACTCTTTTGGGCACTTAACGTAACATTTCTAATTAGGTTATAAGTAAAGAGGATTTCATTATGTTACAATTTTGCTTAAAATAGTAGCCATCCTTCTACTGATATAATGAAGCCCAGAAAATGTGCTTACTATTGTTCTCTGTTAAGTAATCTAAACAAAGAATTGTATCTTATTTAAAGAAACCATGAAGCTTTGGGGGTTTTAAAAAGAAATATACAAATTAGAGGTGTTATACATACTCCTCTAACATAAGTCTTCAATCAAAGAAGAATTAAACAGTTTCAAATTGGGCATCCTTTCTTGGAAACAGAAATTTAAAACCCTATTCTTGTGAAAGAGGGGGAAAGAATATGTCACATATAAGTACAATTTAAGTGATGAATACATTTTTAGATATATGAAGCTGAAAGGATTCAGGTTCTCAACTGGCCACTACATCCATGACAGCACTTGTCCTCTAATACACCCATATGTTAATTTAGAATCTTTTAAAAGCTGAGTGGTGTGACTCAGGCCTGTAATGCCAGCACTCAGGAGGCTGAAGCAGAAAAAAATTGAGATTTTGGAGACCAGTCTAGGCTACATAGAATTACACTGTCCTATAAAAGCAAGAGTTTACATACCCACAAGCATACGCATACCCACATAACCTCTCTATGGCATTTCCTACCTTCCCTCACACAGAAAAGGAGCCAAGCACACGGGAAGCAGTTGCACGTGAGCACACACACTCACTGCTCTACAGCTGGAGCAGTATCTCCTTAAGTTCTAAAAGGAGCTTATCCACATTTTCTGTAGCTCAATCAAGGGCGTTACGTTTAACATAAAAACCTAACAATTACTCAAGGCTGCTTCAAAAGTCCATAAAGCTTCCAGATGAGTGTTAAATACTATGGCTCACATCTTTGAATCCTGAAGCATATGTTTTGATTGTGTGGCCCACCCTGATTTTATCAGCTTTGTTTTTTGTCACAGGATTGGCATCTGCATTTGCTGGTCTGTGACTGCAGACCTACTCTGCGGTGCAGGAACAGAGAGGGGCATGGGTTGGTTCATCTAAGGTCAAGAAATAGAATCCTGTTTCCAATATTCCAGGAAAATTTAGGTGTGTGATTCTAATTGTCCTATTCAAATACAAACATTTCTGAATATTATGAAAATAAGCCACACCCCTAAGGTGTGAATAATTAACTACTAGGTTTGCAAGCTCAGTGCTCATGTCAGCACATGTTTATAATGGCTGAAAGTGTAGTAAGAAATTACCAAGGATTGTCATTTATAAAGCCCCTTTGGACTCTGCCAAACATTTCAGTAAACAAAAGCCTTGTTCTGAGCTGACAAAATAAATATATAAATACGTACATTGTTAAATAGTATCTAAGTGAGACAAAGGAACGTTAGAGCTGATTGTGGTGCCACATGCCTGCAGTCCTGGCATTTGGGAAGTGGAGGCAGAAAAATCAAAAGTTCAAGGCTACAACTTCAAAACATTTTTTAAGAAATACCATGGGGGGCTGAGATCACTCAACGGGTAAAACACTGGCTGTGCAAACATGAGGACCTGAGTTCAGATCCTAGGGCCCATGCGAGGAAACATGTCCTAGCATGCCTGCAACCCAAAGCCTGGGAGCAGATCCCAGGGAGCCTGGGAGCCAGAACAGAAGCTTCAGGTTCAGTGAGAGACCCTGTGTCTCAAGAGTAAGACAGAGAATAACAGAGGGAGGCACTGGATGCCCTTCCTCATCTGGCTTCCACATGCAGCATATACACACATATACATAGATAGGCATGCATCACCAAACATACAAAATACCATGACCTTAGAGAAAGAAGGAAACAATCAATTTTGGGTTACAGAAACGAAGAGAAACAAACCACGATGACTGGCAGGGAAGCAGGGAATGTGTTTAGGAAGCATGAAAATATGGCTTGTCAGAGTTTGAGTCAGGTGCACAGAAAAGAAATAAAAATCCCAAAGCTAAGTAGAAGCCACTCAGATTCCAAATGGCTTTGCAGCTGGACTTGGAACAGACCATAACTATAAAGCCGCTGTGTGTGAAGAACACTCCTCTTGGATAAAGGAAGTAATAGAATGAGCTGTGTACAATGTGTGTTAGCAACCTTACAAAAACCCCCGAGAAAGAGTGTGAACGTTTTGAACTAGGTGGCTCCCGAGGAACAGTGGGACAAGAAAGGGCAGGTTGTTAGACTCTATGGGGACTTGATAATTGATTTGTTATCCAGAGACAATAAAGGGAACAGATTTGATAGAAGCCAGTTTTAAGAGTGAATAGCCAAAAGAATGCAACTGTCTTCAAACAATGAGACGAGTAGAGGGCCAAGCTGGACACTTTACACCGTTTAAAGGAAGGAAGACGTAAGCAAGGTATGGTCTAAACGTGTTACATGTTAAATGTGAAAAAGTAGATACAAACAACTGGCAGAAACAAACAGTACAATTATACTCCAGCCCAGAAGAGAATGAGATCTCAGTCCTTCAAAGAAAAGATAGTTCAAGAGCTGTTCATAAATTTAAAAAATTAAAAGGCTATAATAAACTTGTAAGGAATTCTTGTATTTAGAAAATAGTTAAAAGAATAGGTCCTAATAAAACTAACTACTGGTCTCAGTTAAGAGAGTAAATATGAGTTAGCTGTCTAATAAGAGTTTCAGTGTAGTACTGAACACTGAAGAGGGCTGGGAATGTAGCTCAGTGGTGCAGTGCTCACATGAGGTCACTGTGTGTGCGCACGTGTGTGTGTGTGTGTGTGTGTGTGTGTGTGTACGGGTGTGTGAAAAAGTCAATAGTGTGTGTGAATAAGTAAGGGCATTGGCACTGGGATTAGCATTGAAGAATTTCAAGATTTTGAAAAAGACTTGGAGCAAGGATTACAGAGCAATAGCAGCAGGAAAAAATGTCTAGATCTTAGCAGTTTTTTTATGAGATAAGATAAAGAAGTTCACTCTTCAATCGCCAAAGCACAGAACTATACAAGAGACTTTAACATATATCCAGCAGGATGTGGCAAATCAACTGAGGCAGTAGAGAGAAATCCGGTCTTCTTTAATAGAATCTGCTGATTTCCCATGGTGTAAATATTCCCACTGTGGCTGGTTTCAGGGTACTGGTGTGGTAAAATTCCTGAAAATTCAGCAATGATTTGCCAGTACAGATCAACTCCAGCATGCCCTGAAAACCACCTGTTTCTTGGTCTACTCTGCAATGGTGAATTTCTGTGATGGCTTTCCCCCAAATTCCGCCACTATGTAATTCTCTGGGATATCATTAAAGCAATCTGCAGAAATCTACCCTATTCTTATTATATTTGGCTTTCTCAACTGTATTGCAACTGAAAGGGATAGGATTTTGAAAGCTTCCCAGTAAACTTGTCTCCACCAAGAGCCACGAAGGGAAAGAATTACATGCTCCAAAATGCTATAGGATGGCAGCTTATAATCGCTTGCTTTATCAATATCATCTCCCCATCTGTAAAGAAATGAGGTGTTTTCATCATACTTCCGGAGGTACAAAATAGGATTACTCCTAGTGTTAGACTTTTCCTGGTAAAATCCCAGGGTAGCATAGGATATCAGGGTTAGGCAAGACACAGGGAGCTGAGAACACTGTGCATACACTGAATTCTCCTCCTCTTCTCAGAAAACCACAAGGGTTCAATCACCAAGGCTTGGTTCTACTGACTGATCCCAAAGCCTTGCCTCTAGGAACTATCATCACACTGGAGTTCTACTCAGTTCTTCTCAATGAGGATTAAATGCCAACATGTGAAGTCTCTTAGGACATTCAGACCAGACCCAAATTATGGCATCATCTAAACCCAAATGTCTTGAAGAACTTAACTCAAAACGGCAGGCAAATATCCCACGAGTCCCAATCCCATTGAGAAGTAGCAGAAATATGAGGAAAACGCCTTAAAGTTGAATGCAGACACCTAAAGGAGCAGGTTCCAGTTAGCTCTGCTTCTTGGTAGTGGCGGTTCCAAATGAAAATGGGAGTGGTCAGATCTACTCACAGGGGAGACTCTAGGATTATCATGACCACACTGGGGGAGCACCCAGCAAGAACCTAGCCTTCTTTCTGTTTGCATGGTTATCCAGCACTGCTCACGGGTCCTGCCAAAAATACCAGAGAGGTCTACCTCTGACTAGGGACTGTAACCAGTCTTGCCCTCAGTGACCTCCAGCCATCATCAGAGCCATGTCACTCTCACCGTTGTGCTATGGATTCCTGAGCCTCACAGTATCAAGACCAAAAGGGCCCACAAGTTAGAATTCTCAGAGCCAGAAAAATGTCCTGACAAATTTAATAGAAACCCAAGCTACCAGGTCCTAGTTGTACCACATGACACTCTGTATTTCATGTCAATATAACTAGGAAGTTCAACAACAGACCAAAACAGTGGCTCCACTTGTTAATTATCACTTAAACAAAACTTGAAGAGTGTAGTTTCTAGCATTTCAAAAATATTCCTCCCCTAACATCTTTCCAAAATACTTACTTTCACATTACCATAATCTATTTACCCTATGGTTATCTTTCCCATACAAATGTCTCCAAATAGCTGAAGTACAACTGTCAAAATAATTTATAAAGGAGATGTATAGTCCCGTCCATATAAAACAAGTAGCCTTTTGAGAATCAGTGAAATAACTTTCATAGTAATTTAATTTTTCCACCAAGCATTGTTCTACTCACAAGGGCATGACATATCAAAAACAAAAAAGAATAACTTACTATGTCTATGAAGAAGTTGGGTGTGGTGGTTCACACATGTGATCTCAGCACTGGACGGCTGAGGCAAAAGGATTGGGTCTCTGCAGAGTTGAAAAGCTACCCTGGTCTACAGATTTCCAGGCCAGCAAGGGCTACATAGAGTGACTCCGGTTTCCAAAAAAAACAAAACAACAACAACAACAACTTAAGGGCTTCCTTCCTGTTAGGCATCTGCCCTTCAACTTTCACAAAGTTTGCCAGGGCTAGTGAAGCCAGACCGCCGGGTCACGGGAGCGCACGCACGGGGCAGCGGGAGGTGGGACGCAAGCGCCCCAGGCGCACCGGCGGCGATCGGCTGTCCCGCGAGGCTCCGAGTCCGACGCCTTCTCCCACCCTGGCGACGCACGGCTCCCGGCGCGGAGTTCTGAGCTCCGCCGCGCTCGGGATCACCGGGACGGCCGTCAACAGCAGCCGCTTTCCCTCCCCGCAGCCCCGCGGCCCTGACCGGGCCTGTCTGCCCCGACGGGTCGAGAGAGCGGGCGCCCGCGCCTTCCCTCGGCTGGCCGCCCGGGGTCGCCAGAGCGCACGAGACCCACGTCGTCCCCCCCTTCCCGGGTGATCCTCACCCTCCACCGGCGTCTGCCGAGTCCACCTCCTCCTCCGCCGCCATCGCTTTCATCACCGCCGCCGCGCAAGCGCAGGGACACACCTCGAAGCCGGCTGACAGGCCGACTGGGCGGCCCCGGGCCGCGGCCGCCCTTAAGACCGCACCGCCCGCGCATGCGTCGTCCGCCCGCTGGGACGATCCGAGGGCGCGGCCGCGCCACCGCAGGCTCGGCGTCCCAGCGGCCCGGCCTCGCAGACACGCATGCGCTGCCCGCCTGTCGCGCGGAGGCGGGGGCACTGGTAAGGAAGGTCAGCCCGACGCCGCGGGAGCCTAGGTAGTCATCCGTCGGAATAATGACCATTAATGCGTCATTCCGCCCGTGTGGACTGCCCTGGACGGGGCGCTAGGCAAGCCGTAGGTAGCCTGGAGTGAGACCCCAGCCAGAAATAGCCTGAGTGGCAGAAGTGCGCATCCTGTGGTGCTGGACCCTCCAGCCCTTACTTTCAGGTGGTGGCCTCTAGGAACTTGCACTCCACCCTGCCAGACTCTAGACTCCGGAAGGCTGAGAGCTTATGTGTGGGTACTAGAATTACACACACACCACCACCATCACCACCACCACCATCATCATCCCCACAGACCACAGAAGAGAGGGGCGAGGGAGGGAGAGAGGGAGAGCACTTCCTAGAATCCATTCTAAAATGATAGAGGGCTGAGGGCTCATAAAAATATTCTCATGAGCTCGATATGGTGGTCCACACCCTTCAAAAACACTTGGGAGTCAGAGGCAAACACATTTCTGTGAGTTGGATTAGCCTGATTAGCCAGCCAGAGCTACACAGTGAGACCCTGTCTTTAAAATAAATAAATTTAAAGGGGAGAGGGCTCGAGGGATGGCTCAGTGGTTAAGAGTGCATACTGTCCTATAGAAGAGAATGGGTTTGTTTCCAGCATCCATGTGGAGCCCCACAACTGCTTGTAATTCCAGTTCCAGGGGAGCAACACCCTCTTCTGGCCTCAGAGCACCTTAATGTATATGGTGCACATACAGGCAAGGAGGCACACCCTCGAGTGGGATTATTTTAATAATTTTTTTCCTGGTTAAGGGACGTGAGCAAATGCGTGAAAGTGATAAAGAGTAAAGCTCAGTACAGGCAAATGAAAGTCAGCAGCTAGCAAGTAAGTCCAAGACTGCGCTTTAAAAATAGAATTCAGAACTATGGCACTCACTGTGATTAAACAAATAGAGGCATCCTGGTGTTGCATAAGGGATGTTTCCCTTGGCTGGGGGCAGGTTCCTCCGGTCAGGAGAAAGTGTATGAACTAGCCTAGCTCTTTGTGCTTGTGACAAGCTGCCTACAGCTGGAGCTGTGTTGTGCAGGGGCCATCTATGCATTAGTTCCTAGGTTCAATTCCCATCCTGCCCTCTACCCCACACTCCAAAAAATGAAATTCTGAGAATATGTAATAGGTTCTCTTAGTTCAGCCACACCTGGGTGGTACTGATGCCCGGAACTACTCAGGAGCCTGATGTAAGCTAACTGAGTCTCAAATAATTCTAATAAGGCCAAAATATGTGGCATTCCCCCTTTCCCAGAGATCTAACCAAGAGCAGGTGTGTGGATGTGGGTTTGAACAGAAACAGAGGCTCCCACCACCCTCTTGATTTTTTTGAAGGCAAATGGATAATGTAAATATCGTTTGTATTCCCTTCGTTACTTTAGGATTACCTCTCTCCAGTCATCAGCTCCTCAGGAAGGCCAGAGTCCTTCCTGAAGCCTACACTAATATTCTTCCCTGTATTTAAGACCCCATGCATCACTCTCCATTTTAGACCACATTTGCTGCTGTAGAGAAACACCTTGACTAATCATTTACAACAAACAAGTTTTATCCCTCACAGTGCTGGAGACTGTGAGGAAGGCGTCTGTGGTATACAAAGAGGGCCTTGCTGCTTCATCTCATGGCAGAGGGCAAAGAGAGCAAGAAAGGGGCCTAACCCTTCTTTTTATAAGAAACCCCCTCCCCCAGAACTGACTCCCGAGATGAAGGCATTAATTGATCCGTGAAAGTAGCACCTCTGTGGCTCAGATGCTGCCCTTAGGCCTCACCTTTCAATACCACTACATGGGTTGCGCTTCCAGTATGAGAACGTTGGGGACACATTTAAACTTCTGATGCTCCTCCACTCCTCTCTCACTGTGATCTCTCCCCCCGGCCCCCGAGCCCCACTCCCTATAGTTCTTAACTTTCTACAATGGCAACAGTTTCTTAGAGATTATCACACTGATTTTATGAGCATGTGTTTGGGTGTGGCATGCACATGCTGTGGTTAGTACATAGATGCCAGAGAATGCTTTGCTGGAATTGGTTCTCAGGTTGCCAGGCCTAACAGCAGGCACCTTTCCCCATTGAGCCATCTTGCTGGCCCACGCTTACCCCTTTTTCAACGGATATTACCAAATACCCTTCCAATGACAGCAAGAGTATTTCAGGGCTGTGGTATTGTCTGTGGTTTAAAGGAGAGGGAAGTGACCAATATCCTCTTATAAGTAATATTTCTCACTGTGTCTGATATTGTAGGAAGATGGAAACCTATAAATAGTTTTATAGAAGCTCTCAGTTGTTGCCAGCAGCTTGCAATGTGTCTTCAGAAACTGACCATCTCCACCTTAAAGGTTATATCCAGCCTAGGAACCCTCTACTGTTTAGGCCAGCTAGCTGTGGGGGCCTCTACTGCCCACACAGTTACAGGCCAGTGGTGTTGAATTCAGTAACAATACTCCAAAGTCTCCAACTCCTGTGGCACTTTCAAGAAGTTGGGCTGGCAAGAATGTACCCTTGGAAGTCTTCATGGACCCTAGGCTTGCTCTAGTGTGTGGCTACTGAGCACTGAAAACAAACAAAAAGCACACCATTAATCTAAAGCTGGTTCTGTGTGGAAACTGATGGAGCTGTGTGCAGGGATATGGAATTTGATGACCTTCCCTAAGTCCGGGGACACTCAATTTGGCTTCACCTTGATGCTAATTGTCTTAGTTAGGGTTTTACTGTTGTGAACAGAGACCATGACCAAGGCAACTCTTGTAAGGACAGGTTATAATTGGGGCTGGCTTACAGGTTCAGAGGTTCAATCCCTTATCATCAAGGTGGGAACATGGCAGCATCCAGGCAGGCATGGTGCAGGAGGAGCTGAGAGTTCTGCATCTTCATCTGAAGGCTGCTAGCAGAATACTGACTTCCAGACAGCTAGAATGAGGGTCTTAAAGCCCACTCCCACAGTGACATACCTATTCCAAAAAGGCCACACCTACACCAACATGCCTACACCTCCTAGTAGTACCACTCCTTAGGCCAAGCATATACAAACCATCACACTGATAATGCTTTTCTTGATTAAACTTGTCTATAAAGCCTTGAGTCCAAGCAGCAATGCTTCAACCCTGCAGTTCCATTCTGACTTCCATGCCATTTGTGAGCCCTTGGACTGTATCTTCCTAAATGACACTAAAACTCCATCCCTTGTAACCAGTACCTTGAGGGCACTCCCAGACAACTACAGTGTGGGCCAGTATGTAAGTCTTTAAACAACCTACTAGTCTTTAAGTAACCTACAAACCAAAAAGTTAATGTTTTTTTGTATGAGATAAGACATTTGTACTGAGGATTTTGTTTGTATTATTCAGCCTCAGAGAGGAAATATTATGGCTCCAGTCAGGCCGCTATAAACTTGTGGTGTCTTAGTACATCATGGTGGGAGCTTATGGTGGAGAAGATATGCTTGCTTCATGCCTTCAGGGAAGCAGAGATAAGGGATGGGGGTGGGGCACAGATGAAGGATATGCCCCAGCAACCTGTCTTCCTTCTACTAGGCTTCACCTCTCAAAGGACCCATCTCCTTCAGGTTCCAACTCCCAAAGTTCTACCTCCCTAAGGGTCTGTCTCCTTAAGGTTCTACCTTTGCAAAGGTCTACCTCCCAAAGTTCTACTTCCCCAAGGGTCTGTCTCCTTAAGGTTCCATCTCCCCAAGGGCCCACCTCCCAGTTGCACCCCACCTCAGATCAGGTCAGGGATGGAGCCTTTATTTACCCCATCAGCCTTTGATGGGAACACTTAAAATGCAAACCATAAGACCCAAGTTTATTCCTGCTCCAATCCTGATGCCTTAGGGCTAATTTTCCTGAGAAGGAAGCCACAAAAGTGACTGTAAGATTTCAAGCTCAGGTGACTCTGGAGGTATAACCAGGAGAAATGAAGAGGCTAGAAGGGCTAACCTTTATCTTCCTTTTGGTGTCCTCTGATTCCTGAAAATCTGAAGTCCTGGTGATGGGCAGGAGGCTCTGAGTCTTCCTTTCCTCTGCCTTGCATCCCGTGAAGAAACAGAAGAGACTGGGTTTTTATTTTCAATGAAATCCATGCTTTTACGTTTTCCCTAGGTTAGATCTGTTATCTTCCTCCCCCCCCCCCCAACCCTGTTATTTTAGGTCTGTTATCTTTCTTTTTTTTTTTTTTTTTTATTCTGACTTTAATTTCTGGTAAGTTCACGTTGAAATAATCAACGTCCTAATAATTCAGAAAAAAAGTGTTGCAAGTCAGGCAGTGGTGTGCATGCCTTTAATACCAGCACTTGGGAGGCAGAGGCAGGCATATTTCTGAGTTCAAGGCTAGCCTGGTTTACAGAGTGAATTCCAGGACAGCTAGGGCCACACAGAAAAACCCTGTCTCGAAAAAGGAAGAAGAAGAAGGAGGAGGGGGAGGGGGAGGGGGAGGGGGAGAGGGAGAGGGAGGGGATGGGGGAGGGGGAGAAAGAAAGAAAGAAAGAAAGAAAGAAAGAAAGAAAGAAAGAAAGAAAGAAAGAAAGAAAAATGAAGGAAGGAAGAAAAAGGAAGGAAGGAAGAAAGGGAAAAGAAGAAAAAAGTGTTGAAAGTGTCGACTGCTTTTCTCATCTGTGCAGACATTATCCTAATAAATAAGAAAAAAAAGGGGGCTGGTGAGATGGCTCAGTGGTTAAGAGCGCTGACTGCTCTTCCAAAGGTCCTAAGTTCAAATCCCAGCAACCACATGGTGGCTCACAACCATCCATAACAAAAATCTGATGCCCTCTTCTGGAGTGTCTGAAGACAGCTACAGTGTGCTTACATATAATAAATAAATAAATATTAAAAAAAAGTGTTGCCCTCAACATGGCAGCATTAAAAGTGTCAGCTGCTTTTCTCATTTGTGCAGACCTTGTATGCCACCAAACAATTTTTAGCAGGGGCATGTTTATTCAGCAGCAAAAAGAAAGTGCTCATACCCATAATCCCCCTGACAATGTTGCCAGCTCATCTGCCCCCCCCTCACCATCTTGGGAGCCCATCCTATAGTTTACAATGGGTTATTGAATATCCATTACATTTAGTCTGCACTTGTGGCAGAAAACAAGCCAGATTTGTTGTCTTGACTCCATTACATTCCCTGACAAGTGTAAAATAATCCATTGTCAGTAAGGTAAGTACTTGGTTCTAAGTAACTCAGCCAACTGCTTATTCAGCTTCAGCTCCCACAGGGATGCTCATGGAACGGTTTTCACCCGTCATGGATTCCAACCTAGATACTGTCTGCTCCCACAGCTGGGGGTGCTCTGCGGTGTCATGAGTGAAGGAGCCCTTAGTGGAGATGCGTTCCTAAGTTGGTGCGGTCTACTGCTGCATTGTTTGTGTGACTAGTTTTGTTAGGTTTTGGGTTTTGTTGTTTTCTTTGTTTGTTGTTTGTTTCTTGTTTGTATGTTTGGGAGAACTAGTTAAATAGTGGTAGCATGAACTACATGTTGAGCCTTGGAACTTTCAAATTGGACGGATGTATGTCACAGAAATTGTCAATCATTTCAAACCAGGGCTGCTCTTAAAACGTTCCTTTGTGGTCTGATTTCTAAATACCGTTGTCTGTTCTATCTGGATGTAAAATTACCAAGGCCACAGCAGGCAAAGTTAGAGCTTAAAATCTTACAGGGAAAACTAAAAGGCAGGGACTGAAGGTGCAATTTAGATGTAGGCCTAGCAAGCCTGAGGCCCTGGGCTCCATCCTCAGCACCACAAGGGTGTGTGTGTGTGGTGGTGGTGGGGTCTCAGGGAGGAGTGAAGTGCATTTGAGCAAACAGAAAACACACAACAAACAGAGGACCCAGTGTGACACCTTTCTATGAAGATGAGGACAGCAGTCTTCTGGATTTGAAAGATGTTATGACCTTAATACACCACACATTTATGGAAATAATTTGTGATGGTAAACCTCAAGTAAAGCTTCCTTTCATTTTTTTTTTAATTAATGAACAGATCATACTGGTCATCACTCAGTGAACACACCCACGTAAGGTGTGAAAACACTGGATTGGCAGTCCAGGCAGCCGTGCATGCAGGAGGATGCCTCCCAGCACAATAGGCTCCCACCTCCCTCACCTGAGCTGCATGGTGCGCCCAGAGACAGATTTTTTTTTTTAACTTTATTAGATGCTGCAAATCAGTCATGAAGACATTTTTAGCTGTGCTGATGAATATACATTTGATGGCTAAATTTAGGCTTTTATTTTAAACATTTTCTCCGTTGAAACCTGAAGGTGTTGCTTAGCTACCTTCCCCTTGTCTCAGCGTAGCCTGCGATTTAATGTAATTTCTTCTGCTGCAGGTGCTAGGAACAGGCTGCTGTCGGGTGCTGTAGGTTCAGAAACAGTAAAACAGGAAATGTATGGCTGTGACTTTCGTGTTAACTCCTGAGTCTCCTAAGCCTATACAGTGTTTCTTGACGTATGTACATCCTTTGCTTGGAGCGAAGTCTATTCAGCATAAGTGATGTGTGTAGTTATACTAGATTATCGTTCTATTATAAAAGTTTGTTTTTAGCGTCAACTAATCTCGCACAGTAGCATGAAATTATTCCAAAACGGCTTTCCAAAATAATTAAGCTCTCAGTAGTGAAACCATCTGTCATGGTTGGTTTTTAAACTCTCAGCTTGACATGACTTGAAATCACCTGGGAAGAGAGTCTCAGGCAGAGAGGGATTGTCTAGGCTAGGTTGGCCTGTGGGCAAATGCCTGTCTGTGGGGAGATCCAGCCTGAAGGTGTGCAGTGGGTTTGGCGTTTAGACTGTGCGAGCGGAGAAAGCTAGCTGAGCACCAAGCGTGCCTGTACCCTTTTCTGTCTGCTCCTGGCTATGGATTGATGCTTCAAGTTCGAGTTCCTCAACTTGTCCGCTCTGATGGTCAGACTATAAACTTAAGTTGTGAACTAAAATAAACCCTTTCTCTTTCACGTTGATTTTTGACGGGGCATTTCAGAGATTTTTATTTTCTAACTGTAAGACGCACATATATCTGTTCAGGTATGTATGTGCACATGACTGCAGGGGTCTGCAGAGGCCAGAAGAGAACATCACTTCCCCTGGAGCTTAAGATCCAGTTCATTGTGAGCTGCCCAACGTGGGTGCTCGGAACTGAACTCTGATCCCCTGCAAGAGCAGTATGTGGTCCTCCTGACTGTTGAGCCATACCTTTGACTCCTAGGTCATTTCATCACAGCAACGGAAATGAAGCTAGGACACCATCCTGCGGCGGGGTTTTTCTCCCTTCAATCCCCCACGGCTTCTGCCTCACTGCAGGTAAGTCTGGCTGTGGATCTCCAGAGGACCATGAGACTCCTTGGTGCAGCTGCCGTTGATGATGTACAGAATGGTGTGCTTACTAGCTGCCGCAGATCAATCCTCTCATCTGAAAAATAATTACTCCTATTCTCTTATAGTTCCTAGAAGTTCTCAGAAAACTTTTTGTAATCCATACACCTTGGGGACTGGATAATTCTTTTGATAGGGCTCCAGCTCAAGGAATTTAAAAAGCGCTGCACAGTTAAGCTTACCAATGTTTACCTCATTCCTGGAAGGTAGTATTTCACCCAACAAGAAGCAAAGCAGTGACTGGAAGGTTCTGTGACTTAGAACCGTTGCACAGAAGTGATAGCAGGTGGTAAGGGGCCCGTGTGTCCCTTAAATTTAACATACTGTGTGCCCTAGCATGATAATGGTGAGTATCCACATCGGGGTAGTGAGGGTTTGAAAGGGCTGTCCCGTCGCTGCCCCTACCCCAACCACAAGGCTAAGGCACAATTCAGGAACCATGTGTTAAGTGGGTCTGCTTTTGTTTTGGTTCAGCTGCAAAGAGCTACTGGCAAGGTGGCTACAAACCTCACAAGACTCATTTTGCCAACTCTCTCGCCATGGGGAGATAAGCACCCGAGCTCCAGTTCTAAGTCAGGTTTTGAGCCAAGATGCAGTTGTCATCTACGGCTTGACCTCTATTGCCGACCTTTCCACCAACTATGCTGTACCAGGACATGGTTGCCAAGACCTCAGCTGTCAACTAAGATGTAAGTCACTTACAGGCAACTCAGATACAAGAATGCCCAGGCTTCTCTTTGCCCTGTTCACTCTGTCCTGGAGGTTAAATCAGAAGGGTTGGTTTTTTTACCCAAATTACAAACTGGGGAATGAGCTTGAGCTCATTGTCAGCTTGACTAGATTTGGTACCACAAGCCCCTGCAGAGGAAGATTCATCCTGAAGAGGCTGGCACTGTCACATCAGTTAAATAAAGCCAGATGAGGACCTGCATCTCCTCTCTGACTCCTGGTCTGCTAGGATGTGAACAAGTTCTTGCTGCCACAGCCACAAACTGCTTCTGTCATTGTACCCCCCCCCCACGCTGTCCCCTCAACTGGGAGCCACAATAAACCATCTTTCCTTAACTCAACCCTGGTTATGTATTTAGATACAACAATGAGAAAAGTAACTAGACAGGCATGTATGAAGATACCATTAAAATCTGTTGTTGTTGTTTAAACAAAACAAACAAACAAAAACAAAAAACAAAAAACAACAACAAAAAACCCTTAGACTCTTAGCCATAGATTAAATACTTAGGTTCAAATATAACAATATACTCACCAGCCCCATGAGGGAAATGATAAGCTATTGCTGAGGATGTAAAAGAACCAGTGAGTAGATAGTCCATGTCATGGAGAAGGCCAGAGGCTGTCAGAGCAGCCCCATTACCTTGATATACAGAGTGAATAGCGTCATCATGGTCGTAATCCCAGCTGGTTATTCTCAAGTTTATGTGGAGAGGCAAAGACCTAGAAGAGTCAAGGAAGTATTAGAGAAACAGAAGGAAGTGGGCAGGCTGGCACTACTGGATTCTATACTGGATTCTGTGAAGGTGTAATGAAGGCCTGCTATCCAGACAGCGTGTTTGTGGCAAAGGAATAGGCAAGTAGATCCAAGGGAAAGAAAAGGAGGCTCAGAAATAAACTCAGTCACAGAATGTGACAATGTTAATGAGCAAAGCAATTGAGCAGAGATCGAATTTTAATAAATGATACAGAAGGAACAGGACAGCCCTGGAGGGGGACTGGGAGGGGATGACACATATATTAAACCCTTCGCACTGACAAGAATCTAATGGATCATAGACATGATATGCAAAACTAAAAACTCCTGAAAGATAACAGAAAAACCCAGATGGCTTGTGTGTCACAGTGACTTTTAAATACAGTGTAAAATCACGATCCATAAAATAATCGGTAAACCGAACTTGATTAAAATCTGAAGGGTCTGCTCTGACACCCACTAATTGATGTGTGTGGAGAGTAATGGTGTAGCAATCATTACACAGTGTGTGTGTGTGTGTGTGTGTGTGTGTGTGTGTGTGCATCAAGTATAGCATTGTACAAGTATAAAAGTATCTGTTAATGAAACATTTTAAAATTAAAAAACCAAGCATCACTGCCCCGAGCTGCCAGTCCTGAGCTTCTGTGTGATCTCTGCACTGCACTGGGCTCTGCTGTCTCATCTTCCTGGAGAAATGAGCAGAGAACTGTGTGACTTCTGTTTAGAAAAAAAGGGGTCAGGGAGCCCAAAGGTCACCTAGGTCACTGGATAATGAACTGGGAGTTGGGAATCAGGTTCTCACTCCTATCTCATTTAAGATCACAAGCACAGTAATATATGAAGAAGAACTTAGTTTTGCATTAAGACAGGCTTTAGGAGTTAAGAGAATCTACATACAAATATATACGTACAAATATTATTAGAATATTCAGAATGATTATTTAGAATAGGAAACAAAAGTATATTTTTATGTTAAAATAGATATTCTACTATAAAATAATCAGAAATTTCTGATTTTCAAAACATGGTATCCTGAGAATGAGAAAACAGACCATAGACTGAGTAATTGAAAAATGCACATCTGAAAAAGGACAATTATCCAAGATATAAAAATATAAAAGTCAGCAAGGTGATAAAGACTATTGCTGTCAAACCCAAGGACCTAGGTTCAATACTCAAACCAATTTGGTGGGAAGAGAAAAACCCCTGCAAAATAACTTCTGACTTCTATATGTGGACCATGGCATGAACATTCTAAGACACGCGCACGCGCGCACACACTCACACACACACACACACACACACACTCAATAAATTAAAAAAACTTTTAAGGAGGTACTATGTATATTCAATTAAAAAATAAAAGCTTTAAAAACACAATAAGAAAATGAACAATCCAACTGAAAACAGGCACAAGATATCTTACAAGAAAAGGTCTCCAGATGGTGGGCAAGCACAGGAATGAATGTGTAAGTATCTCTGTGGCACAGGGACTGACTTAGATTCTTCAGGTATGTAATCAGGAGCAAAGAGCTGTGCCATATGGTAGTTGAGTTTTCAGTTTATTGAGGAACTACAGTTCTGTTTTCCATAGTGGCTGTGATGTGTCTTATAAAACCAAGGATATATTTTGTAGAGCGCGGTATGGTGCGATGAGAGGGGTTGCTTCAGCCAGCCCATGTTGAGACATCCCTTCTCCCCAGCCACCTACAAGGTACCAGCCATATGGGTCTAGTATAGAATAGGCTTTATTTTGAGCCATGGGAAGGGGAGTTGAGAAGGGAATAGAGGAAGAGAAAGAGAAAGGAGAGAGAGGGTGAAGGGGAGGGAGAGGGGGAGAGAGGGGAGGAGAGAGAGGGAGGGGAGGGGGAGCTGAGAACACCTGGAGAAGGAGGGGGAGGAGGAAGGAAGGGGAGGGAAGGAGGAGGAGGAGGAGAAGGAAGGAGAAGGAGAAGAAGGAGAAGGAGAAGGAGAAGGAGAAGGAGAAGGAGAAGGAGAAGGAAAAGGGTCAGAGAGAGAAAAGGGGCAGAGAAAGTCAGAGAGACCAAACAGTCCCTTTATTAGCAAGCCATACCTACCTGTTGGGCAGAGCCTGAAAGGTTTGCTAAGGTAGCTAACAGGCTGTACCAATTTACAGTCCCCACCAGTAAAGGGTAAGGATTCCTCCCTCACCACACCCAATCCTTGCCAGCGTTTGTTGTTTCTTATTTTCTTGACTGGTGAGATGAACTCTCCATGTAATTTTAATGTATATTTCCTGGTGGCTGAACATGTTCACATTTTTTCAAATATTTATTTTTAATAAGCCTTATCATAAAGAATGTCACACTCTGAAATTAACCCAAAGCCTATGTAACTTGATAGCCTTGTAGATAGTTCAAACAGTCATTATGAAGTCAGAGCTTCTTGTTGAGTTTTAAACTTTTACTATCTAATATATTTTTATTCATTCATCAGCTACCAGAAAAAAAAAAAAAAAAAAACCCGCGACAGAATTAGAACTAGAAAAACAATTAGCCTTTTATCTTCTCGCATGAATCATGTCCACAGCCTGCATTCAGTCCTTCCTCCTGTCTGAGCCTTTCTTGTTCTTGTCTACACTTTGTGCTGGCTGCACCCATGTGTAACTTTGTGTCTCTTCGATAAAAAGGTTGAACACTGGCATTGAATCTTCTTTACAAATTTGTAGAATTCCGCAGTGAATCAGCCTGGTCCTGGTTCTGTTGCCTGGAATATATCTCCTGAGGTTTTTGTATCACTTTGAGTAGGATAAATGTATCTACCTCTCTTTCCACTTTTCTAGATTTTCCAGGGCTTTGGTTTTTTATGTAGGTTATTTAACTATTCCCCGGTGACTTCTGATGCCGTTGGTATTTATTGTGATGCTTCTGTATTCATGTTTATCTGTTCTCAATTAGGCCTTTTCTCTCATTCTTTGGTTTTCTTTTTGCTAAGCATTTTTCCATTTTTTTTTCAAAGAAACAACTCTTTTTGAGTCTTTTTACTTTAATCTTTTCTATTTTACTAATATCGGTCTTGATCTTTAAGATTCACTCCTGTCTATTGTTTGAGGGTTTGGCTTGCTCTTGTTTAAGACCCCAGGGTACATCGTCAAGTTATTCTTAAGTTTGGATTCGTGATCATATCCCAGAATTCCTGGAAGTTGTGGTCATGCCTGTGGTTAGTGTTTGTTTTTCCCTCATCCTTCTCCCCTCACACTCTTCCTTCTGTTTGTCTAAAGATGTTTTCTACCATCTCTTAAAATTTTTCATTCAAACATTTGTACTTTTTTCCTCTTCAAAATCTTAATTTTCTTACTGACTTTTTTGTTTGTTTGTTTATTTGTTTGTTTTGTTTTTTGAGACAGGGTTTCTCTTTATAGCCCTAGCTGTCCTGGAACTCACTTTATAGACCAGGCTGGCCTCGAACTCAGAAATCCACCTGCCTCTGCCTCCCGAGTGCTGGGATTAAAGGAGTGCACCACCATGCCTGGCTTCTTACTGACTTTCTTATTCATGTTTTAGACTGTCTTCGTGTCCTGAGTTTACTTACTTCATTTATATTCTTATTTGTATCCTCCTTGAAAGCATTGGTAGTTTTACAAATAAAATTTTAAATTGCTCTTCTGGCATCTTATCCATTTCAGTGTTTTGAACTTAGAAATTTAGAAGTTAAAAATTATTAATATAAATTAGAAGTTTAAACTATTATTAATTAAAATTATTAATTCAAAGTTTTAAAATATTATAAATTAAAATTATTACTATTATTTAAAACTAAAGTCATGCTTCCTTGATATTTTCTTTTCTTTCTTTCTTTTTTTTTCCTTGTTGGTTTTTGGGACAGTGTTTCTCAATTTAGTCCTAGTTGAACTAGAGCTTACTCTGATGATCTGGCTGGTCTCAAACTCACAGGGATTCTACCTCCCAAGTGCTGACATTAAAGGCACATGCCCCATACCCATTTTCTTATGTGTCTGTGCATTTGTTGGCTTGATTTCCATTCAGGTCTATTTGGGAATTTTTCTTAGGTATCAGGACTATTAGCTCAGTCCCTAAGACCTCTCAGATAGGAAAACCAGAGTTATTATATCTGAGTTCTACCCTTGGAATTATATCTGAGTTCTACCCTTGGAACCCATGGTAGAAGGAGAAAACTGACTCCTGAAAGCTGGTGCCTGACCGACCACCACACTCATGTGAACCATGATATGCACATGCCCATGCTCTGGCACAACACACGCCACCACCACAACTGCTGCCGCCGCCACCACAAACAACAGTGAACTGATGAAATTTGGTTTTTGGAAAATAGTAATACAATTGGATCCTGCTATGTGGACGTGTGGGGCCTCATTTGCAGTCCTGGATTTGTCTGTCTTACAGTCTGTGCTGCTGCAGAGCCTGGGCTGAAAGAGCATCAGTTATCCTCCAGAGCCGCCCTCATTTTAGTAGTTTCTCCACTTTGAGTGTGAGGGACCATTGCCAGCCAGCATTAGTTTTGCAGTTTGTGGGCTAGGCAGATCCTCCTACCCTTCCAAGATCCTCCCATGTGTATATCCACGGTTGCTAATATTCTAACTTGAAGGCAGGCAGGCCTGGGAGAAGGAGAAGCAACCACTGGGTTGAGATCTGTCTGAGCCTGCTGAACATTAAACACCCTGTTAGAGGGAGGGACACAGTTGTGCAAACCAAGTATCTTCTGGATCTTGGGAGCTTTCGTCTCCACGGCAGTGAACTTGAGGACAGACAGGCAAGTCCAGTAAGTACATCGGCCGGTCTCAGCTCATGGATCAAAGTCCAAAGCTATTCTCAAGTGATGAAATCAACCTCAAGCCACCCCTGCCTATGTCACTGCCTGAGCAGAGCCTGCTGCCAAGGTGTACTGCTCTCCTGCAACGGGCTCTCCCCAGGGGATGTGTGAAGGCTGCCTGCCCTCGGGCTCCTGACATCTGTGACTGTTCCTGCTCCTAGGCCCTCGGGGTAGCTAGGTTTTAAACAAAAGATTCCCACACAGATGACACTGCCTCTGAGTCATCCTTGGAGCAAAATAGAGCTCCCCCCTGCTGACCCACCCACCAGAAGCGCCTCTGCCCGCCCACGGGGAGCCACTGGCTAGAGCCCTGTGCAGCTTCCTTCTTTTACTATGTTCTGTTTCTCTTCACTCTCTGCTGAACATTAATTCTGCTTTATATTCCCTTTACAGTGGCATGTTCTCTCGATAGATAGATAGATAGATAGATAGATAGATAGATAGATAGATAGATAGACAGAGCCTGACTCATCCTTTATTACACAGTGTGAAGACAGCTTCTCACCCTTCATATTAAACAGAAGTCACAATCTAAAGTCTTTTTATTATATGTGTGTGTATAGTTTTGTTTATGTGAGTGTTTTGCCTGAGTGTGTGTCTGTGTACCACAGGCATGCATTGCCAGTTGAGGCTTGAAGAGGGTGATGGATCCCAAGGAACAAGAGTTACAGATGGTTACAAACCACCATGAGGATTCTGGGAAGCCAAATCTAGTGCTGCCGCACTGCAAACCTGGGAATTTATTATAGACTGGTTCTGAGGAAAAATGGAGGTCACTTCTCAGTCTCCAGTCAACATCCCACAGACCATTTTTTAAGGCAGCAAAACCATTCTGTATGATTCTACAGATCAAATGTACAGGACCAAAGTGAATCTTCAGGTAACACACAGACTTCAGAAAGAGCCAGCGAGCCTCTCAGCCACTCCCAATCTTCCCTGCACTCTCAGGCATCAGCAGTGCTGTGGTAGCACAAATGAGGGACAGGTTATGTAAGAACTTCCTGTTTGCCTCTGCTTGCCAACCTGACTGGATTTAGAGTCCAGATCACTCTGTTTTCAGAGTGGTTTGACAGAGAAGACCTTCCCTGAGTGCAAATAGCACTGTTTCTTGGATAAGGGTCTCAAATTGAATAAAAAGGGGTAAAGGGTGTGGTGTTGTGGTGCATCCCTTTAATCCCGGCACTCAGGAGGCACAGTTAGATGGGTGTCTGTGAGTTTAAAGCCAGCCTGGTCTACATAGCAAGTTCTAGGCCAGCCAGAGCTAAATAGTGTAACCCTATGTGTTCAAGGTGTGTTTGTGTGTGGGTGTGTACAGATGTAGGGAATCATGAATTAGATCAGACCAACTTCATGATTTCCTGCATCTGTACACCTGCAACTCCAGCCCCTCAGAAGACTGAGGCAGAAGGACTGTAAGTGTGAGACCTGCCTGAGATGCAGAGCAAGTCCTGGGTTAGCCTGAGCTATATAGCAAGTGTGGGCGTGTGCGTGTGTGTGTGCACGTGTGTGTGTGTGTGTGTGTGTGTGTGTGTGTGTGTGTGTGTGTGTGTGAGTGAAAACAAGAGGGGTTGGGGAGCTCGGTAGTTAAGAATGCATAAGGCTCTTTAGAGGACCTGACTTAACACCTATGTCAGATCATAATTGCTTGCAACTTCAGGTCCAGGGCATCTGATAGCTCCAGCCTCTGCAAGCACCCACACTTGCACTTATCCACTTACAAACATACACACACATATGTGATTAGAAAATAAATCTATAACAGCAACAGAAATAAAAACAAGCTAGCTAGCCGGGCAGTGGTGGCACATGCCTTTAATCCCAGCACTCGAGAGGCCGAGATAGGCGGATTTCTGAATTCGAGGCCAGCCTGGTCTACAAAGTGAGTTCCAGGATAGCCAAAGGCTATACAGAGAAACCCTGTCTCGGAAAAAAGCAAAAACAAAAAACATGCTAGCTGTCATTATTTACATTTGCAATTCCAGCAATCAGGAGCCTGAGAGGAAGCTGAACAATAGGAAGGCAATTCTCAGCCCAGACACACCTTCAACTACCACCACCACAAATACATTCAGTTTGCATGTATGTGCAAATGCATTTGCATGTGCACACAAGCAAACTGAGTTTTACAAAGAATCAGGTCACATATATGTAATTTTAACCATTTCAACAGTTTTCAGAAAACTGATACAGGTTTAGCCAGTTCAGCTCTTAGACATAGATGGAGCTGCCAGATGCTCACCACAGTACAGTTCCCTTCTCCGCTTTCTGAAATCATCTCAGCCGTTTAGCTTTTATTCAAGGGGAGAGAAGTGGAGAGACATTAAATGTTCTCTTTTGCATTTCTCTTTCTCTCTTTAATGTTTGAAATATGGCTTGAATTCCAAAGCCAAAGTTTGCACTTTGGGAGGCATACAAATCAGGGTTTAAATTCAAGTGCCTAAATGTATGACAGAAATATGGTGGTATTTTAAATATGAGCCTTCCTTAACATGTAAACTTCTTAAACCCACATTCATATCCTTACTGTCATGTGTGATTCTCATTCCCAAACAAATTCCTACCCAGTGCTGCGAGCTTGGCACAGTGGGGGCATGCCTATCATCCCAACACTCAAGGAGTGGAGGCAGAGAGGGGATAGATAGGGCACTCACAGTCATCCCCTACTACTTCATGAGTTTCAGGCCAGCTTGGATTGTGTGGGGCCTTGTCTCAACAACACTAAAATCACATGTAATTGTGGAATGAAAAATCCCAAACTTGGACAACATTAACCTAACACCTGACTATTAGGTGTTGTAGTGGTTATTCCTGGTTGTCAACTTGACTATATTTGGAATGACTACAATCCGGAATTGGAAGGCTCACCAGTGACCCTTATCTGGAGGCTTGGAGATCCTTATCTGGATCTTGGTTTGAAGATCTTAAGCCATAGTGGCTATGGATTCCAGAAGATTGAATCTCCGAGTTTAAGGAACACACCTTTAATCTGGGCTACGCCTTTCATCTGGGATTAAAGGTGTGGTGGGACACACCTTTAATCTGGGCTACACCTTCTGCTGGAGACAATATAAGGACATTGGAAGAAGGGAGTCTAGCTCTTGCTCTTGCTCCTTCGCCTGCTTGCTGCGTGAGACTGAGTAACTGCTAGATCCTTGGACTTCCATTCACAGCTGCGACTGAACAATTGTTGGAATTGGGCTGCCGACTGTAAGTAATCAATAAATTCCTTTACTATCTAGAGACTATCCATAAGTTCTGTGACTCTAGAGAACCCTGACTAATACAGAAGTTGGTACCAGGAGTGGGGTCTAGAGTAACAGAAGTACAAGGATGAATCTTTTAAAATACTGGAATTGGCTTGTTGATCCACCAGCACTTTCAACTATTGAAACCTCTCTAGATTCTCTCCCTCCTGGGAGCTCAGAGAATTTTGAAGACCCATGGTTGAAACTATATTCCGAACTTAAAGAAGCTAATGCCCTTGATTTTCTTAATGAATTAGGTGATTCAGTGCACAAAGCTTTCTACAAGATGGGGAAAAAATCGGAAAATGATTTTACTGGCTGGCTGCTCTTAGTATCTGTGGAAAGAATGATGAATGAAAGGAAGGAGTTGTGTGATAAAATCGAAAGGCTCCAGACACAAGTAAACGATCTAAAAGTTGCTAAGTGTGTCCTTGAGGAGAATCTTCTCTCTTGTAGCAATAGAGCTCAAGTTGCAGAAAATCAAACAGAAACTCTCATTGTAAGACTGGCTGAACTACAGCGAAAATTCAAGTCTCAGCCTCAGAGTGTGTCGACAGTTAAAGTAAGGGCTCTAATTGGCAAAGAATGGGATCCTACAACATGGGACGGGGATGTGTGGGAAGACCATGTTGAAGCTGAGAATTTTGAATCTTCAGATTCTTAAGGGTTTGCCCCACCTGAGGAAGTAGTACCCTCAGCCCCACCCCTTGAAATAATGCCTTCCCCACATGAGGAAATTAATTTTGCAGAGTCTGATAAACCAGCAATGACTTTCACTACTGATGTTTCTCAAGGCCCACCAATAGTTTCTTCTAGACCTGTAACCAGACTCAAAGCAAAACAGGCTCCTAGAGGGGAGGTAGAAAGTGTAGTCCATGAGGAAATTCGCTACACTACTAAGGAGCTTAATGAGTTTGCTAATTCATTCAAGCAGAAACCTGGTGAATATGTGTGGGAATGGATTTTAAGGGTGTGGGATAAGGGTGGAAGGAACATAAAACTAGAGCAGGCTGAGTTTATTGACATGGGTCCTCTGAGTAGAGATTCTAGGTTTAATACGGAAGCTCGCATAGTTAAAAAAGGTGTCAAAAGTTTGTTTGAATGGTTGGCTGAGGTGTTTATCAAAAGATGGCCCACTGGAAATGACTTGGAGATGCCTGATATTCCGTGGCTTAGTGTTGATGAAGGGATTTTAAGACTTAGGGAAATTGCAATGCTAGAGTGGATATATTGTGTAAAGCATAATTGTCCACAATGGGAAGGTCCAGAAGACATGCCTTTCACCAGCTCTATAAGACGCAAATTGGTGAGAGGGGCACCAGCACATTTGAAGGGTTTTGTTCTTTCCCTTTTCCTTGTGCCAGATCTTAGCATTGGAGATGCTTCTGCTCAATTAGATGAATTAAATTCACTGGGTTTAGTTGGATTCCGAGGTAACAAGGGCCAGGTGGCAGCATTGAATCGCTGGAGACAAGGTGATTCTAGTTATTATAATGGACAGCGTAGACAAAAGAATGTTTATAATAACATACCCAGTAATGGTCAGCACAGGAGAGGTGAAATTTATAATGGCATGACTCGGTTGGACCTTTGGTACTGGCTAACCAATCATGGTGTTTCCAGGAATGAAATACATAGGAAGCCTACTGCATATTTGTTTGATCTGTATAAGCAGAAAAATTCTCAAACAAATGAAAGAAAGGCTACATTAGATCGTGGTAAACAGCCAAATGAAAGAAAGGCTACATTAGATCGTGGTAAACAGCAATCTCGGCCAGTGAATCAATTTCCAGACTTGAGACAGTTTGCAGATCCAGAACCCCTTGAATGAAGGGGTGGCCAGGTTCCCCTGAGGAAGGATCTTGATAAGACACTCAAAGGTTTTGCTGTTACCCTTTCTCCAGTTCTTCCCCAGAGGGACCTACGGCCTTTTACAAGGGTAACTGTACACTGGGGAAAAGGAAATAATCAGACTTTTCGGGGTCTGCTGGATACTGGTTCTGAGTTGACACTGATCCCAGGGGATCCCAAGAAACATTGTGGCCCTCCAGTTAAAGTAGGGGCTTATGGAGGGCAGGTGATTAATGGCGTTTTGACTGATGTCCGACTCACAGTAGGTCCAGTAGGTCCCCAGACACATCCTGTGGTGATTTCCCCAGTTCCAGAATGTATAATTGGGATAGATATACTCAGAAATTGGCAGAATTCTCATATTGGTTCCCTGAACTGTAGAGTGAGGGCTATTATGGTTGGAAAGGCCAAATGGAAGCCTTTAGAGTTGCCTCTGCCAAAGAAAATAGTGAATCAAAAACAGTATCGTATTCCTGGAGGCATTGCAGAAATTACTGCCACTATCAAGGACTTGAAAGATGCAGGGGTGGTGGTTCCCACCACATCTCCATTTAACTCTCCTATCTGGCCAGTGCAGAAAACAGATGGATCATGGAGAATGACAGTTGATTATCGAAAACTAAATCAGGTGGTAACTCCAATTGCAGCTGCTGTACCAGACGTAGTTTCGTTACTTGAGCAAATTAACACATCTCCTGGCACCTGGTATGCAGCTATTGATCTGGCAAATGCCTTCTTCTCAGTACCTGTTCATAAGGACCACCAGAAGCAATTTGCTTTCAGTTGGCAAGGCCAACAGTATACCTTCACAGTTTTGCCTCAAGGATATATTAACTCTCCTGCCCTGTGTCATAATTTAGTTAGAAGGGATCTTGATCGTTTGGATCTTCCACAAAATATCACATTGGTGCACTATATTGATGACATTATGCTGATTGGACCAAGTGAGCAGGAAGTAGCAACCACTTTGGACTCATTGGTAACACATATGCGTATCAGAGGATGGGAAATAAATCCAACCAAAATTCAAGGACCATCTACCTCAGTGAAATTCTTAGGAGTCCAGTGGTGTGGGGCATGCAGAGATATTCCTTCTAAGGTGAAAGATAAGTTATTGCACCTGGCCCCTCCTACAACCAAGAAAGAAGCACAACGTTTAGTGGGTCTATTTGGATTTTGGAGACAACACATCCCTCACTTGGGTGTGTTACTTAGGCCTATTTACCAAGTGACTCGGAAAGCTGCTAGCTTTGTGTGGGGCCTGGAACAGGAGAAGGCCCTTCAACAGGTCCAGGCTGCTGTGCAGGCTGCTCTACCACTTGGACCATATGACCCAGCAGATCCGATGGTACTTGAGGTGTCTGTGGCTGATAGAGATGCTGTTTGGAGCCTCTGGCAGGCCCCTGTAGGTGAATCACAGAAAAGGCCTTTGGGATTTTGGAGCAAAGCTCTACCATCATCTGCAGACAACTATTCTCCCTTTGAAAAACAGCTCTTGGCCTGCTATTGGGCCTTAGTGGAAACTGAACGTCTGACAATAGGACACCAAGTCACTATGCGACCTGAACTACCCATCATGAGCTGGGTACTATCAGACCCTGCAAGTCATAAAGTGGGACGCGCGCAGCAGCAGTCTATTATCAAATGGAAGTGGTATATACGTGATCGGGCCAGAGCAGGTCCTGAAGGCACAAGCAAGTTACATGAAGAAGTTGCTCAAATGCCTATGGTTTCTACTCCTGTTACAATGCCATCTGCTGCCAAGCATACGCCTATAGCCTCATGGGGTGTTCCCTATGATCAACTGACCGAAGAGGAGAAGACTAGAGCCTGGTTTACTGATGGCTCTGCACGTTATGCAGGCACCACCCAGAAGTGGACAGCTGCAGCATTACAACCCCTTTCTGGGACAACCTTGAAAGACACAGGTGAAGGGAAATCTTCACAGTGGGCAGAACTTCGGGCAGTACACATGGTATTACAGTTTGTTTGCAAGAAGAAATGGCCAGATGTACGATTATACACTGACTCATGGGCTGTAGCCAATGGATTGGCTGGATGGTCAGGGACTTGGAAAGATCACAATTGGAAAATTGGTGAGAAAGACATCTGGGGAAGAAGTATGTGGATAGATCTCTCCAAATGGGCAAAGGATGTGAAGATATTTGTGTCCCATGTAAATGCTCACCAAAAGGTGACTTCAACTGAGGAGGAGTTCAATAATCAAGTGGATAAGATGACCCGTTCTGTGGACAGTCAGCCTCTCTCCCCAGCCATCCCTGTCATTGCTCAATGGGCACATGAACAAAGTGGTCATGGTGGTCGAGATGGAGGTTATGCTTGGGCTCAGCAACACGGGCTTCCACTCACCAAAGCTGACCTGGCTACTGCTGCTGCTGATTGCCAGATCTGCCAACAGCAGAAACCAACACTGAGCCCCAGATATGGCACCATTCCTCGAGGTGACCAGCCAGCAACCTGGTGGCAGGTTGACTACATTGGACCACTTCCTTCATGGAAAGGACAGCGTTTTGTTCTTACTGGAGTAGATACTTATTCTGGTTATGGATTTGCCTTTCCTGCACGTAAAGCCTCTGCTAAAACCACCATTCAGGGACTGACAGAATGCCTCATCTATCGTCATGGTATTCCACACAGTATTGCTTCTGACCAAGGAACTCATTTCACAGCCAGAGAAGTACGACAGTGGGCCCACGATCATGGAATACACTGGTCTTACCACATTCCCCATCATCCTGAAGCAGCTGGGCTGATAGAAAGATGGAATGGCCTTTTGAAGACGCAGTTACAGCGCCAATTAGGTGGTAACAGCTTGGAAGGCTGGGGCAGAGTTCTTCAGAAGGCAGTATATGCTTTGAATCAGCGCTCGATATATGGTACAGTTTCACCCATAGCCAGGATTCATGGGTCCAGGAATCAAGGGGTGGAAAACGGAATAGTTCCACTTACTATCACTCCTAGTGACCCTCTAGGAAAATTTTTGCTTCCTGTCCCCATAACTCTAGGTTCTGCTGGCCTAGAAGTTTTGGCTCCAGAGAGGGGAGTGCTCCTACCAGGAGCTACAACAAACATTCCATTGAACTGGAAGCTCAGACTTCCCCCTGGTCATTTTGGGCTTCTAATGCCCTTAAACCAACAGGCTAAAAAAGGAATAACAGTGTTAGGAGGGGTGATAGATCCAGATTACCATGGGGAAATTGGATTACCTCTTCACAATGGTGGTAAGCAAGATTATGTCTGGAGTGTAGGAGATCCCTTAGGGCGTCTCTTAGTACTACCATGTCCTGTGATTAAAGTCAATGGGAAACTACAACAGCCTAATCCAAGCAGGATGACAAAGGATGCAGACCCATCAGGAATGAAGGTATGGGTCAATCCTCCAGGAAAAGAGCCAAGACCTGCTGAGGTGCTGGCTGAAGGAGAAGGAAATACAGAATGGGTAGTAGAGGAAGGTAGTTATAAATACCAATTAAGGCCACGTAACCAGTTGCAGAAACGAGGATTATAAAGTAATATGAATGCCCATTGTAAATTTACAAATGCGTTTGCGATTGTACGAGGAATAGTTATATCATGTTAGGCGTATTTACAACCTTGTTATTGTTTCATGTGAACATGAGATATTATTTGTGTCAAGTTGACAAGGGGTGGATTGTAGTGGTTATTCCTGGTTGTCAACTTGACTATATTTGGAATGACTACAATCCGGAATTGGAAGGCTCACCAGTGACCCTTATCTGGAGGCTTGGAGATCCTTATCTGGATCTTGGTTTGAAGATCTTAAGCCATAGTGGCTATGGATTCCAGAAGATTGAATCTCCGAGTTTAAGGAACACACCTTTAATCTGGGCTACGCCTTTCATCTGGGATTAAAGGTGTGGTGGGACACACCTTTAATCTGGGCTACACCTTCTGCTGGAGACAATATAAGGACATTGGAAGAAGGGAGTCTAGCTCTTGCTCTTGCTCCTTCGCCTGCTTGCTGCGTGAGACTGAGTAACTGCTAGATCCTTGGACTTCCATTCACAGCTGCGACTGAACAATTGTTGGGAATTGGGCTGCTGACTGTAAGTAATCAATAAATTCCTTTACTATCTAGAGACTATCCATAAGTTCTGTGACTCTAGAGAACCCTGACTAATACAGGTGTCAAACCTGGGACAAAAGGCTATGTGAGGGGCATACTTAACATACCAAAGTGGACCTGGCTGCCAGGTTCTCCCAGCATCCCTCAGTCCCTAACTATTACAGGGCCCTCCTGGCTGGCACACCCTGCCCCTACCCTAAACTTTTCCAGCCCAGGTATTGGACTGCCCTTCCCTGTACAATCCAATCATGTTGGTTATCTGGCCCTTTTGTCTACTCTTTACCTTCCTAATCTCTTGGTCTGGATCGCCCTCCCCCTCTCCTTACTCGGCCCAGCTTAGCTGGTCATGTCCACTCTGCCTCTGGCTGTGCTCTCCCTTTTATTTACAATAAAACCTCTCCTCCACCATAACTAGGAACAGTCGTGTTCTTTCCTTTTTTCTTTCTTACCACCACCACCTTTCTTCTTCTTCGTCTTCATCTTTTCTTCTTCTTTTTCTTCTTCTCTTCTCTCTCTCCTCCTCTTCTTCCTTCTTCTTCCTCTCCTTCCTCCTCCTTCTTTTCTATTCATCTGGTGTTGAAACCCAGGACCAGTCATATCCTTTCCTTTTTTATTCTGTTTTCCATTCACTGACAGCAACCACATTGGATACAGCATGAGTCTTGTCCCTCCATCTCATCTCCTGATAAAGTATTACCATTTGGATAGAGGTCAGCAGAATTAAAATGTGGAACAGTTTTCAACTTAAGCTCACAGGTGCTCCATCATCTGTGGTGCCTGCTGAGATGGCCAGCGCCGAGGAAGGATTTAAACATTTTAAAATAGAGGAAGAAAACTGAAGCCATTTCCTATTTGTACCCAGATGAGAATAGAAAATGAAATAAAAGGAGGAGCTGACCACTCCTAAAGTCTAGAGAGTTTTATTGTAGATAAAAGGGAGAAAGCAAGCAGGGGGAAGAGTCCAGGCTGAGCATGTCTGGTAGTGTAAACCAGACCATGAGAGGAATGAAGAGGAAGGAGGGTAAGAAAGGAGCTGCTGACTGAGAGAGACAGCCTAGGCCAGAGAAGTAGAGGTTTTTATAGCCAAAATGGCTGAGTTATATAGGGATTAGATTGGGGGCGGGGGAAGCAGAAGCCTAGCCCCTGGTAGGGAGAGGTTTAGGGTAGGGGTTGGGGTGAGACATCTTGGGAGGAGCCACAGGTACTGGAGGAGACTAGTACCCTGTCGGGGGTTTTTTACATTTGTTTGCTTTTGCAGGAGGTGGAAGGAATATGAAAATCTGGTATGTGGTTAACACATTCCAGAAATATCCCTGTCAGTCTAGTTTAGATGAAGGTACTTTCTCTTGAGGCTGAATAAAGGCTGACCCAAGGCTTTTAGACAAAGAACTGTAGGCCAAAATGGACCTCTTTCTTCCCTAACTTATCCAGTCACATATTTTTTGAAGCAATGGAAGATGAGCTAAGGCAATATTGTGAAAGGTCTTTCATAGGTATCGCAGGTCTCTTTAAGTGATATTTTTAATCTGGAAATTATAGGCATACTTTATAACCAACTTTCCTGATACTTTTTGTGACACTTTTTTCCTGTAGTGACTTGGTTAGAAAAAGCCTTTGACACTAGATAATATAAATATTCATCTGTTCTTTCTTCTAGGAGCTAATGAAAACCCTTAAATCCCTTCTAAGATTTATTGAGTTATGAGTTACAAACCACAAAATCTCCCCATGATGTACTATACACAGTGGTATTGTCTATCCATGGAGTTACATAAATGTTAACTTCAGCTCAGTTTTAGATCTGTATGTGTTGTTGCTGCTGGTAATCCAACCCTAGAATATATATTTTTATTTCTAGGCCCAAGAGCAGTGGTTCACAACCCATGGATTACAACCAATCTGGCGAGAAGGGTCAAGTGTAGCAGTGAGTTTTTGCTACATCCCTTTGGCTCTTGGTGGGTTGCACGTGCTTACCCGCCCAGGAGCTATCTTTGGATCTGCTTATGAAAACACACACACACACACACACACACACACACACACACACACAAGCTTTTTTTAAACATGCCCTAGTAGCTCAGTGTCTGGGCACTTGTAAGCCTCCCACAGCTAGCTGCCCTTCACTCCCGTATTCCTAGCTCAACACCTTTTAAATCAGCTTTTAACTTTGCTCCCCTGTATCTTCTGTGCAGACCATTGGTCTTTGCTGCCCTTCTGGGCAGCCCTTCCGGGGACCACGTTCCCTTTACAACTACATTTTGGATGATCTCCACTTTGTAGCTCTAATCTGTTCTGTTTGTCTTTTCTAGATCATAGCAATTCTCCCTTTCCCTCTGGCATCTTAGCCAGGACAACCTAAGGGTCCTGGCCCCTGTCTCCCATTGGCTGTATGGCAATTCTTTATGTTGCCAATCAAATCCAGTTGGGGGCAGGCTTCCTTCAAGAGAACACCATCCACTACACAGGAGTTGCTTAAGACCATTGGGAAACATAGATATTTACATTATGATTCATAACTAGCAAAATTACAGCTATGAAGTAGCAATGAAAATAATTTTATGGTTGGAGTCACCACAACATAAGGAACTGTATTAAACAGTCACAGCATTAGGAAGGTTGAAAAACACTACCCTAGAATACTTTTTTGTTCCGTTGCTATGATAAACAAACAAACAAACAAATAACAAAAACTTAAGGGATAAGTTTATTTGGCTTATACTTCCAGGTCACAGTCCAATATTAAAGCAAGTCAAGGCAAGAAGCTGAAGTCAGGTCTGCTTGCTGTTTCACACAGCATTATCTTTGACTAGGAAACTCACAGCCAAAGTACAAAGAAGGAAGCCACAGAAGAGTGCTGCTTGGTGCCTTGTTCGCTGACCAAATCAGGCTCATGCTATGCCTGAACTTCCTTATATAGGCCAGGGCCACCTGCTTAGGGAATGGTGCTGCCCACAGAGGACTGGACCCTCTTACATCAACTGTCACAACAACCCCTCATAGACACGCCCACAGACAAACCTGATTAAGTTTTTCAGGTGATTCTGAGCTGTGTCAAGTCGACAGTGAATGGTAATTAGAACAATTCATCTTGCCAAATGATACATTCAAGTCTATGATTCATTTGGGATATATATATATATATATATATATATATATATATATATATATATTGCTTGGGAGTGGTCCAATTCTATCCTTTTGTTTATGAATATCTAGTTTGAATATCACTTGCTTAAAAGCCTACTTTCCTTTATTAAATCATGTGGGTGTTCTTGTTGAAAGACAGATGCTCCCAAGTTTTCAGGATTTTTCTGGATCCTCACTTCTGTGCTCCTTCTCTGTATGTATGCCTCGTCACTGTCTGCTACATAAAGTCAGAAATCAGCAACTGTGAACCATCTACTGTAACTTTAATTTTTTTCAAAAATCTACTTTTAATGATGTTCTTAAACTCTTTAACCTCCCTTTTAGCCCACCACCCACCAGAGGTAGTGGGAAAGAAAGGATATAGCAGAAGTAGATGTATTTAGAATGGTTCTTTGGAGCTACTTCCATCTGTGTTGTCTGGATATCGGCAGTTCAGTTCACAGGTTAGCAGTGGCAGCTTGATCCACTCGCAAACACTTCATGGATGCACCAGCAGTCCAGTTCAGTAGAGTTAGGATAGCAAATGTAAATCAGTAGCAGCAGTGACACCACCTAGCAGAGACAGCCAGGCCTCAGCCTTGGCTCAAGTGAGCAGGAGGGACCCTGAGGGACACCAGGAGAAGTTTTCAGCTATGCCTCTCTCGAGGAAGCAAAGATCAACAAAGAATCAAAACCCACAAGTGTTCTAAAACACAGCTAGCTCTAAAAGCAAGCCAAGCTCAGTTTCTGTCACTGTCCAGTGAGTCCTATTTGTACCCTCCAAACATCATGTGCCCTCCACCGGTCTTGCCTCAGCATGTGCACCTGTCTCAGCAAGTTTGTCTCTCAGCTGACATCATTCTGCCAATCAGCCCAAGGAGTCCAAGGAAGTGAAAAGAAACTACAGCACACCACCAGAAGTTTTTTGGTACGTTTCTCTCAATGGAGTCCTAACAAATGCAGCTCAGCTATGCAATGTAAGATGGACTGATACATGCATGTTGTTAGCAAAGAATGCTTGCTTTAGCAGAATATCCTTTCCCCTGTGTCAGCTTCAGCTAAATGTTCATTCACATGTCTGCCCCAGCAAAACACCATCCAACCGACTTTCTGAAGAACCCTTAAGTCTCCACTTCAATCTACCCTTCGATTTTCTTTTTAAATATTGTTGGCTGTTTTGTGCTGGTTATGATGCAGAGATAAGCACCCCTTTGTCCTGTTGATGGGACTGTAAACTAGTCCATCTGTGATGGAAAACAGCTTGGAGATTCCTTTTAGAATTACCATGTGATCCAGCTGTTATACCAGTGGGAATATATCATTATACTAAATATACCTGTGAGATACATGTTTATTGCAACATATCACAACAGCCAACACATAGAATCGGCCTATATGCCTACCAGCAGATGAACAATTAAAGTGTGGTTCATACACACAATGAAATATTACTCATCTGGAACAAAGAATGAAATCCTGTTAGGGGCAGCAACATGGATGGAGCTAAAGGTTAAGTTGAACAAACTAGACCCAGATTGGTAAGTACCTGTTTTCTCACTCACTTGTGGAAAGTGTTAATCTCAGAACTGAACGGAATGGTGGTGACCAGCTTCTAGAAGGCCAATGAGCAGTAGAGGGTCTCAATAAGGAGCCATAAGACCCCAGGGGAGGAAGTGTTCCTGTTTTTTTCTGTAGCACAGCAGAGTAAACTCGGTTCAAACAATCTGTGATATATTTCAAAATATATTGACAAGGAAATGTCCAAAATTTCCAACACATAATGATTGCTGTCTAAGCAGGTGGAAGGGCTGGGTCCCCTGGGTGAGTAATTATACATTGTGTGAGCGAATCAAACCACCAGACCTTATCGTATACAGAGGTACAACAGACTCAGTGAGAAAGGAAGGTGGCTCTCCAGAATCCCGCCCCCTGATGGGAACGTTACAATCTGTTCCTCAGCTTCTACAGCATAGACAGCTGGAATTCGACACGTATTCCACCAAATCTGCTGATCAGTTTGAGGTTATAGCCATCTTGTATTGTCCGTTGTGCCAGGAAGTGAGCGTGAACCCCAAAAGACCACCAAGGAGCCATTTCCGATGTAATCACATTAGGGTCTCTTTATTAAAAACTTGAGTTTGGGCTCACTCACCACTGGCTCACAGGGCAGTTTGGTGAAGCAGCCCCAAACTCTCATCTGCACAAGGTTTTATAGGAAATGGAAGAGAGAGAGAGAGAGAGAGAGAGAGAGAGAGAGAGAGTGTGTGTGTGTGTGTGTGTGTGAGGGATGGATCTAGCCTGGCAAACATCTAACTGAATGTCTATTGTAAGCCAACAGGTGGATGCTCTAAAGCAAGGCTGTATACAATCATGAAAGGTCTGAAAATACATCTGAAATGGTCAGACTAATCTTTGATTACCTGTTGCTAGGAAGTAGCTAGAGGGTAACTCTGGCCAAGGACAAACTGCAGAGACCTTCCTGGTACTCGGGTGTAGCTTGGGTTCAGCTGTGGGCCAAGTTCTCAGGTCTTTCTCTTTCTTTTAAGATGGAGGCTGGTTCCAAGATGGAATAGATTTGGCCTCTCAGTCAAACCTCCTAACTCAATGAAGTAGGGCACCTTGCCCTAATTTAGACCTTTAAAAGGAACACTGAAGACAGGCCACCCACTGTCTTAGGGTTTTACTGCTGTGAACAAACACCATGACCAAGGCAAGTCTTATAAAGGACAACATTTATTTGGGGCTGGCTTACAGGTTCAGAGGTTCAGTCCATTATCAAGGTGGGAGCATGGCAGCATCCAGGCAGGCATTGATGCAGGCCAAGCTGAGAGTTCTACATCTTCATCTGAAGGCTGTTAGTGGAAGACTGACTTCCAGGCAGCTAGGGTGAGGAGGGTCTTAAGTCCATGCCCACAGTGACACAAGGCCACACCTCCTAATAGTGCCACTCCCTGGGCTAAGCATAAACAAACCTTCACAGCTACCCATGCTCCAGCTCCTTCTCAACTCCTGAGGAGCCAAGGATAAAGATGGGAAGCTCTGCAGCTCGGCCTGAGGCTGTGCCCTGGAGGAATCGACTTAAGTCCAGCAGGACACTGGGTTTGAGATGCAGTCTGCCCTGGGTGTTACTAAGTGCCAGGCGGGAGATTCATAGAGAACAGCTGGAGGAGAGACCTTTGTAATGTGTTTCATTTGTGCAGCCCAGCGGGCTGAGCCTTCAGGAAGTCTGTTTGCTAAGAGGAAGGGATGTCTTCCTATGGATTTCAGCATCCACCTACCCCCACCCCCACCCCCACCCCCACCCCCACCCCCACCCCAGGCTATCACTCACCCCTGCATTTCCACTGCCTGGATACAGGCAAAAGAAACCTCTTGTCTAAAACATTTTGTCCCCATCTTTTAGAAGACTGAATCGACTGCATGTGCCACACGTACCATGTCCCTTTCAATGTGGTGTGGGCTGTGCACATGCTACATACATATACTCTTCTTAGGGGATCTGGGGATGTGTCCTGGTGCCTTGACTTTGCATGAGCTTACTTGCCTAATAAGTCACTTCCCCTGGGGCTTCCTCTGGGCGGTATTCAAGCCCCATCACTCGGTGAACTTTATCTGTCCACCCAGGTTGGGCAGGATGAGCGAACTCTTGAAAGACGTCATGAATTGTGATTTCCCCCCAAATTTAATCTGACTTCTCACCTAGCACTTCAAGCGTGACTGCCCTCTCTTAAGTACAGTCGCTGGGAAACAGCAGGTAATGGAGAGAATGTGTGCTTGTTGGCACATCCAAGGGGCAGGGAAGAATTCGGGAAGCACTTTGTTATTCCTGATAAGGCTGTTAAAAGAAACGGCCACCATGCTCCTGGAGACTTGATGAGCAGCATGTCAGGTTGGTGGCTTCTTTCAAAGACACTAAGTTGCTCATGCATTGCATTAATGCTAAGACAGCACACAACCTGTGGCAGCAAAGGAAAGAAGCCGGGCTAGATGGGAGCCAGCAGCTGGCTTGGGATAAGCTGAGCCCTCGCTGCTGGGGACGCTCAAAACAGCTTCAAACAAGACCAGTCTGGTGATGCAAAAGTTCTGGGTGTGAACTCTTCCTGAAGCTCCCTTCTAACCCCTGCCCGATGCCTGATGAGGATAGTCTTGCTGTCAAATCAGTTGCTTTAAACATCTACCAAGGGGATTCTTCACAGTTTTATCCCACCCCTGTCAAGTTGCCATGTGTCCTTTTAAAGGTTTGACTTCTTACTCTCTTCTCTTTTCTGATCACTGATAAAGGACATCAGACTTGGTGTCTTTGATCGTTCTCAAGTACCTTTGTGGGTTTCCTGGGTTTTTCAAGTGCTCCTTTTCAGCCAAGTATTTCCTCCATATCACACTATGTTTCAGTGCCTCCCCACCTCCACCCACCCAAGTTCCAATTGTAACTGGGGAACGCTGTGCCCTCCTCACCTACCCTCTTCCCCAGCCCACCCACCCGGGTTCTGTCCTACCTGGGGAGTGCTGTGCACCCCCCGCCCCTGCCCCACACTCTTGTGACATTCTCAGCCCTAGAGTGGGAGGTGTGAGTCCCAAGATCATGTTTATCCATGTGGAGGAGAGCCTTGTGATGCTATTTTTAAAGTCACCCCAGATCCTTACAAAGGCTTAGGTTTGTTTTGGCCCATAGTGTTGGAAGGTTGTGCAATATGGCAAGCAGGTGAGCTGCTCAGCAGATGGTGTCACCCTGAGCAATGTCTGTGCACCCTGAGCATGCCTGGTACCCCCGAGGCCAATAGAGGGTGTCAGATCCTCCAGAACTGGAGTTGCAGACAGCTGTGAACCACCTTGTGAGGGATGGGAACTGAACCCGAGTCCTCTGCAAAAGCAGCAGTGCTCTTAGCCCTGAGCCGTCCTGCCAGTCTTCAAATATATTTTAAACCTTTTTAGATCAGTGTCTTACTCACTGTTCTATTGCTGTGAAGAGACACATGACCAAGGCAACTCCTATTAAAGAATATTTGATTGGGGGCCTGCTTACAGTTTCCGAGGTTTACCCCATGATCACAGCAGCACACATCGTGTGAAGCAGGAGCTGAGAGCTACGTCCTGATCCATAGTCCAAGAGACAGAACTGGGCCTAACATGGGCTTTTGAAACTTCAACCCCTACTGACACACTTCCTCCAACAAGGCCACACCTCCTAATCCTTACCAAGTAGCACCACTTCCTAATGACTAAGCACTCACATATACGAACTTATGGGGCCATGTCTATCGAAATCACCACAATTTGGAGAAGAATAGTTAAAAGCTAAACATAGGTTCATACTATGTCATACGTCCAAGTGGATTCACCTTTGCCTTGCTTTGTACTTCTTCATCTGGATTCAGGCTCACAGACAGTGCTGCTTACAGTCGGGCTGATGATTCTTCAGTGTTTATTATAAAGCAGGCCTGCTATTGATCAAGTCTCTGAGTTTTTATTCATCTAAGAGAGTCTTAATAAAGAAGAATTTAATTTTAATTTATTTTCATTTGATGTCGAGGGTTTGTACACTTAATAACAGAGACAATCTCCGATAATGTGAAAAGCAGATCTGATATGTAGAAAAGTTCTCACGGCCTAGGCTGGGAACCACAACTTAGATGGGAGAGGCTGCTCGGATTTCAGCACTGTGGTCAGGATGTCTTCCAGAGCTTCCACTATTCCTGCAGAGAGGGAGGAAAAGATGCCTGAGCAGCACAGAACGCAGGCTCTGGGTGGAGCTGCAGGGTGCGAATGAAATATAGGGCTTAGGGTTACTTCTGTTTGGCAAACACATGAGAGACTCACTCCAGAGAATGTATGGTGAAGACCTCAGATGCTTGTGATGGGATTATTCTCAAGGTAGAAAACAGCAGTCGTCGATATATCCTAGGAGTTCAGCCTGGCACCTCCAAGGAAAACTCAAGTTCTAAAGCAAGCCATAAATTACCTGGAGCGGAGCACAGTGTGTGATCTGTAGGCTAGTCCAATAAAAAATGAACTCATAGCTAAGGCTGATATCACTGATAAGTAATCAATAATCTCTCTCCTTATCAACAGAACCTCCCCACCCCCTTTCCTTTGTTCTGTAAATGTCTCGTTTTGAAGACGGTGTGGGGAGAGCCACAGACTGTGCTGACAGACTAGAGTGTACTTGCGACTGTTGGAGTCAAACTCTGGCAGGCAGAGTGCATGACTAAAGGATAAGAGGGCACACCCGTGTGTGTGTGTGTGTGTGTGTGTGTGTGTGTGTGTGTGCACATACGTGAGTAGGGAAGCCAGAGGAATACCTCAGGTATCACTCCTTAGAGACTGCCACCCAGTTAGGCCAGGCTTGATGGCCTGCAAGCTTCAGGCAAGCCTGCTCCACCAGGGATCACAAGATGAAATAGGGTTTGTTGGGGTTCAGGAATTGCCACACAAACCAAAGGAACACTGATATCGGCTAAGTAAGAGCAGTTTATTGAACACACATCTTAATCCTGGTCAGACTAGGGACATTGCTCAGATGTATCTGAACTATGACACCAAATATATTTCTCTGTCAGCTTAGAGTTAAAAAAAAAAAAAAACCGACAAAACCCACAATGAGTTCATTCCCAGGTACAGGAAGTGGTCATCTCTGATTCAAGCCATCCTAGGCAGTAACAGTTGATATTGACTTTTGATTTGATGGGTCCTACATAAAGCTTTGTGAAGTTTCTTAAGATTAGAAAACCTCACACAGAACAAAACAGGGTGTGTGGTCAGCACGCCCTTGCTCTGAGCCAAGTCACTTCTCTGTGTCAATGACTGGCAGGCATGTTATGGCAACAATATGAAATAGCTGGCAGGCATGGAACAAAATGGCTATGGGGTGAGGGGAGGGGAGGAGGAGAGGGGGTGTCGGTCAGACCATAACAGGTTAAGTCTCAAAGAAATTGAGTTGCTTATTAGCACATCAAAGTGGATGCTGTCCAGTGCTCCCAGCATCCCTCAGTACCTGTGGCTCCCTCTCCCTCCCAGGTGTTAGGCTTACATTCCCCTTCCCCCAAACCTCTCTTCCCTATACAACTCAGCTATTTTGGCTTTCTCAAGGTCTCTGGGTCCCTTGCTGGCTCTACTCCTGGATCTCTCTTGGTCCACTTGCCCCTCCACCACCCCCATGGCTGGGTTTATTCTGCAGGCCACGTTTGGTCTGGAATCTTCCAGATGCCTCTGTCTATGTCCTCTCCCATATCTACAATAATCCCCCTCAACCCTACCTAGGTTTGGCCACGTGGAGCAGTCGTCCTGGAGCAGTCACATGGAGCTGTCATGTCTTGCCTCCCTCCCAAGTGCATGTGTCCCATGAGCCCAGCAAAGAGGAGCTTTGTAATAGATGATGCGGGTGAAGTAGGGTAGAAAGCAAAGACCCATGGGAAGGGAGAGTCCTCCACCCTGGAGTCTGACTGAAGCTTCTCGCCAGCCAGCAATGACAGGAGAATCCCAACACAATTGCTGTTGTTATGAAGTCTACTGACTCGGAACTATAGTTCTTGCATAGGTGGGTGTTTTATATCAGGAGCCAGGCTTAAAGGCCGGGTGTTTGAGACCTTGGATGGAGCCTCATTGCTTCCCAAAGAGGTACCGAGGCAAGGATGTTACCTTCGTTTTATTTTCAGTACATATTTCTGCCCTTCTGCATCCTGGGTTCTTATGGTTATAGTGCTGTCCACTGTTCCCAAGGAACCTGGTTGAAAACAAGAAATAAACAGGAAAGGAAAGGATATGATGGCTCCCAGGTATGCTGAAGGGGAGAGTTTATTGTAAGTAAAAGGGAGAGCATAGCCGGAGGCAGAGACAGGAACATCTGTGAGAGCCCAGAGTGAGCTGGGCCACGTAGGAAGAAGGAAGAGGAAGGGGAGGGGAGAGGGGAACAAGTGTTGCATAGGAGAGGCCTCAGGTACAGAAGAGAACCAGAATGTCTGGATTATATAGGGAAGAGCCCATGGAGGAAGGACAGCACGGGGCCAGGATATACCAGCCAGACCCCTTGTACTGGGTAGGGACTGGGGGATGCTGGGAGAGCCAGGCAGCCAGGTCCGCTGTGCTCTGTTAAATAGCACCTCAGCTGTTAGTTCAGGGATTGAAACTTAGCAGAATCTTCCTGAGAAAAGCTCATGCCCTGACTTCTGAGTGAGTCTTACTTGCTTCTGATACATCTCTTTCTCTTAACCTTCTGTGCCTAAGCCTATATTCGAATATCTTTATTAGCCCCAATGTTGCTTCATTCGCAGGCTAATCCTGAAAGTCTCTTCTATGTTAAAGGTAGATATACTTGTTTGGCCCTAGCCTTTATGTCCCAAAACAATGGCATGGGGACACAGGGAAAGTCATCTGGAGATGCATGAAGTGAGTCTCTACTTGACACAGAAATGAACTCCCAGCAAGTCTGGCTAAAACAAAAGACATAGTTCCAAAGAATGATGTGAACCTTTTAAACCCCACAAGCAAAAGTGGGAAATATGAACATAATAGTTACCTGAAACACATAGAGAAGCCCTAAATCAAAATATAAGTGACGAGGAAGAATGGTTGCAACTATCTCTCAGATGGGGCAGGAACACAATGAGTTCTTTAAAATGCAGAGCTTCGTGCTGAAGGAAATGATTCCAGTAATCAGATGGTAGACCTTTCCTTCTCGGAAACCCTGCGAAATACAGAGACCTGGAAAGATCTCACGACGGATGTGTGAGCCTCTGACCCTAGCCGCTTCACTTCTAGGAATCTATCCGGAAAACACAGATAACCAGTTATTTACACAAGGTTGTGTAAGGCAATTCTGTTTGTTGTAGTGAGGCACCAGACATACTGTGGGGCATACAGGTAGTCCTACAAACATGCAGGGAAATGTCTGTAAACCATAGCATTTCCAGAACTCATTTCTAGACTCCAGATGTGAGCCTACAGCAGGTCACAGAGGGAGAAAGGTAAGATAAGAGCACATTTAGGTATTTCCACTTAAAACAAGGAGATGGAGGACGTGAGGGAAGAAGATGGCCAAGAGAGACTTCTCTGAATATGGTTACCTTCTTGTACAGTTTTTAAATTTAGCGCTGGGTAAACATTTCACATATTCAAAACTTAGAAAGATAAAAATAAAATCCTAAAATGGAAAACAAATTGGGACAGATGAGCCTAACTTCATTTCAAATGTGGCAGCAGCAGTTAACAAAGGGATTACTTCAGAAGTCTCCTTATTACCTCAGTTGGGGATGGTGTAAGGATAAGCGACAGCCAGGGCATTTCTGTTGTTAGAACAGTATGAAGGTTCTAACCTAGTAGACACGTGTGTAATTCAGAATCCGAAGAAATGTCATGTAACTGGAAAGCCAGAAGTAAATGCCAAAAGCAAATATTAGGGGTGTTGGTGGGAGAAGACACTGGCCGCCAAGACTAGATAGACTAGATAGAACCTGAGTTCAATCGAGGGGACCCACCCGCATGGAATCAACTCCTCAAGTTGTCTTCTGACCTAAATCAATGTATGAAAGGGTTAATAATAGTAATAATAAAAAGTCAAAGTTAAAATAAACTATCATAAGGTGAAAGTTGAACCGAGTCATTTTACACAGAACGATCTTTTTAAAAGGCCATTTGCTTTTCTCGGATCTGTCTGCCGGGAGGGCCTACAAGAACAACACCACCCTGACAGGGAGCACGCCTCGCTCCAGAGCTCAATATCGAAGCATCGAAGCAACGTTCCTCACTCATTAGAAACATGCCCCTGCCTCTCCGCATGAATTGAGCCACTTAGGATCGATTTTCTATGGTTCAGCTGCCCTGTAGAAGTAGGTGAACTGTAAGCAGATCAGCCCCTGGGCTGTGCCTGGTGTGACCTGAGCCGGGACACAGACCCAGTTGCACACAGTCTTCTGTACACATACTTCCTTGTGAAGGCAAAGCCAAGAGAACACTATGGGAAAATATGAAGGACAGTGTTGCTAGCCCTTGAGTTTTAATTAAATGTTGCTTTTATCTCATATGTACGGGAGTATTTCCTGCATGTGTGTCTGCATAGCACATGCATGCCCAGTGTCCACAGAGATCACAAGAGGGGCATCAGATTCCCTGCAACTGGAGTTATAGGGGTTGTGAGCTACCGGGTGGGAGCTGAGAATCAAACCCAAGTCCTCTGAAAGAGCAGCCAATGTTCTTGAGAAGGCTAGGCTGAGTCTGTGACAGACTTCAAACTGGCAGTTCAGGAGATTAGGCCTAAAAAAAACCCAGGCTTCAGGCATCGAATCAGAAACTGCCCCATCACCTGGCCTGAAGCTAGGCCAATAGATCATCAGTTTCCAGCCAGCCCCCACACCCCGGCAATGGAATGTCCTTAGAGATAGAGTAAGACAAAGCCCAGCTACCCAGGAATTCCGCTAATGTGCTATAAATTGGGTCTTCAAGCTCACTTGAGTGTCTCTCTATTTTGCAAATAGGGAAACCCCAGCATGCAGGACTTCTACAGAATAAAACACTCTTTGCATTTACATACATTTGAGTGTCATTCTTCAGCGAGTCATAGACCCTTACATTCTTAACCACTGAGCCACCTTCTTAGCCCCGAAATGCAGAGATCTAGGCAGGCAAAGCCAGGCACATGCCAATTGCTAAAGGCTTTTGGAAATCCTTCTGAGTTATTTTTAATACAACAAGCAGTACTTTAGCCTTTTTAGTTGAATGCTTTATCAAAAATATCATCTCCGAACATTTTTTTTTCCTTTCGTTTCTCTGGCTGTGGTGGTAGAAAGCTCTGTATTGGCTTTGGAGTGGCACAGAACTTTACACAAAGGCTTCTGCCCTGGAACAGGGAAGCACGGCTGTCATGTGTGACTGGCTTGCTATATAAATTTAGGGCAAGTCCTGTCACCTTTTTTGGATTGTAGTTCTTCAACTGCCAAACAGACGCGTGAGACTTGATTTTCTGCCTCTGTAAACAGTGATGTGAAATCTTCTCCAAGTAGGGCAGCAGTCTGACAGTAACAGGCGCAGCAAGAGAGACTGAGAGGTGCCTACGGCAGGACAGGAGCAGCAAGAGAGACTATGAGAGGTGCCTACAGTAGGACAGGAGCAGCAAGAAAGACTATGAGAGGTGCTTACAGTAGGACAGGAGCCCTGCAGACCAGGTGAGCTCAACTCGGGACTCCTTGATGAAAAGAACAGTATTTGGAGGAAGAGGGTGCTGGAGAGATGGCTTAGTGGTTAATATCTCACTGCTCTCGCAGAGACCTGAGTTCAGTTTGCAGCCCTCACATAGTATGGCTCACAACCACCTATAACTCCAGCGTCAGGGGATTCAATGTACTCCTCTGTATTCTGAGCCACTTGTACTGATGTGGCACACAGACACGGGCACTCATGTACAAATAAATAGAAATGAAAAGTTTTTGTTTTTTAAAGAACAGTATTTTAGTATGCAATTTATAGCCATCCTTAATTTTAATCACTAACTGATTTCAACTACCATTAAAATAGTATGCTTTTGGTTATGTTTTGTAAGTAAATATTTGTTCTCCAATCTACAAGGCCCAAGATGGATTCTGGGTGGTTCCAGCCATTCCCACCTTCCTGCTGCTAAGACTGGCAATGGCAGGACTTTTATTGCATCTCAGAAAACATCATGGCTGTTTCTCTGAACACAGTGAGTCTATTCACTTGCATGATTAGGGAATTTAGACAGCCATCCATGACCATCTATCAATCAAAAACCATAGAATCCCAAACTCAGGAAACATGAAATCCCATTAAAAACCATTCCATTCTCTTAACGTCCACTAGGTTTCTGACAGACCTTCAAGGTCATTACTTGGGCATTAATTACTGTCTTAGTTAGGGTTTTACTGCTGTGAACAAACACCATGACCAAGGCTGCTCTGAGGACAACATTTAATTGGGGCTGGCTTATAGATTCAGAAGTTTAGTTCCATCACTTCTCGGCCTTTTGGCTAAGACCAAGTGTAGAAAGTTCAATTCCTTATCATCAAGGCAGGAACATGGCAACATCCAGGCAGGCATGGTACAGGAGGAGCTGAGAGTTCTACACCATCTGAAGGCTGCTAGCAGAATCCTGACTTCCAGGCAGCCAGGATGAGGGTCGTAAAGGCCATGCCCACAGTGACACATCTACTCCAACAAGGCCACACCTACTCTAACAGGGTCACACCTACTCCAACAAGGCCACACCCACTCTCACAAGGTCACACATCCAAATAGTGCCACACCCTGAGACAAACATATAAAAACCATCTCACCCCCTCTACAAACATGCACATGCACTGGCACACACACACACACACACACACATACACACACACACACACACATACACACACACACATACACACACACACACACACACATACACACACACACACACACACACATACACACACACATACACACACACACACACACATACACACACACACATACACACACACACACACATACACACACACACACACACACACACACACACACACACACAGAGAGAGAGCAAAATGTAGAATAAAAGTGTACCCTAGTTTATACAATGGTAAGAGCTTGCTGGAAGCAGCCCCATCTGCTGTAGTATCTCTAATGTGCTGTTTCTAAACTTGCATGAAACAGGCACGAATAGAGGCATCCCGTCACTATTATCACCTGGGAAGGGGCAGACAACTTCCTGCAATGGCTCCAGCTTGTTCCACATCCTGCACCCGCACCCCAGTCAGCAGCCACTTCTCCCTCCAGCTCCAGGCACACAAATTTTTGTAGACTGGCATAGATCCCAAGTGCCAAAAAGTCTCAGGAAGGTTCACTTCCTACTTTTTTCTCACCCGTAGTAAAACGTAAATTCACGACCACCCAATAAAGGGGGTGAGTTTTTCACCAGCAGCATTCTCCCCACCAGAACTTTTTCAAAATGTTTTTCAATTGTCACATTACAGTGGCAATTGCAATGGTTTGTATATGTTCGACTCAGGGTGTGGCACTATTTGGAGGTGTGGCTTTGTTGGAGTGGGTGTGGCCTGTTGGAGAAGGTGTGTCACTATAGGCATAGGCTTTAAGACCCTCATCCTAGCCAGTCAGTGTTGGCACATGCCTTTAATCCCAGCACTTTGAAGGCAGAGGCAGGCAGATTTCTGAGTTTGAGGCCAGCCTGGTCTACAGAGTGAGTTCCAGGACAGCCAGGGCTAAACAAAGAAACCCTGTCTTGAAAAACAAAACAAAACCAAAAATCAAACAAAAAACCCTCATCTTAGCTGCCTAGAAGCCGGTATTCTTCTAGAAGCCTTCAGATAAAGATGTAGAACTCTCAGCTCCTCCTGCAGCATGCCTGCCTGGATGTTGCCATGGTCCTGTCTTGATGATAATAGACTGAACCTCTGAATCTGTAAGCCAGCCTCAATTAAAAATTGTCTTTTATAAGACTTACCTTGGTCATGGTGTCTGTTCACAGCAATAAAACCCTAACTAAGACGGGGTAGGGTGGGGGGTATGTGGTTATGTTCTAGTTTTCTTTCTGTTACTGCAAAAAAATAGCATGACCAAAAGGAACTTTCAGATGACTTTATTTTGATGAATATTATCAAGGGAAACCAAGGCAGGAACTGAAAGTCTAGAGTCTGGAGGCAATCTGCTCAATGTTTAGTTCTTCTGGTTTACTTAGATGGCTTTCTTATATAACCCAAGCCCACCTGCCCAGGGATGGTGCCATCCACAGTGGTCTTAGCTCTCCTATCTCAATCACCAATTAAGAAAATTCTCCACAGGCGTGCCCACAGGGCCAATTGATAGAAACAAATCTTCGTTTGAGGTTCCTTCTCAGGTCTGCCACGTTACAGGCAAGATTAGCTAACCTATCAAAGTGCCACAGTAAATGCTGGAGGTCAAAGGACAGCCTCGGGGGTTGGCATTTCTTCATGTTGCCAAAGCTTTCTCCAGTGGCTCACCTTTAGGAATGTTTATAGGTCTCTGTCAGTTCTCTCTCCTGGTCACAAGGCTTGCTTAGGCCAATGACAGAGCCATGAGCTCAACCAGCTCTGCCACCAATAACAACATAAATGTCCTCTGTGGGAACGGGGCTGCTGTTGCAAATGGCTCCTGTTCAAGAAAGCCCAGACACATCACATTGTATGTTATGGAAAGCTGAGTTACCTGTGTCTTCATCTCACACAGATCCTCAGCTTCTTTGAGAAGCGTGGCCTTGGGATCTACAGAACCACAACCCCTGTGAACTCTGGAAGGGTGTAAATGGAGCCTGCTGAGTCAGCTGTGTCTAGCTGCATTGCCTTTTGGCCTTGGTTTAAAATGTCAGTCTCTGACTCTCCCTTCAAAAAAATGGAGCTCTGGAATGTGGGCTGGACTTAGTATTTTTTCTAACAAAGGGGAAAAGGCAGAGTTGATGTATGTGACTTGAGGATTAGCTGATTCGAAGATGCTCTCTCCTCTCTCTCCTCTCCCTATGCAGACAGACGGGGGGGGGGGGGGGGGGGGCTATGTCATGGGTACCCGGTGGCCACTTCATGGAGCGGCCTGTGGGAAATCGAAACCTTCTGCCAAGTCACGTGTGCCAGCTCTGTGGAATCAGACGCCGCCTGCCTTCTGCCACCGCAGGCTCCCGTGACCATCCGAGTGGGAAAGCCTCAGCCTGAAGCACCAGGTGGAGCCGTCCTCAGTCCTGGTTCTCAAAAACTCTGTACGGCAACTGAATGTGTGCTTTTTAGTTACTGCTTTATCTACGAGGACTTTGTTAAAAGCCTCAGGAACTGTTGTGAAGACACTGCGCTCATCCTTCCACGTGGGGGCGCTGTCGTACAGCAGCACAGCCTATGAATCCCTCCTCTTATGGCAAAGACGAAACACTTCCATCCGGACCCCTCAAGCTGGGACTCAGCTCCACACATCATCAAGTTGTCACTGGACACTTGAGTTAAGTACTTTTACCTTCTTAAATATACAATTCAATTTTCATGAATAGTGAGATTTGTCACAATATCCCATTCATATCCCGTTGAGCAGATTGAGTACCTCGCATGACATGTTAATTGCTTCGATTTTTGACAGCTAAAAAATCACACAGTGGCATATGCTTTCAAAGGAGTACTTGCGATTCAAAAATATCCAATTTATATTCTTTTTTATTAGCATTGTATAAAAATATCACGAGCAAGCCTTCCCCTTAACTTTCTCAATTGTGATCAACAAAGGTTAACGTTAGGGGGGAAAAATGAGGTTTCCATACATAGCAGTTTCCTGCTGGTGAAGAAGGAGTGACTCTCAATTCATCCCCTCTGTTGTGGTGAGAACTGGAAGGTTATGAATGAATTCCTTGTGCTCCTGTTAGCCAAGGACTACTTAAATATTTCATTTTGGAAAAAAAAAAAGTTCTCACCAAGAATAACTGAAGCTTGAGTTCCAGAAGGTACTCCATCAATAACTGTAAAAATATAATGTAATCAGAACAAATGGCAGCTCCCAGGTCAACCATCCAATAGTGCTGATTTTATTTTTTTTATTCTGTAATTTTTATTGACACAAAGGATAAAAATCAGTAGGTACAGGGGGACAGCTGAGCTGGTTTGTTTCCATCTCTTATCTCTGACACAGAGAGCTTCTCGCTGGAAGAAACCACTCCGCCCAGTGCGCAGTGAGAATAGAATGCTGGACCTCTCACCTACCAGGCAACCCTGGTTGGTTCTCTGGCTGCTCCCTGGGCGGGGCCCCTCTCAACACAGACAGAAACCAGTTGGTTTCTGGTTGGGAGGCTCCCAGTAGCTGGGGGGAGGGAGAGTGGGCAGAAAACTCAGGACAGGAACACCCAACTGTTCTGAGTGCTTTGGGCTTTGGTTCAGGTCTCAGTGAGACAAGGAAGGGGTCCCAGTGAGGTTGCCCAAATGCTGTGTAGCTTGCCACACAGGCCTCCAGCTTCCTGCTCTCTTGCAGTAGGAGCATAGAAGATCAGGTTGCTGTACACAGCCCTGAGGAGTACCATCAACTTCGCACCCGTTTTGAGGTGTTCCTTTCCTCGCCCCCATCCACAGGCTCCTCCCTGGGGCCCTGCACACCGTGTCCTTCCTCTTTCTGGAATGTATATGTGTGCCCCAGTCCCTAGACAGGACCCAATTGGTGATGTGATGCCTCTCGCTGAGTGGTCATCAGCAGGGAATGAAGGAAAGCTGAAAGGGTCTGATTGAAACAAATATACTGCAAGCGGGGAAAAAAGGTGACAGATTTACGTTTTCATGTCTTTTAATTAAAAAAAAAAATCTGAGGCAGTTTATCAGTCACTTGTCCTGTTGCTGAGATAAAATTCTTCCCACAAAACCAACTTAAACTGCTATCTGTCCAACGCCAGCATCAGCCTGTCACCCAGTCACACTGCCTTGCTACTGAACATTGTTCTATGGTTAAATTATACATATACATGTACATAATTTTAAAGCAACTTAAGAGACTTTGGCTCACAATTGAGGGTGGGATGTGACAGTGGCGGGAATGCGAGGCCCTGGTCACAAGGCGCCCACACTTGGGAACAGCGATAGATGAACACTGATGCTCAGCCCAATTCCTCCTCTTTATTCACCCATGGGACTTGGTCTCCCAGTTAGGCTGGGTCTTTCTGCTTCAATTAATCTAATCTAGACAACCCCTCGCAGGCACACCCAGGGTCTGTCTCCTGTTTGCCATTTCTCGAGCCCTTTCTATTTTTAATAAAATCTTAACTCTGCTTCTCACTGACTAGCCCTGAAATCCTTTTGTGTTTCAAAAACCGCAGACCTCATTTTGCAGCACAGTTCCTAACAGAACCAGGGAAGTCTTCAGGCCGCTGAAGATGATAGCAAGTCCTTGTAGCATCCAACGGGGTGACTATCAGAAGCCACCAAATCTCCTTGTGTCCAACACAATCACAAAGCCCGTGAGGATGGCCACCAGCAAAGTGGGTGAGGGTTCTTTGTCTCTGACCCGGTTGCCTTTTGGCATCTTCTATGATGCTGAGACAGACTGATTTGTTAGCTCACACATGGATAAAATTCAAAACTATGTGCATCTCTTGGCCCTACTGATAACAGGCTCTGCTAGTTAAGTTACCCACTGGGACTGAAACCCAGCACTGACCAGGCAGGTTTCTCCTCAGGTAAGCACTCCAATGGCTCTGTCCCAAAAATATGTTAGGCACACAGAAGTACAAAAAAGACCTGTTAGCCATTTAGCCTGTCCCTTGCTAAGATGAGAAATTGAAAAGGCAACTAGAGCCAAATTGTGTCTCTGGTCAGTCCACAGATGTCAAACAGTCCTTACTCCACATGACAGAATTGCAGTCAAAACGCAGAGGTACTAAAGTAGCACATTTAGCCAGGAATTCAAAATACCTACATGATACATCCCCATCCTAACAAAGAGAGGTTTGTGGTCCACACTACAGGGAGAATGCAAAAAAATTTACATTATTCCTTTCCACACAGATGGAGCAAATCTTTAAAATATGAAAATAAGCTTCTGTTTTTCATTCCTCAGTGTCGACATGCAAAACATCAGAACCCTTAATGAAAATTTAAAGGTCAGTCCCTCTTCCATTTATTTCTATTTGATCTGTTGAGACACTTTAAACCCTGTGTAAAATCTTTGACTATAATTGATTTGGTTTAAAGGTTATTGTCAGATGTTACATTTCAAATGCAAATTTGTATAATCAGAACAGGACTTCTCCACCCACATTTGCTGTTTATAGAGACTTTTTATCCATCTCTCTCTAAGATCTTTTTTTTTTACATTGTGTGTTTGTTATCTGTGTCTTCCTGTGTGTGCGTGTTCATGTGTGTGCAGATGCATGTGTGTGTATATGTGCAGATGGAGGCCAGAGAACAACCTGTTGTTGCTCAAATGATAGTCACTGTTTCACTGTAGGGTGTTTTGTTGTTGTTGATGTTGTTGTCATTGTTGTTTTGGTTTGTTTAAAGGATGGCGTCTCTCACTTGCCTGGAACGCCATCATGCTACACTGGCAGGTCAGGGGCCAGGATCACAAACACACAATGCCAGCTCTTGTCTTTTTTCTTTTCTCTCCTTTTAGATGTGAGTTATGGGAATAAACTGGTTACTCACACTCGAAAGGCAAGTACTTTGCTTACTGGACTATGTCCTAACCCTAAGTTTTCACTTTAAAAAGTATTCATTTTTAGGGACTGGAGAGATGGCTTAGTGGTTAAAAGCACCACACTGGCTGTTCTTCCAGCAGGACCCTGGTTCAATTCCCAGAACCCACATGGCAGCTCATGACTGTATGTAACTCCAGTTCCAGGGGATCCCACACAGACACACAGGTAAACTAAACCCCAATGCACATAAAATTAAAAGTAAATCAAAGGATAAAAAATTTAAAAAAAATTTATGTGTGTTTGTGTGCACATGTGCTAAAAGAGGAAATCAGATTCCCTGGAGCTGGCATTACAGGCTGCGAGCTGCCTGATGTGGGTGCCGAGAATTAAACTCTGACCCTCTGCAAAGGCGTCAGGTGCTCTCAGTCACTGAGCCATCTCTCCGGCCCTGTGGAGACATGTGTATTTCATTTTCTGTGAACTTCCTACACAGTCTGCCCATTTCTCTTCTTAATATGGAAGTTCTTATATAAGCATATATAAGAGTATATTCTATATAAGTTTGAAAGGTCCTTCCTCCTAAATACAAATGTCAATCTTTACTCAGCTCCTGCCTTGAGTCTCCTTATGCCTTTTGTTTGAGCATTTGTTGTTTGTTTCTTCTGTGTGCAGATCCATTTCTTTCTATCTAGCCCATCTTACCAGTTTACTGATACCTCCTCCTACTGGTTCACTTAGAAAGGCGTGTGTGTGTGTGTGTGTGTGTGTGTGTGTGTGTGTGTGTGTGTATGAGTGAGTATGTGTGTGCATGTGTGTGAGCTTATGAGTGCATGTGTGTTTGCCTGCATGTATATGCGTGCATGTGTGCATATGTGTGTGGATGTGTGTGCACGTGTATGAGTGAGTTCATGAGTGCATTTACATGTGTGAGTGTGTAGGTGTGTTCAAGAGTGCGGCCATTTAAAAATGTTTTCTTGATGCCATCCCAAGATTTTCAAACATGTAATTTTAAGTCACATCTAAGTCATGTTGGGAAGAGTTCAGCTCAGCAGAATTAGTTGGGGATGATAGAGGATGTTCAGAGTAGCAAACCAGGAAAGAACCGGCACACAGAATGCTTTCCCTTTGAGCATAGTTTTAAAGGCTCTGTTCCAAGATGGACAGAGATTGTGCATGCCTTTAATACTAGCACTGGGGAGGCAGAGGCAGGCAGATCTCTGAGTTCAAGGCCAGCCTAGTCTACAAAGTGAGTTCCACAACAACCAAGGCTATACAGAGAAACCGTGTCTCAAAAAAAAAAAAAAAAAAGAGGAGGAGAAAGGAAGGAAGGAAGGGAGAGAGAGAGAGAGAGAGAGAGAGAGAGAGAGAGAGAGAGAGAGAGAGAGAGAGAGGCTTTTCTGTTCCAAAAGGAGGCATGGGTAGAACGCAGGGAAACCATATAGGATGGTTGGCACCCTAAACCTATCTGTAGTGGTTTGAATAAGAATGGGCCCTGTAGATGCATACATTTGAATGCTTAATCACCAGGGATCTGGAAAAAAAAAAAAAAAGGATTAGGATTTGTGGCCTTGTTGGAGTAGGTGTGACCTTGTTGGATGAAGTGTCACTGAGGTTGGGCTTTGAGATTTCAGACGTTGAAGCTTCTGAGTGTAGAACTCTTAGCTACCTCTCCAGCACCATGTTTGCCTGCCTGCCACCATGGTGACAATGGACTAAACCTCTGTAACTGTAAACAAGCCCCCGTTAAATACTTCTTTTATAAGAGTTGTAGTGGTCATGGTGTCTTGTCACAGCACTAGAACACTAACTGGATACTAGTGACAGGTGGGAGTCACCACCATGGTAGGTCTAGAGCCAGAAGGAAGAGAGTTACTCAACTGTATGAAGGCTTCCTGGCCACAACTGTGGCTTTCTGTGGATGGCACAACCAACTTGCCAACCTGCAGTGACTCAGCACAGAGGTAAGCAATAAAAACTATGACCTTCTCTTCCTTCCATCCAATCTCCTGCCCACGCCCCAGCAACCAAATGCATCCAGAGGCAGAGAACAGGGGAGCTCACTGCTGTGGTCCATGGGCTGGGCCAGCTTCCAGGAACACAGAGAGAGCGGGAAAGACAAGGGACAGACAGACAAAGAACCTGTTTAATTTGCAGCTATGAACACTGCATAAGAGGAGGAAAGCAATTTCCTTAAGTATAATCTTCTTTTGCTGAAAGAAATCAAGGGCTTTCTGTGAGGACTGAGGTAAGCTGGAAGTGATGGAGAATCAGAGCTGCCACGCTGGAGATAGCCACAGGTTATTTAGTGAGTCATTCTTATAAGATGAGAATATTTTAAAATAACTCTTAAGGAAAAAATGTATTACAGTGTGTAGGCCAAGTATAAAAACTTTTAAAAGGCCAGAATTCCTCAACTTTTGTTAGTAAAATCCCAATTTCTAGAACTGGAAATGGAAGGTTGAGAAGGATGGATATCAGACATTTTTTCTCCATTTTTTTTAATTGCTATTGTTGTTTTGTTTTTAGAAAACATCCAGAAAGAATAGGCTCGCTGAGAAACAGAAAAGCAAAGCCCGCCTCTGACATCACAAGGTGAAACTTAAACCTCAGGAACTGCAGAGGGATGGGCTTGGTTCCCAGTGGGTAGGCGGGGGGGGGGGGGGGGGGGGAAGAAGCCTCCTCACAGTTGCTGATCTGAGATAAGTCTGATGGGCAGCCCGTGAGAAAGAACCTGGAAGAGAGGGTGACGACCCATGCCCAAGCCAGAGGGCAACGTGCAGAGACTGGAGGTGGAAGAGATGAGGGCAGAGCTGAAAACAGTCACTAAACCACACATTTGTAGGTTGGTCTCAGTCTGCCCACCAGGAAACCTGTAACATTGTATAGCTAGGATTTGGCTTTAGATGATACAAGCTAAGATGACTCATCATCTAAACCTGTAAGAGAGGGGGAGAGAAAGGAAGAGAAGGGAAGGACAGGAATGGACCAGGGACATGTGGAATTTTCAAGGATATGTTCCCCAGTGACTTACTTCCTCCAACTAGTCTACACCTCCTAATTGTCTCTCTCCCAAAAAATGCCACCAAATTGTGAATCTACCATTATTAGATGAAACCAAGCAGTGGGTCAGACCCAGTGGATTCCCTAAGGCTCTTCCCCTGAACACTGCTGCCCTGAGGATCAGGCCTTCAACACAAGAGCCTTCTGGGGGATGCACACACATATACACATGCACACGAACACACACATAGAAGCACTCTTGAACACACCTACACACTCACACATGTAAATGCACTCATGAACTCACTCATACACGTGCACACACATCCACACACATATGCACACATGCACGCATATACATGCATGCAAACACACATGCACTCATAAGCTCACACACATGCACACACATACTCACTCATACACACACACACACACACACACACACACGCCTTTCTAAGTGAACCAGTAGGAGGAGGTATCAGTAAACTGGTAAGATGGGCTAGATAGAAAGAAATGGATCTGCACCCAGAAGAAACAAACAACAAATGCTCAAACAAAAGGCATAAGGAGACTCAAGGCAGGAGCTGAGTAAAGATTGACATTTGTATTTAGGAGGAAGGACCTTTCAATCTTATATAGAATATACTCTTATATATGCTTATATAAGAACTTCCATATTAAGAAGAGAAATGGGCAGACTGTGTAGGAAGTTCACAGAAAATAAAATACACATGTCTCCACATGAGGAGATGATATTAACCCAGAATAAGAGAAAAGCAACTTAAAACATTGTCTGCATTTTTTACTTCTATATTTTTATGTGCATGCACGTGTGTGTGTGTGGTGTATGTGTGTGTGTGTGTGTGTGTGTTTTTCTTTTTTTTTCCTTTTTTTATTAGGTATTTAGCTCATTTACATTTCCAATGCTATACCAAAAGTCCCCCATATCCACCCACCCCCACTCCCCTGCCCACCCACTCCCCCTTTTTGGCCCTGGTGTTCCCCTATACTGGGGCATATAAAGTTTGCAAGTCCAATGGGCCTCTCTTTCCAGTGATGGCCGACTAGGCCATCTTTTGATACATATGCAGCTAGAGTCAAGAGCTCCGGGGTACTGGTTAGTTCATAATGTTGTTCCACCTATAGGGTTGCAGATCCCTTTAGCTCCTTGGCTACTTTCTCTAGCTCCTCCATTGGGAGCCCTATGATCCATCCATTAGCTGACTGTGAGCATCCACTTCTGTGTTTGCTAGGCCCCGGCATAGTCTCACAAGAGACAGCTACATCTGGGTCCTTTCGATAAAATCTTGCTAGTAGTGTATGCAATGGTGTCAGCGTTTGGATGCTGATTATGGGGTGGATCCCTGGATATGGCAGTCTCTACATGGTCCATCCTTTCATCTCAGCTCCAAACTTTGTCTCTGTAACTCCTTCCATGGGTGTTTTGTTCCCAAATCTAAGGAGGGGCATAGTGTCCACACTTCAGTCTTCTTGAGTTTCATGTGTTTAGCAAATTATATCTTATATCTTGGGTATCCTAGGTTTGGGGCTAATATCCACTTATCAGTGAGTACATATTGTGTGAGTTTCTTTGTGAATGTGTTACCTCACTCAGGATGATGCCCTCCAGGTCCATCCATTTGGCTAGGAATTTCATAAATTCATTCTTTTTAATAGCTGAGTAGTACTCCATTGTGTAGATGTACCACATTTTCTGTATCCATTCCTCTGTTGAGGGGCATCTAGGTTCTTTCCAGCTTCTGGCTATTATAAATAAGGCTGCTATGAACATAGTGGAGCATGTGTCCTTCTTACCAGTTGGGGCAACTTCTGGATATATGCCCAGGAGAGGTATTGCTGGATCCTCCGGTAGTACTATGTCCAATTTTCTGAGGAACCGCCAGACTGATTTCCAGAGTGGTTGTACAAGCCTGCAATCCCACCAACAATGGAGGAGTGTTCCTCTTTCTCCACATCCACGCCAGCATCTGCTGTCACCTGAATTTTTGATCTTAGCCATTCTGACTGGTGTGAGGTGGAATCTCAGGGTTTTTTTGATTTGCATTTCCCTGATGATTAAGGATGTTGAACATTTTTTCAGGTGCTTCTCTGCCATTCGGTATTCCTCAGGTGAGAATTCTTTGTTCAGTTCTGAGCCCCATTTTTTAATGGGGTTATTTGATTTTCTGAAGTCCACCTTCTTGAGTTCTTTATATATGTTGGATATTAGTCCCCTATCTGATTTAGGATAGGTAAAGATCCCTTCCCAATCTGTTGGTGGTCTTTTTGTCTTATTGACGGTGTCTTTTGCCTTGCAGAAACTTTGGAGTATCATTAGGTCCCATTTGTCAATTCTCGATCTTACAGCACAAGCCATTGCTGTTCTGTTCAGGAATTTTTCCCCTGTGCCCATATCTTCAAGGCTTTTCCCCACTTTCTCCTCTATAAGTTTCAGTGTCTCTGGTTTTATGTGAAGTTCCTTGATCCACTTAGATTTGACCTTAGTACAAGGAGATAAGTATGGATCGATTCGCATTCTTCTACACGATAACAACCAGTTGTGCCAGCACCAATTGTTGAAAATGCTGTCTTTCTTCCACTGGATGGTTTTAGCTCCCTTGTCGAAGATCAAGTGACCATAGGTGTGTGGGTTCATTTCTGGGTCTTCAATTCTATTCCATTGGTCTACTTGTCTATCTCTATACCAGTACCATGCAGTTTTTATCACAATTGCTCTGTAGTAAAGCTTTAGGTCTGGCATGGTGATTCCGCCAGAAGTTCTTTTATCCTTGAGAAGACTTTTTGCTATCCTAGGTTTTTTGTTATTCCAGACAAATTTGCAAATTGCTCCTTCCAATTCGTTGAAGAATTGAGTTGGAATTTTGATGGGGATTGCATTGAATCTGTAGATTGCTTTTGGCAAGATAGCCATTTTTACAATGTTGATCCTGCCAATCCATGAGCATGGGAGATCTTTCCATCTTCTGAGATCTTCCTTAATTTCTTTCTTCAGAGATTTGAAGTTTTTATCATACAGATCTTTCACTTCCTTAGTTAGAGTCATGCCAAGATATTTTATATTATTTGTGACTATTGAGAAGGGTGTTGTTTCCCTAATTTCTTTCTCAGCCTGTTTATTCTTTGTATAGAGAAAGGCCATTGACTTGTTTAAGTTTATTTTATATCCAGCTACTTCATCGAAGCTGTTTATCACGTTTAGGAGTTCTCTGGTAGAATTTTTAGGGTCACTTATATATACTATCATATCATCTGCAAAAAGTGATATTTTGACTTCCTCTTTTCCAATTTGTATCCCCTTGATCTCCTTTTGTTGTCGAATTGCTCTGGCTAATACTTCAAGTACTATGTTGAAAAGGTAGGGAGAAAGTGGGCAGCCTTGTCTAGTCCATGATTTTAGTGGGATTGCTTCCAGCTTCTCTCCATTTACTTTGATGTTGGCTACTGGTTTGCTGTAGATTGCTTTTATCATGTTTAGATATGGGCCTTGAATTCCTGATCTTTCCAAAACTTTTATCATGAATGGGTGTTGGATCTTGTCAAATGCTTTTTCTGCATCTAACGAGATGATCATGTGGTTTTTGTCTTTGAGTTTGTTTATATAATGGATTACATTGATGGATTTTCGTATATTAAACCATCCCTGCATCCCTGGAATAAAACCTACTTGGTCAGGATGGATGATTGCTTTAATGTGTTCTTGGATTCGGTTAGCGAGAATTTTATTGAGGATTTTTGCATCGATATTCATAAGAGAAATTGGTCTGAAGTTCTCTATCTTTGTTGGGTCTTTCTGTGGTTTAGGTATCAGAGTAATAGTGGCTTCATAAAATGAGTTGGGTAGAGTACCTTCTACTTCTATTTTGTGAAATAGTTTGTGCAGAACTGGAATTAGATCTTCTTTGAAGGTCTGATAGAACTCTGCACTAAACCCATCTGGTCCTGGGCTTTTTTTGGTTGGGAGACTATTAATAACTGCTTCTATTTCTTTAGGTGATATGGGACTGTTTAGATGATCAACTTGATCCTGATTCAACTTTGGTACCTGGTATCTGTCCAGAAATTTGTCCATTTCGTCCAGGTTTTCCAGTTTTGTTGAGTATAGCCTTTTGTAGAAGGATCTGATGGTGTTTTGGATTTCTTCAGGATCTGTTGTTATGTCTCCCTTTTCATTTCTGATTTTGTTAATTAGGATTTTGTCCCTGTGCCCTTTAGTGAGTCTAGCTAAGAGTTTATCTATCTTGTTGATTTTCTCAAAGAACCAACTCCTCGTTTGGTTAATTCTTTGAATAGTTCTTCTTGTTTCCACTTGGTTGATTTCACCCCTGAGTTTGATTATTTCCTGCCGTCTACTCCTCTTGGGTGAATTTGCTTCCTTTTTTTCCAGGGCTTTTAGATGTGTTGTCAAGCTGCTAGTATGTGCTGTCTCCCGTTTCTTCTTGGAGGCACTCAGAGCTATGAGTTTCCCTCTTAGAAATGCTTTCATTGTGTCCCATAGGTTTGGGTACGTTGTGGCTTCATTTTCATTAAACTCTAAAAAGTCTTTAATTTCTTTCTTTATTCCTTCCTTGACCAAGGTATCATTGAGAAGAGTGTTATTCAGTTTCCATGTGAATGTTGGCTTTCCATTATTTATGTTGTTATTGAAGATCAGTCTTAGGCCATGGTGGTCTGATAGGATACATGGGACAATTTCAATATTTTTGTATCTATTGAGGCCTGTTTTGTGACCAATTATATGGTCAATTTTGGAGAAGGTCCCGTGAGGTGCTGAGAAGAAGGTATATCCTTTTGTTTTAGGATAAAATGTTCTGTAGATATCTGTCAGGTCCATTTGTTTCATAACTTCTGTTAGTTTCACTGTGTCCCTGTTTAGTTTCTGTTTCCACGATCTGTCCTTTGAAGAAAGTGGTGTGTTGAAGTCTCCCACTATTATTGTGTGAGGTGCAATGTATGCTTTGAGCTTTACTAAAGTGTCTCTGATGAATGTGGCTGCCCTTGCATTTGGTGCGTAGATATTCAGAATTGAGAGTTCCTCTTGGAGGATTTTACCTTTGATGAGTATGAAGTGTCCCTCCTTGTCTTTTTTGATAACTTTGGGTTGGAAGTCGATTTTATCCGATATTAAAATGGCTACTCCAGCTTGTTTCTTCAGTCCATTTGCTTGGAAAATTGTTTTCCAGCCTTTCACTCTGAGGTAGTGTCTGTCTTTTTCCCTGAGATGGGTTTCCTGTAAGCAGCAGAATGTTGGGTCCTGTTTGTGTAGCCAGTCTGTTAGTCTATGTCTTTTTATTGGGGAATTGAGTCCATTGATATTAAGAGATATTAAGGAAAAGTAATTGTTGCTTCCTTTTATTTTTGTTGTTAGAGTTGGCATTCTGTTCTTGTGGCTGTCTTCTTTTTGGTTTGTTGAATGATTACTTTCTTGGTTGTTCTAGGGCGTGATTTACGTCCTTGTATTGCTTCTTTTCTGTTATTATCCTTTGAAGGGCTGGATTCGTGGAAAGATATTGTGTGAATTTGGTTTTGTCGTGGAATACTTTGGTTTCTCCATCTATGGTAATTGAGAGTTTGGCCGGGTATAGTAGCCTGGGCTGGCATTTGTGTTCTCTTAGTGTCTGTATAACATCTGTCCAGGCTCTTCTGGCTTTCATAGTCTCTGGTGAAAAGTCTGGTGTAATTCTGATAGGCCTTCCTTTATATGTTACTTGACCTTTCTCCCTTACTGCTTTTAATATTCTATCTTTATTTAGTGCATTTGTTGTTCTGATTATTATGTGTCGGGAGGAATTTCTTTTCTGGTCCAGTCTATTTGGAATTCTGTAGGCTTCTTGTATGATCATGGGCATCTCTTTTTTTATGTTTGGGAAGTTTTCTTCTATTATTTTGTTGAAGATATTAGCTGGCCCTTTAAGTTGAAAATCTTCATTCTCATCAATTCCTATTATCCGTAGGTTTGGTCTTCTCATTGTGTCCTGGATTACCTGGATGTTTTGAGTTAGGATCCTTTTGCATTTTGTATTTTCTTTGACTGTTGTGTCGATGTTCTCTATGGAATCTTCTGCACCTGAGATTCTCTCTTCCATTTCTTGTATTCTGTTGCTGATGCTCGCATCTATGGTTCCAGATCTCTTTCCTAGGGTTTCTATCTCCAGCGTTGCCTCGCTTTGGGTTTTCTTTATTGTGTCTACTTCCCCTTTTAGTTCTAGTATGGTTTTGTTCATTTCCATCACCTGTTTGGATGTGTTTTCCTGTTTTTCTTTAATGATTTCTACCTGTTTGGCTGTGTTTTCCTGCTTTTCTTTAAGGGCCCGTAACTCTTTAGCAGTGCTCTCCTGTAATTCTTTAAGTGACTTATGAAAGTCCTTCTTGATGTCCTCTATCATCATCATGAGAAATGGTTTTAAATCTGGGTCTAGATTTTCGGTTGTGTTGGGGTGCCCAGGACTAGGTGGGGTGGGAGTGCTGCGTTCTGATGATGGTGAGTGGTCTTGATTTCTGTTAGTAGGATTCTTACGTTTGCCTTTCGCCATCTGGTAATCTCTGAAGCTAGCTGTTTTAGTTGTCACTGTTAAGAGCTTGTTCTTCAGGTGACTCTGTTAGCCTCTATAAGCAGACCTGGAGGGTAGCACTCTCCTTAGTTTCAGTGGGCAGAGTATTCTCTGCAGGCAAGCTCTCTTCTTGCAGGGCAGGTACCCAGATATCTGGTGTTCGAACCAGACTCCTGGCAGAAGTTGTGTTCCACTCACTAGAGGTCTTAGGATATCGTGTGGAATCCTGTGTGGGCCCTTGCGGGTGTCAGGCAACTCCGCTGGCAAGGTAACCCGGGGCTCGAGTCGAGCGGAAGGGGTTTGTGCCCCAGATCAGGCCCGGGTAGCCTGCTTCCCTATGTACCGCAGTCTCAGGTTCCGCGCGATTGGATTGGGGCCGGCACTGTGTTCCACTCACCAGAGGTCTTAGGATCCCGTGGGGGGTCCCGTGTGGGCCCTTGCGGGTGTTGGGCAAGACTCTGCTGGCAAGGTAGCCCGGGGCTCGAGTCGAGCGGAAGGGACTTGTCGTGTGTGTGTGTGTGTGTGTGTGTGTGTGTGTGTGTGTGTTTGTGTGTGTGCTTGTGGAGGCCAGAGGTCAACATCACTCACCTTTTCTTATTTTTTGAGACAGGCTCTCATTGAACCTGGAATTTCTTGACTGTCTGGCAAACCCCAGGGTCCTTCTGTCTCTGCCTCGCCTGTGCTGAGGTTACATACATGTGCTGCCTCCCCTGTGCTGAGGTTACATACATGTGCTGCCTCCCCTGTGCTGAGGTTACATACATGTGCTGCCTCCCCTGTGCTGAGGTTACATACATGTGCTGCTTCCCCTGTGCTGAGGTTACATACATGTGCTGCCTCCCCTGTGCTGAGGTTACATACATGTGCTGCCTCCCCTGTGCTGAGGTTACATACATGTGCTGCCTCCCCTGTGCTGAGGTTACATACATGTGCTGCTTCCCCTGTGCTGAGGTTACATACATGTGCTGCCTCCCCTGTGCTGAGGTTACATACATGTGCTGCCTCCCCTGTGCTGAGGTATCATACATGTGCTGCCTTGCCTGTGCTGAGGTTACAAGCAGGTGCTACACTCCCATCTTTTCCTGTGGTGAAGGGGATTAACTCAAGTCCTACCACAAACACCTCACCAGCTGAGGTCTTCTCAGCCCCTAAAACCTTCTTTAATTGGATAAATAGGTTCCATTTCTGATCAAACTGGAGGAAGCCCACTACGCCCTGTGTCTCACTCTTATTGTTAAAACATCTGACAAAATATACCAGCAATGAAGTAAATGGCAGCAGTGGACTGGACGGGGAACCCCAAAGTTGAAGAGAGATCAGTGCAGGGTAGTGAGCTTCCTCTTGGTTTTGTCGTTTTGTCTTTTTCCTTTCTCTCTGATACCTTTTTCCTTTTTCTCTTGATCTGAAGCCTGGCTGAAATGAGAGCTAACAATCAGAAATGATCAGGAAACAACTCCAACCACAGTGAGCAAGATAAAGCGAGGTGAAGTACCGACTGCTTTCCTGAGATTAGTTTATTCAGGAAGCTGGCGCCTAAGACAGGGAGAGAAAAACTGTCCTTTTAGAGCAGTGATTCTCAACCTTCTTAGTGCTGCAACCTTTTAACACAGCCCCTCTGCTCTGGTGACCCCAACCATGAAACTATTTTATTGCTACTTCATAACTGTGACTTTGCTACTGTTATGAACCATAATATAAATATCCATGTTTTCCAATGGTTTTAGGTGACCCCTGTGAAACGTCATTGGAGCCCTCCAAAGGGTCCACAACCCACAGGTTGAGGACCACTGTTCTAGAGGAAGCAACTGGAAAGAAGGACTCTTGGGAACATGAGAGCATGGAGCCTTGCAAAGGGGGTTGTTACATAGCAAAGAATAACTAAGACATGCCTGTCCTAGCCTGCTTCTTTGGTTGCTCCAATAAAATTTAGACCAGAACTAACGTGGGAAGGAAAGGGCTTATTTGACTTATAGTCCATCATTAAGGTAAGCCAGGTCAAGAGCTCAAGGCAGGGTCCTGGAGACAGAACTTGAAGCAAAGACTACAGAAGAATACTGCTGCTTACTGCCTGCTCTTTTAAACAGCCAGGTTCCACCCTCTTAGGATGGTACCACCCATAGTGTGCTGGGCCCTCCCACATCATCAAGAGAATGCTCCTCCCTACCCCCCCTCCCCCCCAACACACAAGCTCAAAGGCCAGTCTGATGGAGGCTGTTCCTTAATGTGATTTCCTCTCAGGCAACTATTGGTGTGTCAGGTTCACAAAAACTAAGTGGCATGGCACCATGACTCAGGCTCACATCTTGTACTTTGCTTTGAGATGGAGATTCACTACATTGCTCAGGCTGGTCTCTAGTTCCTCAGTTCAAGTGATCTTCCAGCCTCAGTCTGCTGAGTATCTGAGACTACAAAAGTGTGGGCCACCAACACAGCTTAACTAAATTTTGTTAATTCAGCTGTGATAAGATTACTCCCAAGAGGGCTGGGATAATCTCTTCCCTAGGATGCACAAGGCCCTGGGTTTAATCTCCAGTATAAAGACTATCTGAGCAAAAAGGATTTAATAGATATTCCATTAAAATGATTGTTTTTCAAAAAATTTCAAACATTTCCAATCAGATACCAAAGAATGAAGTTATATGCAAGGATGAATGTAAGTTCAGGGGCTGAGAAAATTGGAACTCTCCAACTGAAACCCACAAGTCTCCTGAGTCGTCAATTGACTCTAATTGTTAAAGTTCTGAAAGATTTGCCTTGGTTTTCAGAGAGAAGAGAGCTTCAGAATTCTGCTGAAAACCAGCCAAGAATTGCTCCTTAAGGCAGAGAGGGGGCTAGGAGGACAACCTCCAAACCGGAACACCCCCAGGGGTTGGGGTGAAGGCCTTGTCCCCTGGAGGAAGGCAAAAACTGGAAGGGTGTGGAGGGTGGAGGCTAGACGGTAGAGGGTAGAGGTGGGCAGGTGTCTGGATTCTGGTCTAAGAGATTAAGAAAAGGAAAGCGTAAGGAGCCTTATCCTTTCCCTTCCATTCCCTACCCAGCAAAGCCAAGACCCAGCCCGCACCCATACCACCACGAGGACCGCTAGCGAGGCCCCACCCCTCCGGATGAGGCTCCCTTTCTGCCGTGAGTGACAGCAACCCAAGCCCCACCCCACTCGCCACAGCCCCGCCTTTAACATGTCTCTCTACAACGACAGCTGATGAGGCCACGCCCATGCAGCACCACCACATCCCACCAAAATGAGAACCTTCATGGCCCCGCCCCTTCCGTCGCGGCCCCACCCCTCTCCCGAGGGTCAGCCAGTGAAGCTTCACTCTGACACCTCCGCCCCCCTTCCTCGGGACTTACAACTGTTAAGGCACCGCCCCTTTCACGGTGATCCCGCCCCCCACGCCGAGTGACAGCCGGAAGGCCCCGCCCCTCCCGGTCGTTGACGCCTCCTGTCGGCCAAGGCGCCACGCCCCGGTCGTGTATCCAGTCCGCCTTAGCGCCGCGGGCCTGGTTCTCCCCGCTCCCGCGGTCCCCGAGGACGCCGCGTGGGCGGCCGGTGAGTGGGGAGGGGCGCAGTCCGTGTGGTGGGCCCGCTGGGGATGCTCCCCCCCCGCGACAGGGAAAGAGCCACGGAAGCACTGGTCAGGGCTGGAGATCCGCAAGGGTGTGAAAGCCGGCGGAGGCAGGGGGATGTCGGCCGGCTCTGGATTTGCGTCAGGCCTGGAGCAGGGCCGTCTCTGACTGACCATGGGATCCCGGGGTGTCGGGCTGCTCTGATTGACACTTCGGGGAAGGTGCCCGGTAGCCTTGATTGTGTCACACCTCGCGGTCTCTCTAGGGTTGTGAACAGATCCGGTCTGAGGTTTCTGACCGGGCCCATTGTGCGCTTTCCGTGATAGGTGTCGCATGACTCCAGTGAAGGGTGCAGAGCCCTGTCCCTACCCGAAACCCTGTTTGTTCTTTCCCATAGCTGAGGCGGTGCGTAGACGGTCTGACTGAAGTCTCTTCAAGTTTGTTCCCACTCCACAGTTGAATCGCAATCCCTTAAACCCTGATGTTGTAATCGAATCCCGGCAGTTTTAAAAGTTTCAGGTGCACTGTGAGTGGCCTGGTTTCCATTTAAAGTCACAGTAACCTTAGAGGACTAGATATTTCTAAGGACTCTTTCTGTCTTTAAACAATTTTAAATGCAACCGTGCATCCCTTAACCAGGGTAAACTGGGAGGGAGATGCTTGCTGTTTACCTGGCATGAACGTCCGAGGGCACTCACACAGACAAAGAGGCTGTGACTTTACTAGGCATATAGTTTTGTTTTCTGGGGTTTTTTTGTTTTGGTTTGCTTTGGTTTGGTTTTTGGTTTTTAAAAATTTTTGTCTGTGCGTTCGTGTTATTGTGAGTGCAGGCAAACGGATACACACAGGCTTGTACAGGACAGAGGACACAGGTGTGGGCCCTTGCCTCCCACCGTGTTTGAGATAGGATGTCTTTGTGTCTTTTCATTTTTGCTGCTGTGCTGCCTGTTCCAGGCCATTCAGCCCTATGGCTTCTTAGGGTTTTACTGTCTCTGTCTCCCATATCACCTGGAGTTGGGATTACAGAAGCACTCTACTGCGTGCTGGAGTCCAAATTTAGGTCCTCTTGATGAGAAATGAGAGATGCAGAATATCAGACAGGCATAGACAAGGCCTGGTAAACTGTAACGAGTGTGCATTTGGATAGACTGTAGTGTGGTTGCGTGTGCGTGTGTGTATGAGTGTGTAAAGAGGAAAACTAGAAAGGTTGGAACACAGAAAAGAGGATAAAGTTGAGAATATAAATGCCCTGTAGGAATGCTCAGAACCCTATGACCTCTAGTAGCATTTTGTTTTTCTTCCTAATTTGTATATTTAAAAGTGTTTTTTTTTTTTTTTACATATTATTGTATGTGTGCATGTGGGTTTACACATACCATGGAATGTGTGTAGGGATCAGAGGTCAAATTCTGGGAGTCAATTCTCTCCTTTTGTGTATATAAATACACATATAATTAATGGGGTAGTATTCTAATATTAATTTGTGACTTTTTCCAACTTAACATTTTCTCATTTATCATTTTCCTTGATCACTAAATATTCACACTGAACAACCAGCTACTTCTTTCTAAAATAATAATAGTATTTCAGCTATGTGTTTAATACATGCATGCTTGGAGGTGAAGAATTAGGGCTGATCAAGGCAAGTATATTAGTAAGTGTTTAAATGCCATCTATGCTACATTGAGCTAGTCCCTCACAGTATATACATGGGTTGTCTGTAGCTCTCTGCATTTTTACACAGTAACACCTGCTTTTGGAAGATGCCAGCTCAGAATGCTGTTTGTCCTGGTTGTTTTTTGTTTTTATTTTTGTTTTTTTTTTTTTGTTTTTTTTTTTGTAGTTGTTGTTTTCAACTTGACACAAACTATCCTCATCTGAACAAATCCCTCCACCATATTGACAGGTACACAGATCTGTGGGGCATTTTCTTGACTGATGATTGATTGGGGTGGGGGTGTGCAGTCCACGGCCAGTGGAGCCAGCCCTAGGCGGGTGGCCATGGGTTGTATAAGAAAGCAGGCTGACCAGGCCAGTAAGCTGCACCCTCCATGGCCTCTGCTTCAGCTCCTGCTTTGAGTTTCTGTCTTGGCTTCCCAGATGATGGAAGTCAAAAAACCCTTTTCCTCCCAAGTTGCTTTTGGTTGTGGTGCTTATCAGAGCAATAGAAGCTCTGAGACAGTGTTACCTGTGATGTGAAGCTATGGTTGGAATACATGGTAGTTTTTATACATACTTATTAGAAAGGGGAAAATAAGGGATTTGGGGAAATAAAAGATTTTTATTTTGAAATGATTTGGGTTTGTTTTTTGTTTGTTTGTTTTTGTTTTGTTTTGTTTTGTTTTTTTGTTATCTGCAAAGGCATTAGAGTTCTCATGTGCCAGCTTCCCTGAGCCTTGTATGGTCTCAGTACAACAATTAGTGAACACAGGAAAGCAGCCTGACACAGTTCCATTAAGTGACTTGCAGATCTCAGTAGAGCACACCAGTCTCACACTTGTGATAGGATCCATTGTTGTACTTACCTATGGTGTACGTCCTTAGCATTTAACAAAGGCGTCCTCCCAGACAGGATGACCAAGTATGGAGTTGTGCAGTATAGCAAGCTTGCTAGGCAGCAACATCTTCCTTAAATTCATCTCTTGAATGCTGTGTATTAGGAAGGATGCTTATTTTCATTTCCTGTGGACACAAGCTGCTATTTGAGTAAATTACACACTAAAAAGGGTACTCTTTCTTGTGTGAATGTTTAGAGGGCTGGAGTCAACCTCAGGGGATGTCTCGGTTACTCTCCACCTTGTGTTTTTAAGTCAGGGTCCCTCACTGGTTGAAAACTCATCAGTTAGGCTAGGCTGGCTGACTGGAGGGCCCTACTTAGCTTTGCCTGCCCAGCACCAGGAATCCAAGCCTATGCTTTGATACCCAGCATAATAATGTGAGTCCTGGGGATGGAACTCAGGTCCTCATGCTGGAATGACAGGCAGTCTACTGACTGAGCCATCTCTGCAACAGAACAGCTTTAATCACACTCTGTATCAAGCACATCACCACCCAGTCACAGAATAGAGCTGATGAGGTCATCTAAGTGCCTTAACTTTTTGATTTACATAGGAATCCCACTAAGAATCTCTTAAAAGCAGAGTGCCAAGTGCCAACTCCTTACTCAGGCTGTTCTGGAACTCTCTGTGGTCCAGGCTGGCCTCAAACTTGCCATCTTGCTTTAGCCCAGAGAGCACGGGGACCAGATTTGTGCCGCCACTTCCAGCTTAATAAGATGGTTCATAACAACACTCCTGTGCGTGATTTCCTTTGTAGTTGGGAATTTGTGACTGTTCCACCGACTAGCTTAAATCCACAAAGAACACACTCCCCAGAACACAGCACCCTCATTCTTTCCTTGGAAAATCCCTTCCATGCACAACTGCCCCACCCTACCTCCTCAAAGTGAACTCAATGTCTTTCTCTGCATCTTAAGCACCATTCAGATCTGCCTGTTGTGGGCTAAGGATCTGGTGGCTAATGTGAAAACCCTGTGTATGTACAGTAGCTGTCTGTGCTCTCCAACACATGTGTCTGCTGTAATCCAACACATGGTGAAAGAGCACAGCCCACTGCAGCTTTCTGGAGCCTGTGCAGGGCTCCAGAAACCTGGGCTGCTCAGCTTTCTGGTCACTCTAGCTGTTGTCCTGATCACAGGCAAGCTGAACACAGAGGAGAAAGCCATCCTACCCCTTGGTGCCCTGGAGGTTGGTCTGTTGCCCCTGATACAGCCATGCCTGCTGCACACTAAAGCCCACACTGTCTAGTATCTTGGCTCCTCCTTTCTGTTTCCTCTGTGTGGCAATGGCAGAGCAAATTCCCATTGCGACTCCTGGCAAAGTGAGTCACAGAACTCAATTTAGGCCAAGGGTATTTTCACCACACAACTCTTACTCAAGCTGTCGGGGCTGCCAGTGAGCCAGGTAAGATGGAGGCCAGCACCCCATTGCCAGTTACTATAGTGTGAAAGTCTGTCATAACCATATCCTGCTGTGTGCAGAGCACAGAGAGGTATGGGAACCCCCCAGACAGGGCCACCCAAGAAGTATCATATGAAAAAGGGGGTCAGGAGAGAACACTTTAGTGCTGTTGCAGTGGGGAGATAAATACTCTGAGCAGTGGGCACTCTTAGTCGGGAGGAGGAAGGAGAGGATCAGTGGTAGAAGAGTGGGTCTACTCTCTAGGTAACCTGTTCTCCTGGTACACTGCAGCTCAGGTGATGACACAATTGCTGTGTAACTGAGTGTGGGTACCGACAAGCAGCTGTGATCACCAGGGCCTGCCTGCTGCCCTTCACTCTTCACATAGTTTGTATTGCTCACAGTGGAACCTAAGCAATTCTGACGGATGTGATAGATGTGTGTGCGTGTGTGTGAGGGGGTGTGCATTCCTGTGCACCTGCTTTCTGAGGCCAGAGGAGGAACTGGGATTCTGACCTTATTTTTCTCCTCCTATCCCTTTGAGACAGGTCTCTCTCTGGAATTAAGATGGTGGCCAGCAAGCCCCAGAGATGCCCCTGTTTCTGTTCTCCACAGCTCTAGGGTAACAGATGTGCATGTCCACATCTAGATTTTTATGTGGGTCCTGGGAATTTGAACTCAGCTCATCTTCTGGTATTACTTAGTAATATTTAGTGTACATTTTACATGGATTCATAAGTACAGTTTTCTTAAAACATTATGAGAGGAGTTGGCATCTATTAATAACTAAGTATAATTTCTTAAGATATTTGTTTGTTTATTTTATGTATATGAGTGCTCTGTCTTTACACACACCAGAAGAGGGAATCAGATCCATTACAGCTGGTAGTGAGCCACCATGTGGTTGCTGGGAATTGAACTCAGGACCTATGGAAGAGCGGTCAGTGCTTTTACAACTGAGCCACTGCTCCAGCCTCCCAATATAATTTTTAATGTATGTAGTGGGCTATTTCCTTTTTTGAGTGGTCCTATAATAACATACCATACCATATTAGGTTGTCTTTGTTGTTGTTTCTTTGATATAAACCCTAAATAAATACAATAAAATAATGAATTTTTATACTCACATTTGCTTTAAAGTTCCTTTAGAGACAAATTTCATTAATAAAGTGGTAATGAATGTCTAGATATATTTTGTTTAATTTTCTTCTTGGGGTAAATTTATGGAAATAATACTGTTGTTACTATGTAGACATATTTCTTATTGCTGGTTTGCTTTGGCAATAGGGATATATTTGGAAATAGCGATGTATCTTGTTACCATTTGTTTTATTACTGACCTTAAATGTCTTTTCAAATGTGGTTGGTATGATTCTTTTGACAGTTGTGTTTTTGTGTTTAGTGTGTGGGTTTTTGTTTGTTGTTGTTATTGTTGTCTTCCTGTTAATTTCTAGGCACTCTGCAGGTGAGAGATATTATCACTTGCTTGCCGTATATTGCCAATACTGTTAAGGGTCTGCCTTGGACAATGAATGGCAGAGTTTCTTAAGTGAGAATAAATAACAAGCAGTGCTCATTATGGGTTTCTAGGAGTGCTCATGTACCTGCTTTGAAGAGAGGCCTGTTCTGGTTTTCTCAGAAAGATTGTTTTACGACCTGGTGATTAAGAATAAGGGTAGACTCTGCACATCAGACAATGGAGAAAGGCCAGCGAGCTGACCTTTGATGTCTGTCCTCTGAACACTCCGCTCTCTCTCCTCCAGAGTTCTCATTTACCCCAGCTGGAAGCCATGTCTTGTGTGTGACAAACAGAAGGTTGTCACTCCCAGCCACCATTAAGAGACTAGGCAGACCCCCTTTTTAGTCTTCCCTGCCTCCTGGTTCCTTTTTCCTGAGCCTACTCTGTAATGACTTGATACTATTAGGCTCTATCATGGCATGGTTGTAGCAAACACACAATGCATGTTTATTGCTATTACTCATGTTGTAGAGACCATGAGCTGAGCCTCCCTTGGTAAACGACTGTCTTAACTTCATCATGCAGCTCAGGCTGGCCTCAAGCTCATGGTCCTTTTCCTTCAGCCTCAGTAGTGCAGACAGACACCACAGAGATGCACCACAGTGCTCTGTGCCCCAGGCCTCCTACTATGAAAGACACAGTCCCTCAGTTTATAGGACAGGGGTGTGCCTTCCTGCTTTCCTGCTGGTCTCCTGCTAGGACAGCTGCTGCAGTCAGTTGAAGGTGCATCAGAAAGAAAGCCAGTCTTTGTGACAGACTCTCAGAGACCTGTCGCTGCTGAGCGGGTGCTTTGCATCATTCTTGTCCTGCGGCTCCTTTGATTCCACAGGTGCTGCTCCCTCCCATCTAGAAAATCTCTCTACCAAGCGCACTATACATGTTGGTTGAGGTTATTGTCTGTATTTTGAAGGCTATGAAGCTAAGCCATGGCCCTTTTGAGAGCCAAGGCTTGTGATTAACTATTCTGAAGAAACCATTAGCTGTTTGGAAGCACTAGTTGATGTCTTCATAGAACTTAGCCTGCTGGTCTACAGCTAAACCACTCCTAACCCAGCAGATCTTGCCTGGTCCTAGAAGCTGAGCAGATCCAGGCTTGGATGGAGAACTCAGCACGATGACCGGTGGTTCCTGTGCATCTTCACACAGCGTCTGAAGCATCTGGAGACACAGGGTTCCAACTTTCTGCTGCTGAGATAAAACACCCTGGCCAAAAGGAATTTAGGGGAGGAAGGGCTCACTTCAGCTTACAGTTCTAGGTTACTATACATCATGGAGGGGAAGCCAGAGGCAGGAGCTCGAGGATGCTGGTCACCTGACATCCGCAGCCAAGAACAGAGAGAAACAAACGCTCCCAAGCGGCTTGCCTGCCTGCTATTCAGGTTCAGCTGTCTTCTCCACATTTGCACATCTCATGGCCCAGCCTAGGGGCCACCCTCAATAGTCTGCATCTTCTACACCAATTAACTATTAAGGCCTTGTCCCAGCATCATAGTCACAAGCCAACGGTATCCAGACACTTCCTCAACTGAGGTTTTTCTGTAAGGAGCTTCTAAGTTGTGTCAAATAGACATTTAAAATTAAGCACACGTGTGTTGTTTAGGTTAGTATTTGACATGCAATGGAGAAGGTCGCCCTAGTGGGGAGTGTGTAATTTAAACCTGATATTGGTTTCAAAAGCCTGTTATAGGCCAGACTCAAAGTCTACACTATTTTCAGGGCAGGAAGAAAAGGTTGATCAGTCCAAACCAGGCAATCTCTGTTGAGTTGAAGAGGTAGTGGCCCAGTTGAGCAGTGCTGTGTGCAAGTGAGTTTTCAGACTGAGTTTATAATGGAGGAGGGATCTGAAGCTGAGGCTGATGTTGTGGTTTTTAGGACAGGCATTGGCATTGCCAGGGCCGCTGGTCCTATAGCTGTAGGGCTTGGGTGTGTGTGGGAGATGTCCAGACGGGACTATTTATTTTTGTATCTGGAAGAGGAGTTCCCCTATTATGTCCATGATATACCATTAAGCCCAGACCTTTCGAGCCTCCCATCATCTGCTCTTTTGTCCCTTTTCCATGACTGAGATGGAGATGAGTGGGGTCCCTCACTGGTGTTGAGCCCACCAGTCCCCCACATCCAGGTGTGGGGTTCGTTGTCATGCCTATCATTGAAACAGATGGAGGCACACATAACCTTAAGAGTTAGTAAGTAAAGGGCCAGGCTTGCTCTGGAGACTCCCGGCTCAGAGGTGCCTGAGGAAGGCAAGGTTGGGTCTAGCTTTAAGAAGGGAGACAGTGCATCGTGGCTGAGGGGTTGGCAGTGAGAGCATGAGACTGGGTCACTCACCATCTCAAGTCACAATGCAGAGACTGACTAACGTAGGTGCTCAGCTCACTCTCCTATTTACTCATTCAGGTTCCTGCTCCTTGGAGGTGACTGTCCCCGTGGCTTCCCCACCATGATAGACTGTATCTCCTCACACTGTGAGCCAGAAGCAATCCTTTCATCTTGTTTCCTGCTAGATTGTAGGCCACAGCAATGAGGACAATGACTATTATTGTAGCATGTAAGAAAAGGCTCCATTTCACCAAAACCCCAACTACAGAAACAAAACAAAGGGTTGCAGTGATGAGAGACCATGTGTGTGCAGAAGGTCATGCTCAGTAGCAGCTCAGGGGAGGTGTTCTGGTGGGCATGCAACGCCCCTCCTCTGATTCAGGAAAACAGACTGCTCTGTCTCTACCATCCCAGGGTCCCTGGACAGGAGAGAGAAACATAGAGGAGGGCTGGCCCCTCCCCAGGGCGTTCTGGCTGTAGTTCTTGAACTCTCACCTGCCAGTGGCTGGAGTTTAGTCTATGTCCGTGTAACACAGCAGACTAGCACAGAAGTCCAGACATGCAGCGGTGGAGAAGGGGAATGAATGTTCAGTGTCTGTCAAGTGGCTTAGCTGCAGACAACTGTCCTGTCTTTGGCTGGACTCCTTCTCCATCCATGGTGTCTTGGTCACAGCTGGTTGTAGTCTGTATACAATACAGTCTTCCTTCAGGGTGAACTCCGTTCCTTACACTTTTGTTTACTCCGTGGGAAGGGAGCACGCCTCCTGCTGCAAGGAATGCCTCAGGCAAGAAACTTCAAGTCCCTAGTTTATCCCATTCAAAGACATTATGCAAACAACCCATTCAGCCCCCTGCTGTGAGACAGGCTTTCTGCCTCTCCACTGGTCTGGAGAAAGTGACAGAGCTGCTGTTTATCCTTGGGCTCTGTCTCTATCTTCTAAGAAAAACTTAAAGAGAAGCCCAAAGGCCCCTCCTCTGAGTCCGTGTCCGTCCGCCCCCCCCCCCCCCCCCCGTCCCGCCCCGCCCCGCCCCCCCCCCCCCTTCTGCTGAGTCTCTAATTTGATTCACTTCCTCAGAGCCTGTCACTGGAGGTGGAACCCTGATCTGCTTGGTTGGTTTTGTGGCTGCTGAAGTTTTTTGTTTGTGTTTTCTGTTTTGTTTTGTAGCTTTTGTTATCTTCTTATCTTTGAAACATTCAATTTTGCTGAAGTATTCAGACTCCAGCATCTACAATGTAACAAACTGGGGACCCATAAACACCTTAAACTGGAAGGATCCGAAAGGCCTACACTCTTGAGCCTACACCCCCATCCCCCAAACACAACACACACACACATACACACATATATACTCACATGGATACATAAAAATTCGTTGATTCTTTTATAAAAACAAGAAGAGGAAAGTATTAAATTATTTATCTATTAGGAGGATTTAGTGGAGTTAGGTGAGTAGATACTTAGGCCAGCCTCTCCTGTGCAATGGGCAATCAGTAAAGGGAGCCTCTCCCAGCTGACCAAAGCTCTGCCTACCTTACTGTGTCCTTAACATGACAGCTGCTCCCAGGAGCTTGATGGCTGCTCCCAGGAAGCACTGTGTTGTGTTTGTTACTCAGCTCCAGAAAGACCACACCAGGCCCAACTGTTCCCCGTGATGTTTATTGAAGGAGAGAAGGGCAAAGGTGGCAGCGAAAAGAGAAGGGGGGGAGGGAGAGGGAGAGGGAAAGGAAGAGAGGGAGAGAGAGATATATATCAGAGGGGTTTTCCTTTTATATAGATAGTGGCATAACTTCAGGTAAAGGTGGAAGGTGAGCTAAATGGATTCTGGGAATATAGTGGCTGTTGCCTGGGCGAGAGGTGAGCTGGTCAGGCTGTTGCCTAGGTGTGATGTCACAGGGTTAGGAGATCCTGATACCAACACTCTGTTTCCTCTTGCTATGAATGTTGACATTGTTTTTATTAAGTCTGAAAGTGCCACACAGAGACCGTCACTCATATGTGCCATTGGCAAGAGTGTTTTTATTTTGTAAAAGCAAGAAGCCTGCATACAAGGGTCCCACTTACAAAATTGGTGACAATGACAGACTAAGGCGCATAGGTCTTTTTATAGGGAATGAGGGGAATTTTAGCTAGGGTTTGGTCATCTAAACGTCACTGGTGGGTGCTGGGGATGCTACATGAGCCAGTTTCTGATTAGTTTTCCCCTTTTCCTATTACACACAGTCCCTTTCCAGTCACTGTTTGAAGGGTGAGAGGAAAGGGGTCCTTCCCCAGGAACACCTTGGTGGGCTTCTAGGGGTGTGGGCACATTAACTGTGGTTATCCCAGCCAGTATAGTATGGCGGCCTGGGTGAGGCTAGTGGTGGAGTTAATACAACTGCAGGTAAAGTTGAGCAGTCTAAGCAGGACTGATGTGTTGACGGCCCCAAGGAGGGGTATGATGACGGGGGCAAGACTGAGTTTATAATGGAGGAGGGATCTGAAGCTGAGGCTGATGTTGTGGTTTTTAGGACAGGCATTGGCATTGCCAGGGCTGCTGGTCCTATAGCTATAGGGCTTGGGTGCGTGTGTGGGAGATGTCCAGACGGGACTATTTATTTTTGTATCTGGAAGAGGAGTTCCCCTATTATGTCCATGATATACCATTAAGCCCAGACCTTTCCGGCCTCCCATCCTCTGCTCTTTTGTCCCCTTTCCATTACTGAGATGGAGATGAGTGGGGTCCCTCACTCGTGCTGAAGAAGCAAAAAGATTTAGTTTCCTGCTAATCCTCCCATCAGGGGTCCTGTACCATCCCTTTTCCTTGTACACTGCCAAGAAGGTTTGGATCCTCTGTAATTTCTTGTCGGTGTAAGTTGAGACCTCCGGCAATGTGGGTGTCACCATCTGGGGCAGCTGGGCCATTAGGGTAGTGGTGATCTAGAGTGCTGCCCAGTTTTTTCCTCCAAGGATGGCACCATCTTCCTTTGGTGTCTAGGGCAGTGATGACTGCTGCTTTCTTGGGCAGCCACACTGTTTGCAGGATCCTAATTTAGGCTCTCCTGCTTATTTTAGACAGTTTTCCTTCTGAGGTGAGAAGCCCTCTTTCCTATGGCTCTATGAACATGTGTGGTTGCCAAGGCATACTGGCTATCCATGTGGATGTTGAGTCTTTTTTCTTGGCCTAGCTGTAGGGCCTTAGTGCTTTCTGGGCTGATACTCCTGAAGGCAGGGCTTTTGCCCATATGGTTCTATCCTTGGTGATCATTTAGCCCCTGCATATCAGATGGCATCTTTGACAAGACTGCTGCCTTCTCAGTACCATGTTAATTCTGCTTCCTTAAGGGGAATGTCCTTAAAGTCTGGTCTTGTCCCTTGTAGGTGACTCAGAATCTCTGAACAGTCATGTAAAGAACTATCTAGTCCGAGTCAGGGAGCAGGATTACCGGGTTAAGGGCGCTGGTGGTGATGAACTCGATTTGGGGAAGGGTTCAGGAGCAGAGTCTGGTAATAGGTTAGCCTGGCATTGGTCAGCCACCTGTCAGGAGGAGGCTTGAGAACCCTTCAGTGGCCCACGGGGAATGAGTGCCAGCTCCAGGGTCTGTCTGAGTCTTTGACCAGCAAGGTGACGGGCATTATTATCCGGAGCCATGGGGGCCGTCCAGTTGCCACTGGGTCCAGTCGTTTTGACACATAGGCCACCGGTCTTTCCCAGGACCTGTGAGGCTGGGTAAGGACCCCTTCTGCTACTCCTTAATTTTCCCCCACATATAAGTGGACAGAATGGCTTGGTGACTTCTGGCAAGGCCAATGCAAGAGCCTCCAGTAAGACAGCGTTGGCCTTGCCTAATGCCCCCTCCATTTGCTCAGTCTGCTCCAATGGAGCTTTTCCTCCACAGGTCACCTCATACAGAGGATGGACAGACCACCTCATACAGAGGGTGGGCCAGATCAGGAAACCCAGGGATCCAGAGCATACAAAACCCGGCCGAACCCAGGGATTCCCTTACTTCTGGTGATTGGTGGGCCAGGGGATCCTTTGGTTTGTCTCTTCCCTTGTAATTGACAGCCATCTCTCCTTCCCCCTTGAGTATGCATCCCCGAGTTGGCAGAGCTGAGCTTTCTTGGCAGACCATGGAACCCCAGTCTTCCCAGTGTTTTGGGGACTTCCTTAGTGGTGGCTTTACAGGCCACCATGGTGTCAGCAGCAGTCAGCGAGTCTACTACTGCATCAGACTGACATAACAAGTCTACTACTGCATCAGACTGACATAGCAAAGTCTATATACTGTATCAGGCGGACATAGTGAAAGAACTCAGTGGGGAAACCCCCACTCAGCTCCCGATTCGGCGTGCACCCAAGAATCACGAATAGAACACAACACCTTGATGTAACAACAAGAGGTTTTTTAATGGCGGAGCTCCAGGTCGAAACGTATCTCACATAACAGGAGACAGTGGATTCGACCACGAGGCTTGGAAGCTAGGGGTTTTTATAGAAAAGGAGTGGGGCTGGGGGAGGAATTGGCGCGGTTTCACATGATTGGTCCATTTAAACATCAGCAGCCTGTAACATTTAACTTAGGTCAGAGGGGTGGCAGCTAGGGAGGCGATGGGCTTGCCCGGGCATGTCCTGGTCTGTTCTGCTATGTTCTCAGCCCCAGGTTTCAAAGCTCAGAAACAACTCTTTGGGCTATTTAACATACATTACATGAATTACAGTTTTATTTCCTTTCATTAGCAAGTCTCCTACTGCATCAGGCTAACATAGCAAGTCTATATACTGCATCAGGCTAACATAGCAAGTCTACTACTGCATCAGGCTAACATAGCAAGTCTACTACTGCATCAGGCTGACATAGCAAGTCTACTACTGCATCAGACTGACATAGCAAGTCCACTAATATATCAGACATACATTTGGGTGGGCTTGCTGTACTCAGTGAGTATCAGTGCATTCCCATTGTCCCCTGTACCCAGGTTTGTCTTTGAGATAGTGGCCTCAGGGGTTGTTTTAAAATGGAGTGTTGTGCCCCTGTGTCCACGAGAAACTCGATGGGCTTCCCTTCTACTTTTAGGGTTACCTAAGGCTCAGGGAGGAGTGCCAAGGCCTGTCTCCCCTATTCACTCATTTCCTCTAGCTCCAGCACCTTAGCTTCTGTGGGAGTTTTCTGCTCAGAGCATTCACTTTTCTCCTAGGAAGTCCTAACTGTTTATAGTAAGCACGCTGATCCTTCTGTAATCCTGACCTTGGTGAATGTCTGGCGTTCCCTGATTGACAAAGGCCATATTTACTGCCAACTGGTTTTCCTTGGCCTATGGGTTTAAGGGCGTGTTTCCCTAAGCTTCTAGTTCCGGTGACTCATCCTGTTTCTGCCATACCTGGCTCACTTTGAACAAATTTGTTGGCCACCTTGCAGCTGCCCAGAGACACCCCATTAGAGTCTGGAGGTAGACCTTTAATCTCTCCCTATCTGCTGCAGTGTTGAAGTCCCAATCAGGCCAGGTCAAGGGGAACTTCTCTTGATGTGTCAGGTTGTTGTCCTTTCTGGTCCCAGAACCAATTTCCAGGTCTTAGTCAGGATCCTCTCTCTTTCTTCAGTGGTAAAGAGGATCTGAAACAATTGGTAACAATCATCCCATGTAGGCTGATGGTTAAAAAGGACAGAGTCTAACAATCAGTAAGTTTTGCAGGCTTTTGAGAAAATTTGGGACTTTGTAACTTCCAGTTGTAGAGGTCACTAGAGGAGAAAGGCCAGTGAATAAACTGCTGCCTTCCCTGTGAATGGGGTGGGGGAGGGAGGGATGCACACAGAGAAGTGTAGTACACTTGGCCCCAGTGAGTGGTGGACTTGCTGTTTCCCCTACAACTTGTCTTGCCCTGGCTTCTCTCTCCACCACTCTCCCCTGCCGCTTTCCCTCCTGCCCCAGATTTCTACATCTTGCGTGCGCCCAACTGGCCAGGAAGAACGACGCTGCAACAGGATCTTTCTGCACACGTGTTTATTCAGTCCTGTTTCTTCTTGTTTATATCTCCCTTGTTTATATCTCCCTTGTTTATATCTCCCCCGAACCCTGGGCCTCTCACTCTTTTATACTCTCAGTTCCCATCCACGCACAGCAGGCCACGCCACCTCACCAGGCACGCAGCTTCAGCTAATCAGGGCAGCAGGGGCAAATCTCCACCAAATTGGATTCACCTGTATCCTGGTACACCTGCGCAGCACTCAAGATGTTTGTGTCTTATATGAGGAAGTCAGGTGCAAGTCATATGACTTAGCTGCAGTCCCTGGCGCCTTTGGGACTGCCGCCACACCCGCTCCCCACAATTCCCCCTTTTTTCTTTTTTGGCAGAGAGAATGTCTGTAGATAGCCCCCCGCAGCCATGCCCCTTACCTGTCCTTGGGTGACAAACAGCATTGGTTTGATCCCTGTCTTAGGTTGGTGACATGCCCAGGGAGTCTTATCACTGACTACCTCTCTATCATGCCAAGCCACACCTGGGGAGATTGTGTTTTGCTTGCGGCAGGTGCATCAAAAGGCCAGGATGTTAATTAATCTATGGCCAGATCTTAATCGCTGCAAGCAAGCCTCATGGGTGAAGGTAGAGGTCTGATCCCCAGTGTGCAAGCATAGGGGCCCTACACAAAACCATCCCTTAGGCTCATCACCCAGAGAGGTCTTGGCCAGCTCCCGTGTCGTTTTTCCTGGGGGAAGGGAACTAGGACACTGAACCTTCATGCAATCAGACGTGCCTTCCACAGGATGCCAACAGCAAGCTATCCTCTGTGCAGTGCTTAGTCTCGCAACCCATGGCATAACGCAGCATAATTTCTTTTAGAGCGGCAAACCGAATCTGAGGAGATTGTCCCACCTCCACTGCAGCAAAAGCCTATGCTACCATGGCGAAAGTGCGGGCCTGCACACTCTGCACCTAACACATGTGCCAAACACACACACACTATAACAAGCATACATCCCAGGGCTCTCATCCCTGCTCATCTTCCCTGAAGCAAGGGATAGATGGCCAGCGGGGCTATCTCTTTAAGGGGAATTCAGGGATCAAAAAGCGTGGAAAAATTTGAATGTCATGTCGAGCTGGTATCGGCTTCTGGAACACCGAAAGGATCTCTCATCTCGGCTCCATCCTTTGTGCTTGTGGGATCATCCACCACATCCACAGGGGCAACTGGATCAGGAGCCTCATTCTTGTAGCGTCTCACCAATCTCTCTGGCACCCAAAGAGGTTCCGTCTGGTCCTGTGGGAATACACAAACAGACCCTCTCGCCCACGTCAATACCTGATCTGGTCGATCCCAGGGGGGATGGACACAATACCTCGTGGTGATGAGACCATAACCTCAATCACCTGTGTGTCCATCTGGGAAGTCAATATGAAAGTCAAGTTTTCACTAGCTTCCCCTCTGTTGGGCAATGATTTCCACGCCCTTATAGCAATCTGATTCACCTGCTCAAACACCTGCACTGGATATCCTGTCTGTTGTTGTGCAAATCGACCTTGATCAAGCAGCATATCTCTATCCCATGCAAATTCAGCTTGATCAGTGAAAATAGGACATCCCAGCAAGGAGAATCTATCCTCTTTCCAGACCTCCGGACAGAAGGTCTGCCCATAGATGGCTGACGAGGAGGCATAGGGAGGGGGAGCAAAAGCTAATTCGCCTTCCTCCTCTGCCTCAACTCTTTTATTTTGTCTTTTCTGTCCACCTGATAACACTGTGTCTCCTTTCTTTTTCCTTTTTCTTTTTAAGCCCTTCTCCTTTTCCGACATACTTTCTTGTTGCTCTGTAAGGATTTGCTGACCTGTCTTGACTGCCTCTCGATTCAAACAGTAACAGAGTCCATATATCAGAACAAACAAGACCAAAACTATCAGACCTACCCACAAAGGGTCAATGGGAGAAAAAAGCATAACTACACAGCGAGGATCTATTGATCACTACACTGAGTTTATCATAGTTCCTTAACTTGTCCCCAAACCAGGAACCTTAACTTGTCCCAAAACCAGGAACCTTAACTTGTCCCAAAGCCTGCTTCCTGGCAACTTTATATTCGCCTCTATTTTATCCGAGGTCCTTCCCAAACTCCTGGGTTACTTTGTGCCTACTTCCTGGCAACTTTATGCTCACCTCTATTTTATCCGAGGTCCTTCCCAAACTCCTGGGGTTGCAAGTTTCACTCACCATGAACTTACCCTGCCGGCAACCACTGACTGCTGAAAGTTCTGAACTCGGTGGGGGAGTCGGTTCCCCGTACGGGCCACCAATTGTCGCTCCCGCTCTCGACCAGCAAGAACGACGTGACCACCAGTCCTTCTAACAGCAGTTTATTCAGTCCTCATCTTTCTTCTTTCTCTTCATCAGTACCGTTCCCCAGCTGAAGAGTTCTGAATCCACGCCGGATCCTTCTCAACAGTCTGTTTTACGGGAACACCTCATTACCGTGACCCGCAGTTCTGGTTCCGGAATGAGGGATCTTCCTTGCGCCAGTGATGGTTAACTCCCGTCCCGAGTTTTCTTGTCCCGGGTTTTTTCTTCCCGGATTTTCTCGTCCCGGATTTCGGCACCAACTCTTACGTGCGCCCAACTGGCCAGGAAGAACGACGCTGCAACAGGATCTTTCTGCACACGTGTTTATTCAGTCCTGTTTCTTCTTGTTTATATCTCCCTTGTTTATATCTCCCTTGTTTATATCTCCCCCGAACCCTGGGCCTCTCACTCTTTTATACTCTCAGTTCCCATCCACGCACAGCAGGCCACGCCACCTCACCAGGCACGCAGCTTCAGCTAATCAGGGCAGCAGGGGCAAATCTCCACCAAATTGGATTCACCTGTATCCTGGTACACCTGCGCAGCACTCAAGATGTTTGTGTCTTATATGAGGAAGTCAGGTGCAAGTCATATGACTTAGCTGCAGTCCCTGGCGCCTTTGGGACTGCCGCCACACCCGCTCCCCACATCTACACATAGCAGTTTCCTGATGGTGAAAAAAGACTAAAGTGTGGAGAGAGAACTTTCTCTTCACAATCTCCTGAGGGGCAGGATGGCAGAAAGGGGAGCTGATGGCCTAGCCCTCTCTCCTTTTCTCTTTTTTTCTCTGCTGTCACAGCAGTGACAGCCCCTAGGGGGAGGAAAGAAGAGTTTTAATGGGGCAGGAGGCTCTTCCACCAGGGTCTGCCAGGTGGTTATATAGGCAACCTGATCCTGGTGGCCTGGCTTTCCATAGACAACATCCTTAACCCTATAGATGGTGGGGCAGTTGGAGGTTTCTTCTGGCCATCTCACATTGAAGGTGGGCCAGTCATTTCTGTAAAAGACAGACATCTTTTTCTTTTCTACATGAAGATCTTGTCTGGTGCTAATTTACAGACCTTCTTGAAATGATCTAACACAAGACTCAAGCGGGTGGAACTGGTTTGGCCCATGTTTAGAATCAAGACAGTTACAAATAGAGACATAAAAGTCAATACAAATAGAAATGTACCAGTATAGTGTGAGAAAAAGAACCAAAATTCAGAAGGAAGGCCTGTCCTATAAGTGGGTTCTATGTGGCAGGAGTGAACTACCAGAGGGATCAAGGATCAAGTGTGTCAGAGGCGTCTTTTGACCTACTTGGCACAGGTTCCACTGGTCCATCTCCTTAAATCACTCGGGCTTCTAGAAATTGGCTTAGGCCATTCAGACTCAGACTGTCTAGGCATACAGGGGCACAGACAACACAGAGCCTCAGACAGAGACACAGACAGAGCATTTACTCAGCAATGGGTGGCCAAACACTCAATGTGGTGAGGGCCTTGGACACTTCCTGGCCAATGCAACAAAAGTTTAAGTCTGAAAACACATATAGACCACCACTCACATATGCAATTGACAAGGGTGTTTTTATTTTACAAAAGGAGAAAGCCTGCATGCAGAGGTCGGCCACTTACAAAAATGGCGAAGATGACAGACAAAGGCACACAGGCCTTTTTATAGGGAACAAGGGGAGTTTTAGCTACGGTTTAGTAATCTAAAACTTTATTGGTGGGTGCTGGGAATGCTACATGGGTCGGTTTCTGATTGGCTTGTGTCCATGTGGTCAGTGGGCTGCAATCCTGTGACATGAACATTTAACCACAGGCTGAGAGGCCCAAACCATATGAAGCTGTCCAGCACAGATGGCCCATCCTGAGATAAGATATTTCTCCATCGTTGTGGTTATCTCCAGGCTCTTCTTTGGATGAGTGATTTTATAGCTTTGCTCTTGGAATTTACGGTCTGTTCTTATGGTCTAGTTCTTGGGACTTATGACTGGGTTATGGCCAGTTCCTGGAAGTGCCTTTCCTTTTGGAGTCAGTCCTGGGCCTAAAATGGAGTTTATGTTGGCCTCACATTTTCATGTCACCATTTCAGTGACATTTAGACAGTCTTTTTTCTAATTGTGTATGTGAAGATATATAGTTCACATCTTTAATCCCAGCACTCGGGAAGCAGAGAGGCAGGTAGATCTATGTGAATGTGAGGCTAGCCTGGTCCATCTACATAGCAAGTTCCAAGTCAGCCAGGGGTATAAGCTATGTAATGAGACCTTGTCTCAAAAAAAAAAGTAATAAAAAAGTGTGTGCACATGTGGGTGCATGTGCATGTGTGGGTGCATGTGTGTGTTGTCATCTTCAGCAGGAGGGTTGTTAGAAGTAGATGTCCTATCTTAGGTCCTTCTTTAGTGCGCCACTTTAGCTGTGTAGTTTGAGAAGTTTCTGTAGTGGCACTGCTTAGCCAGCAGTGCAGTGTGTAGCATGCTGCTTTCCTCCCAGAATGACTGGATTTTGCTTTTTGTTTTAATTTTCAGGAGGTTTGCCAAAGATGAGAGTGACTTTATCAACGCTGGATACTTGTGAGAGCTCCTTCACACCTCTAGTGGTCATAGAACTCGCCCAGGATGTCAAAGATGAAACCAAAGAATGGCTCAAAAACAGAATCATTGCCAAGAAGAAAGATGGAGGTTAGTGGAAACGTTACTCTGCCAGCTTGGCCATGATGGTGGCTGATGTGTGTCTACCAATGTGTTTTACATGTTATCTCTGGGCTCTGTATGACCTACTGGAGCTTGAAAGGAGATTTTTCAATCAACACTAGACCATGAGCCCTGTAAGTGGCTTTCTACATGTTTCTAAAGGCCATGTCTAACACAGTGCCCAGAGGGAGCTTGCCACGTGGTAAGAGCATCATAAATATGTCTCATGTGAGTAGACACAACCTGCTGAACACCATGGGTCAATATGATGCCATGAAAGGGATACATCTGATCTCTGCCTGCAAACACTGTCCAGGTGGGCAAAATGAACAGCGATTTCTAGACACCGAATGACAGTTCAGTTAGCCGATGAACTGTAAGGGCAGTGTGCTGTACACACATGCAAAGTGTGCAGTACACACATGTGAAGTATGTAGTATACATATGTGAATTGTGTAGTATACAATGTGAGCCATAATTATGTCTGCTATAATAAATGAAGAGGAAGGAAAGGATTGGGGCACTTTGACACCATGTTGTGGAATGCTGGAGATAACTTCAAACACTGTGGCTTCCTCCTCTGTGAAGAGCAACAGGAGCTTGAGCTGGTAACAAAGCTGAGGGCTTTGGGTGAGCAGATAGCCCCTAGGATACACAGAGCCACTCGCCATGCCGGCTGAGGCCTGAAGTCAGTGGTGTCGATTGGAAATTGATGCCTTAAGAATAGATTTTTGGACAAAAGTGGAAATAAAATGTCTTTAAAAGTAATTGAACCAGAGGGAAAGAATATTTTCTTTCAGAAATGTAAGGTATTTTCAACTGGACTGGAGCCCCCTCTTCACATTTCTGTGATTTAAGAGTCACTGCCGTGAGTCCTCAACTTCCTTTGCTCTGGTCCTGCGTCTGTAGGAACACTCGGGAGGGGGAGGGACTGGGGCAACTGCAGCAGAAGGCACTTTGGACCCCAGGGGAAGGGTGTGCATTTACTACACCACTTTTGATTTTATTCTCTCTGACCTCCTGCTGAAACCATGGTGAACAAAACAAACAAGAAAAACACCATCCAGCCAACCAACCAAGACAAAAGAACTGAAAACCAGAAGGACCGTTTTTTAAAATACAAAATCCTGTGGGGTTGGAGATGGCTGAGAAACAGGCTGCCATCCTAGAGACCCCAGAATGGGAGGTCAGTGAGCGCTGAAGACCTGCAGGATCTGCACAGAATCCACAGGGTGCTGCCACCGGAGCCTCAGGTTCACTCTTGCTTCTGTGGAAGGCTAGAGAAGAGTCCACTGAGAAGAAAGACACCATTCTCCTTTCCCACCCTTTCCTGCTTTTGTTGGCTCTTGTTTAAGAAAGGGACTCCAAGAACCAACAGAAGGAAGACTGCCATGTGCCTGACACGGGGGAGACAGTGACACCCACGAAGAGGAGGCATATAGAAGCCACCCACAAGTGAAGAATGTGTTGGAAGACAGTCTTGTTGGAAAAGCAGCTTTACAAAGTGAAACATAAATCCCATGTGCAGAGTCACTGAGTAGCTGAGGTGACTCTGTACATGGCATTTATGTTTTACATTTCTGTGATTTCTCATCGAGCAGCTGAGGTGGCACTAGAAGGCCTCCAAGAGCAGAGAGCAAAGCTGGAGGGCAAGGAGAGGAAGAACCAGCTCGGAGGCACACACCAATCAGAGGGCAGGGAAATGAGAAATCAGCAAGCAGGCTCTCAGGACCCCTCTGGCTTTCAGGGAAAGGGTGTACCCTGTGACCAGATGCTCCAAAGAAAGTTCCAGAACCCGAGGGATTAAGCACAACAGACCTTCTAGGAAAAAAACAAAAAACAAAAGAACGTCCAGTGCAAAGGATCAGACATCTTAGAAGCACCCAGTGAAGCAGTGGGATCCTCCTTATTTCTGAAGGAAAGGGCTGCAGTCTAGGATTCTGGACAGACCCAGCCAACAGTGGAAAGGGCAGACCACAGAGAGGCTCACTAGTAAAGACTGGGCTTCCCTCATGTCAATGTGTCAAGGGGAGACTTAGCCAGAGCACAGAGACTAGACCTGTTAACTGTAGACTAGGCAATGATAAGACAGAAACTTTGGTGAATGAAAGCAAGTGATGAGAATCACCCGCCAGCCGGTGCTTTTTAATACACAGTATGGCATCATGTCCTTCTGGGAGTTACACCAAGTCACTTCCTATACTGTGGTCTTCCTCACACTTAGAGCCTAGCAGAGTATGTGGAAACCTGCAACCTGGTGAAGATGTGACTGACACTGCAAGGAACAGCCTTGAACACAGCCCATCTCTACAAAAGCATCAGGCTGAGGAACCTGCTCAGAGGGACAGCCTTGCACTCCACCTCTGGTGCTGCTCAGTGCTGCTCTAAGTCGGGAGTGGAGAGATGGGTCAGGGGCATGTGGAGATGGTCATGGGGGTGGGGAGATGGGTCACTGGGAGGGAGGAATGATTGTCCTGTAAGCAGGAGGACTTCTTTTTATCTCTAGTACCCACATTAAAAAGCTAGGCACAATGGTATATGTCTGTAGTCCCAGAGCAGGGAGTGTGAATACCAGATGACCCTGGGAGCTGCTGGCCAGCCAGTCTAGCTAAGTTGGTGAGTGACGGGTTCAGTGAGCAGCCATGTCTCAGAAAATGAGAACAATTGAGGAAGACAGTGAACATCAACATGCACACACACATGCATACATGTACACATTCAACACGTGTACATATATATCCACACGTGCACTCATATCCATACACATCCACAGACAAGAATTAACTTCTATCCCAAACTTCCTTATATTTCTTTTTACTTGGATCCCAGACTGAAATTGTTTATACCAATATAAACATTGTATTTTTATAGGTTTTGATTTCCTGAGAGTGTGTGTCTGTTTTGTTCTATACCGTACTATCTTTTGTTTGACAGGTGCCCAGCTATTGTTTAGACCACTGCTAAATAAGTATGAGAAAGAAACCCTAGAAAACCAGAATTTATACCTTGTTGGTGCCTCCAATGTCCGACTGTTACTGGGGGCAGAAGCAGTCGGTCTGGTGAAGGAATGTACGGACGCTGCCATGCGGGCCTTCACCTATGGAACACGCCACAACTTTAAAGGTTTCCATGGTAAGCAGCAGAATCTTTTCCTACCCCACCGAGCTTGTTACAGAGAATTGTTTGATTCCTAGATCAGGTGCAGCATAGCATCAACTAGTGAGTATCTAGGCTTGGTGGGCCTTAGTCTCTTCTTAACTACTCAGTTCTGCCATTGGGAGCACACAGTAGCCCTTGACCATAGTCAATGAGAGGCCAGGCTGTCGAGGGCCCTTGGGCCATAACATAACCCTCCGTGGAGTAGATGGACACAGAGTGTACCTCATTTCCTTGTTCTAAGTTCAGGAATGAGTGTGCATGGGCTCCCCAGCAAATGTAAGAGTAACTCGAAACCTCACTTCCTGGGTTTTCTGGCTCCTTCTGATGTGGTGGGAGGGTAGGTGTGTCCTCGAATTTACAGGCATCTCAAAGAGAGTATTCTGGAGACAATAGGGCCTTGGGGTCTGTGAAGGAAGATGCTCTGGCTCCTGACAGAGCTTTTGGAATTAGGCCTCTTGGTACTGACTTGCTGTAGAACATTTCCCCTCAGTGACCTGGTGATCTAGGTGACATTTCCCTCAATAACAAGAGTTGTCTGTCAGAGCTGCTGCTTTCCTGCAGACTTCATTCTCCAGGATGCTTGGTTCCAGTCTGTAGTGAGACCCATGGGACAGTTTGGAGGGGCTTTCCCTTTTAAGTCAGCTTGCCCAAAAGGTTAGAAACATTAGTACAGTTCAAGGATGTGCAAGCTCACACAGCGTCACCCCACAATCTTACCTCCCCCATTAAGGAGTACAACCTCTGGCTCTAAGAAAACCCAGGACAGTGTGTGCTGCTGGGCTGCTGGGGCCAGAGGAGGACTGAAATCACTGAAGGCTAAGTTAGCATTCAGAGACGTACCTTATCCTAAAGTGCTTTGCCACCTGACAGTTTTCCAGTTTTGTACTCTGACCTCTCTGTAGGTTGTTTCGGTTTATGACATTTCTATAACAAGCACAACAATGTAAGCATTACCAATCTCAGATTGCTACTAAGAAAGTAACCAGAAAGTTTTGTTGTATTTTAGATAACAATAATGACTTCCTCACCATGGCTGAGTGTCAGTTCATTATCAAACACGAACTTGAGAATCTTAGAGCTAGAGACGAGAAGATGATCCCTGGCTACCCACAGGCCAAACTGTACCCTGGGAAGTCGCTGAGTAAGTCACTATCCACTTGCATCTCTGAGTCTGCTCTTAACTCTGGTTACGACCCATAAATCTGGATTGCTCAGCAAGTTCCTGCCCCGGTATGTTGTGCCTTCACGTCGCCTACTCTCTCTGTCTGTGACTCACCTGGTTCTTGCAGCGTCTGTCCACCGCATGTGCTGTTGTGTGCCTTTGGGATCTTTGGATGGGACAGTTTCTCATTTGCATTTTCACAGTACTGATTTTTTTGGATACCAAGCTTTTCACATTTCATCTGCACGTGATAATAATGTTTCAGGTGCTGGGTCTCTGCCCACCGCCTTCTCCTCAGCCTGTGTTCAGAAAACCCAATCTCTTTCCTAGGATGCAGATTTGCCTTGATTTGATGGCATTTTTCTAAAATTTAATCTTTTTTGACCTTTTGTTTTAAATTTTGGTGTACTTTTTTTTTAGGATGAATTATCTTGACTTTTTAGAAACCTTCCCCCCCCCCCCATACTCCTCAAAGTGAGCTGCAACAGTTGTTTTTGTGTCTTGCAAACTGTATTCTAGATGCCTAGATCAATGGGGGCTTTTACTTTTTAGTATGGTATTAACACACCATGCTCAGGTGGTGGTGGTGCACACCCTTAATCCTAGCACTCTGGGAGGCAGAGGCAGAGGCAGGAGGACCTCTGTGAGTTCAAGTCCAGCCTAGTCTACAGAGTGAGTTCCAGAACAGCCAAAACTACACACAGAGAATTGATGTCTTGAAAAACAAACAAAAAAATATTTTTTATACTCCATAAAGCAAGAAGACACTTCCCTAGGGCAATTTTCACATCCCATGTTTATTTTCCCCAGAGAAGGATCATGAGAAGAAGGGAGACATAACTTTTCAGTATCTGAATGTGAAGACTGGTTGAGGTTTCGTTGGCTCTCCTTCCTGTCCCAGGCAGCCGCCTCCCCAGCGTTTCTCTTCTGAGAGGCACCGGTCTAGAGAACACTGTGGAACAATAGGGACTGTGCACAGACACTTAACTGTTGTTGCAGATGCTTTGCCCATCCAAGCTTCTGGAGTTACTCCAGTGTGTTCCTTTCCTGGGCTGCTTGGTGCCCCACCACGAATCTGTCTTCATATTGATGAGTGTCTAATACCTTTTCTCCACTGCTTTAGTCGTAAAGTAGGAGTGGCTCAGGCATGGCTGTCAGGCCACAGGTGTCTGCGTCTTTGGGGACGAACACACCAAGCTGCTTCCTATGCCTGTTGTCTCTGAGTCACACTCTGGCTTTGCATGAGGTCATCTTTATCAGGACTAGAAAGCTCCCACCTTGTTGCTTGGTTAGACTGCATGTTTGTGAATTTACTGGACTCTGCAGTGTCTGATAGGCTGTGAGGTTTTGCTCTGTGTCATCAGTGTGTGGACAATGGTGTTCTGGTGTGGGCCTATTCTGACCTCTCCTGGTGAACCCTTCTTATCTTATTAACTCCTGATGAACGCCACTTACTGCTTTTTTAAATGATAGGAATATTTTATCTATTTTTATTGTGTTTTTGACCATTTCTATTTGTCCTAAAATTTAATTTTGCCATTTGCTTTTTAAAAATCATTTGTATTTTGTTTTGTTTTCTTGATCAGTCCTAATCCTGGAGATTGTTGACTATGGGGATTCCATCATGTTTCTGAGGATTTGTTGTCTGTAAGGTGTGCTGTTTGCTTGTTTGCTTTTTGCTGTGTAGCTTATTATTTGCTGCAGGAAGATTTTTGGCAGGTTTCCAGTGCAGACTGTATCCTTCACAGTTGCTAATTACTCTTTGTTTCCTTGTTTAGTGTTGGGTAAGGCTGAACTCATTCTGTGTGCCTGTTTTTATTTATCCTTTTGCTGTTAGCTCTGCTGAGGGTCATTTTAGCTGCATCTGGTGTTAGGATTTATGTCTTTCATGCAGCCCAATCTGCAGGCTTTTCTCCTATGGATATTTCCTTGTTGATGCCATTCAGTTCTGTGGCTCTGGTGGTCAAGCTCTGGGCTCTACTCATACCAGGCAAGCCCTCTCCCACTGAAATGTAATTTGGATGTATACTGTTTATTAATGACCTGCTTTCTGTTGGGCTGTTTGATGTGGTGTTGTATTTCACGTTGAAATTGCTTTTTTCTGTGCTTAAGAAGAAGTTTGTACCTCATGGTGTGTCTTGTTATTTTCCTTTTTTCAGTGAAAATGCTAGGTAATGCCAACTTTAAAATACATCCAATCAAATTTAACATAACATTTTCTTAATTTCTTTGACTTCATGTTTGCATTTTTTAACTTATATCAAAAGTTAAATTCTTTTCTCTTTTTTAAATTAATTTTTAGTTGTACAGAAAATGGATGTTGTGATATTTTCATACACATATATTTCTGACTTCATGTTCCCTTTTCCGTGACCCTCCATTGCTGCCCGCCTCCTCCTGGTCACTCTTCAACTGAAAAGTTCCACCTTCTGCTTTCACATTAAATTTAGATTTGCATATGAGAGAAAAGAAGAGATCTGTTGTCATCATTCCCTGCCCCTCCCATGACTTTTTGCTGCCCCCTCTCCATGTTGACCTCTCCCTACCCATTGCTTAGAGGGTCCGAGGGCCAAACTTTTGGAGGCGCTACTTAAGTGGCTATACTTGATCCATTTCTCTGCAGTTCTCTGTAGGTTGGATCATGGAGTCGACCCCAGTATAACCTTGGAGGCACAGATGTGGTGCTGTGGGGACAGGTCCTGTGTGGAAGCAAGTCTCCTCATAGGGAGCAAGCTCTTGGTACTTGGCCAGCTCAACTGTGTCCACCCATTTGGGGACTTCCAGATTCCTGGACTTCTTGATGAAGGCTGCCAGAGCTCTGACAAACCCTGCTGTTTTACATTGTGTGACCTAAGCGCTGCCAGCCGAGGGGAAGACTAGACTGGCTTTTGTGAGTTTTTGTCTTGGGCACCATCTGGGTATCATTTAAGAAAGATGGCCATCATCTGAGGAAGCATTTCCACAACTACCTTTGAAGACTTGGTGGTATTGACTGTGTTCTAGAGGTGTAGATTGTGTGTGTGTGTGTGTGTGTGTGTGTGTGTGTATGCATGTAGGGGGCTCTTATGCACTTTCTGGAACATCAACTGTCCTAGTGGATTGTGTATGTGTAGGCTTTTATGTACCTTCTGCAACATCAACTGTCCTAGACTTATATACAATTTTTTTCACCTGTGTTTCTTTCTCTCTTTGTAACTTTGTTGATTTGGAATTTGTAGTCATTTCATGCTTCCTCACATTGCTCTTTGGAGCAATTCCTTCTGTTCTCTCAGCTCCTGTTTGCATTTTAATTTTGGAGATGTGTTTGCTGGAATCCCTTCACTATATCAGCTTTTCCTCGCATGACACTCAGCACGGAGACTTCCTGGCACTGTGGCTTCCAACACTGACCTCCTGCTGTTACTTCTCTGCCCATTTTTTGCTTTGATTTCTCAGTGCTCTCAGTTTCCCTGTCATGTATCTTTATCAGTTTCTCTGTGATTAGTACTTAATATTATTTTTGTCTTGGGTTTTTGAGTCAGAAGCTCAGTCTAGAGCTGAGACTGGACTCAAATTTGTAGCAATCCTCCTGCTTCAGCCTCCCTCATACTGCAAGTATGAGCCACTGTTCATTTAAAATGAAGCACTGTATCCCCAGATTGGCAATTTTGGAAGGTAGGACATGGGAGGAAGGGGCCAGAGTCTCCAGCAAGAAGCAATGATAGAGAGAGGCTTATACTCTGTCCTGCTGTGAGTTCTCCTGAGGCAGCTGCATTCTATAGAGAGCTCTGGGGAACACTGTTCTTGTAGGGAGCACTATTCTAGGGAGCACTGTTCTTGCAGGGCTTGGCCTTGACTCAGCACCAAAGCTAATGGCCTTCCTCCTGGTGGTAGCTAGCAAGACACTATGGATGTGCACCAAGTATTGGAGGCTCATCCATGCCCCCCTGGGCCCCAGGAACTCTGGAACACCACCACTGTCTGCCTGCTCCATCCAGGTTCAGACTTTTGTTTACCCTCTGTTGACCTTAAAGGCTTTGTTTCATGCTTTGTGTTTTGCATTTGTAAATTTTAGTTTCATAAAACTTTCTTTTTAATGTTTCTGGATCTTTTTGTTTTTAATTTTGTTTCATGAACAAGTAAGTGTTGGTGTCTCCAGTGTTCTAGGTAACCAAGCATCCCACATTCTGTATCAACAGAATGTTGACTGATGTATTTGCAAAAGGATATGTGTAGTCTTTCTCATTCACTTGGCTGTGAGGCATGCTCCAGATACTTCTGGGTGGTGCTGCAGTAGAGTACAGACAGCAAGGTCCTGGCGCTGCTGGAAGCCCCAGCTCTCTCTGTTCCCCTGTACCAATCAGCCAACCACCTAGACATGACCAGTTCTACCTGGAGTTTGCACACTTACTCTGGTGTGTCTCACTGGGAGTATGTTCTTCCCTAAGCCCAGCCTAGCTTCCTGTTTGGCGATGTCATCACAGCTCTTGTGAGCATGAGTTCTCACTGGAGATACTCCAGAACTGTGATGGGAAGAAACCTTGTTTCTTATAAAGTTAGCCCAGCTCAGGTCCTCTGTTACAGTAACAGAAGAGCAGGCTAACATGTGTTCTAACACATGTGACGTCTTTAACATTACATGGCTGTGCTCTAGAAGGCATCAGCATCTTGTTAGGACATCCTCTGTGTGTAAGGATAGACAAAGTGGAGTAGGGGGGTCCCTAAAACCCCAAACACCATAATCAGAAATGTATGTAAGAATATTCAACCATTGAAATATGTGTATATTAGATAACACACAGCACACATGCATGCTCAAACACATGCACATTGTGTTTGGCCACATGAGTTTGTAGTCTTTATTAAACAGGTTGGAAATCAAATGAGAAACACAGGAGACATAGGTATCCCTGGGTGTAGCTGTCTTCCAGTTTGGATGGAAGTAGCCTGCTTACCATGATATCCAGCAGCCACAGGAAGGGGCTGCGCTGGTCACCCCTTGCTGTGGAACCCTCCCTTCCTCAGCTGTCTGCTGTCTGGCCAGATGCTCCGCATTGCACAGAGCCTGTCAGGAGTCCTGGGATCCCTTTGCTTTGGAGGTGAACACATGACGTCAGCCCAAGGCAGCTTTGGAGGTGAACACGTCGAGTCAGCCCGAGGCTGTTGGTATTAGTGCTTTTGCTGCTACGGTGTCCTTCAGACCAGGCCAGCCTTTGATTCCCTTGGATAAGATAGTAGTAATCTGTTTGCCATCTGGTGGCTCTCATGAGTCACTCCAGCATGGAGTGGCTATTGATGTGGAATTATCAGCACTCTGGAAGGAGGGAATCTAACTGAGGTTGCTGCCTTCTTTTGTTAGGCCCAAGCACCATCCTATTTTCCTTTCAAGGTAAGAGTCCTTCCTTGTAATTACAGTCAAAGCTGACAGGAGGAGGCTGGAGGTTTTTAAAGATGCCAGCTCCTATTTTTAGAGCTGAAACCAAAACCCTGCTCTGGCATTGGTAGCGATGAGAAGCTGGCAATTTAGACTTGAAGCCTCTCTAGAGGTTCCATTCACTGTCCTATTTTTGGAGATATACAAGCGGGCCTTTGAGCCTGGTGGAGAGCCTTCCATAATGGAGTTGTCTTGTAGAGAAGAACCCGCAACTTCGGTGCTACAAGCCAGCTCAGACTTCAAACACTGGTGGAGCAGTGGAAAACACTGTGATGGAGAAGACCCTGTTGTCGCTGTGTACCCTACACGAAGGACCAGGACTCGGGTTGTAGGTGGTTAAGTCAGGTTAGCTAAAGAAAAGTCTTCAGAAATCTTAGCATAAAGAACTGACAAAAGGTCTTGACAGCATCCAAAGCTGATAGAACTCAAACCACATGTGTATGTCTTTGCACCCTCAGAGCTGGTCCTTCCGACTGGTTCCTTTTCCAGTCACTAAGAAGGGGACCCTTCACAGTAGCTTGCCCTTTACTTCCCTCCTCCTCTGTGGAGAGTCTGAGTGATGGATTGTAAGAGGACTCATGGGTGAGGAGTTCTCTTTTCCTCCAGCTAACTGAGATCCCATCAGGGTGTGAAAGTGGTAGCCATGACTTTTTAAATGCAAATTCCATTTCATGAACAACCTTGCTCTTCAGCAAGAGACTGTCTCAAAGACTCATGGGAAAAGTGCCCCAGCTCCCCAGCATGGCCTTAGGACTGAGGATCCCTCCACACTGCAGGTGGCTCTCGGTACCTACAGCAGATAAGAGATTCTGGGTCCATTGAGCATGGCCAGGAGGCACTGTTTGTCTTTTCCATATTGTGTGTGAATGTTCCAGTCATACTTGTCACCCAGCCTCATGGAGAAGGAGGAGTGCTGGGAGTGTGAAGTTCCTGTTTGTGGATGTGTCTTGTCCTGAGGTTGGAAAGACAGAAATGAGTGAGGATGCTGCCAACACAGGAGCATCTCATCTGCCTCAGAGGAGGTCCTGTAGCCAGCGAAAATCAGAGTACTGGGGCAGAAGAATTAATTTAAAATTTGCCATTGGTCCTAGAAATCCTATTCTAAGTGTATACAGTAAGAAAGGAGTGAAGACATAGAATAATGTATGTGTAATAATTTCAGGATTTGGGGGAGGGGTGTTGGGGTGCTGGATCAGTGGTTAAGAGTACTGTCTACTCTTCAGAGGTTCCATCTGTAATGGGATTTGATGCCCTCTTCTGTCCTGCAGGCATACAGGCAAACAGAGTACTCGTGTGTATAAATAAATAAATCTTTAAAAAACTTTGATATACCACCACTCAAATGATCAAGAGTACTGTAAGATATGTAAGATGATTCCTGTTTTGTATTTAAACATCAGTATATTTGTACATAAATTTCAGTGTATATCTTGACATCTGGTTACATATCAAATTGCTATTTGTAGTAGCTATTTTTATATAGAGAGAAAAATGGAAAGTTTACATGCTTCTGATTTATAGTTTGTATAGTTTAAAATTTTACTCAACTTTTTTTTTTGTTTGTTTGTTTCTTTGGTTGGTTGGTTGGTTGTTTTGTTTTGTTTTGTTTTGTTTTGTTTTGTTTTTAGAGACAGGGTTTCTCTGTGTAGCCCTGGCTGTCCTGGATCTCACTCTGTAGACTAGGCTGGCCTTGAACTCAGAAATCCGCCTGCCTCTGCCTTCCGAGTGCTGGTATTACAGGCATACGCACCACGGCCAGACTTTTACTCAACTTGTACTGCTTTCATAGTGAGAGAACATAGTAAAGATATTTCTAGACTGAAGTACATCGTCCACGTTCAGAGCTGTTGGGGCAGCTGTGATGTGACCCTGCACAGGAAACTGCCACCTCGGTGCTGAGGTGTCCTTGCACTGTTTGCTGAAGGCATCCTAAGCCATGCTGGTGTCTTAGGTAGTTCTCACGCTTCCTCCGCAGTGAGGAGACTGCTCACGTCTGGCATCGTGACCCAAGTGTTCCCGCTGCATGACACTGAAGCCCTGAAGAAGCTGGAGGACACGTGGTACACTCGGTTTGCTCTCAAGTACCAGCCCATAGGTATGTGTCACTGCCTGTGTTCACTGATGAAGCCGCCATCTGCCCGATCAGTGGATCAGTGCTTTCCTGCCAGTGCTTAGCAGCTGCACGGACAAGGAGATGGCTTGGTGGCTTTGTTCCTTTTAAAATCTCATGTAGGCTTTGGCTAAATTTGATCTACAACATAGGCAGTTCAGAGCAGCTGTTGTGAATATACATCTTCTAAAATAAGATCTCATTTGTTTTTAGGTGTGTGTGTGTGTGTGTGTGTGTGTGTGTGTGTGTGTGTGTGTGTAGGTGAGGTTGGGGCTGTCATGTGCATGTAGGTGCCTGCAGAGGCCAGCAGAGGGCATCAGGGCCTGGAGCTACAGTGATGGCAATTCTGAGCTGCCTGCAGGATGTAGTCTAGAGTGAACATGGGTCCTGTGCAAGACCAGCATGCACTCTTAACTGCCAAGCTGTCTCTCCAACAAAGGTGAACCATGTCTTCATATGAGGATAGCTTGACTGAATATTTAGTATTTGAAATTTTCTATTCCCAGGGAGGGGGCCAAGCTATGCTTAAGTTGAGTCAGACTCAATCCTTTATTTTCTGTGAATAAGAGTAACTTTCCTGGTATATATTGAATATTACTTTATGGAAAGCTCCATCAATATTAATGTTTAAACATTTTGGGTCGGTTATGTGTTTGAGTAAACTCTTCTTTTCAGTGCTGGAGATTAAATGTTGAGCATGCTAGGCAAATGCTCTACCACTGAGCACACACGGCCTTTGCTAAGATTTTCTCTTTTCTTTTCTTCTCTTTTCTTTTCTTTTCGTTTCATTTCATTTCGTTTCGTTTCTTTTTCTTTTTTCTTTTCTCTCTCTCTCCTTTTTTTTTTTTTTTTTTTTGACAGTGTTTCTCTGTATAGCCCTGGCTGTCCTAGAACTCACTCTGTAGACCAGGCTGTCCTCTAACTCAGAAGTCCACCTGCCTCTGCCTCCCAAGTGCTGAGATTACAGGCGTACGCACCGCTCCCAGCCTTTGCTAAGACTTTAAGCATGGAGACAGTATTCACGTTGGAGCTTCATTCAGTGTTGTTGTCATCTCATTTTCTTTAAAGCACATTTTTAAATTTTATTTTAAGAGAAGCCTTCTTTCTATATTTTGTTCCTAATCTTCATTTCCACAACCAACTATTTACAGTGTTGAACAAGAAGTTTAAAGATTGAACGCTAGTGAGATGGCCAGGGGTTAGGATGCCTTGCTGCTCCTGCAGGGGCCTTGACTTTGTTTCCGGCAAGTCATGTTGGATGGCTTGCAACCATTTACAACTCCAGCTTCAGGGAGACCAGGCACCCTCTTCCCACCTCCGAGGGCACTGTACTGTAACTCCAGTCCCAGGGGATCTGTGATACCTCACTCTGGCTTCTGTGGGCACTGTATGCATGTAGTGTTCGTGCATACGTTCAGACATACACATATACATAAACTACACTAAACTTAAAACTAGAAAGCTAGTAAAATCCAGTATATAATTAAGAACTAGTTCCTCTCACGTGCCACCCTCCCCCCGCCCCCACTCCCTCATCCCATTCTTGTTCCAGCTTAGCTGCTCTGAGGCCCAGGGATTGATTCCTCACATGGCCAAGGTTAGCAGAGCTGCTGTATGAATGGCCTCTTTGGTTTGTCAGCAGGCTGCCCAGGCTACCTCCTGACCAATACTCATATGAAGGTGTGCACAAACATCCTTGTCTCAATTTGGGAAGAAAGTATCTGTTAGATGAAGGGCAAATAAGGGTGAAACTGAGGTAAGGCCCCTGACAGAGTCACTTCAGCAGCTGATGCCTGAGCTGTGAACTTGGGAAATGCAAGGCCTGTCGGGCTGGCAGGTGGGGTTTGTGCTGCATGCAGGGTAGAGGTGGTACCCCACACAGGATGGGGATGGAGGTGTAAAGGGTCAGCAACCACTGAAAACACACATCTGCTTATGCTGTGGTAAGGTGGCCGTCTTTGGTGGCCTGTACCTTCAGCCCTCCCCTTCTTTCCCCTGCAGACAGCATTCGTAGCTACTTTGGGGAGACAATTGCTCTGTACTTCGGGTTCCTGGAGTACTTCACCTTTGCCTTAATCCCCATGGCCATCATTGGACTGCCCTACTACCTGTTTGTGTGGGAAGACTACGACAAGTATGTCATCTTTGCCTCGTTCAACCTCATATGGTCCACAGTGATCCTGGAGGTGTGGAAGCGTGGCTGTGCCAACATGACCTATCGCTGGGGGACTCTGGTCATGAAGAGGCAGTTTGAGGAGCCCCGGCCAGGGTTTCATGGAGTCCTTGGCATCAATTCAGTCACGGGCCGGGAGGAGCCCCTCTACTCGAGCTACAAGAGACAACTGCGCATCTACCTAGTCTCTCTGCCATTTGTGTGCCTCTGCCTTTATTTCTCCCTTTATGTCATGATGATCTACTTTGACATGGAGGACTGGGCCTTGAGTCTCCACGAGGACAGTGGGTCTGAGTGGACCAGCCTTCTGCTGTATGTACCCAGCATTGTTTATGCCGTTGTGATTGAGATCATGAACCGCCTCTATCGATATGCTGCCGAGTTCCTAACATCTTGGGGTAAGCCTCCACACTTCGTCCCACATCTCCTTGCCTTTAAGAAGTGTTGCTTGAGGTCAGAGGGTCAGGGAGCAATGACTCAGCTGGTAAAGGCACTGTCCTTCATTCTGAGGACTGAATTTTATTCCCAAGACCTACATAGCAGAAGGAGAGAACCAGCCGTGACCTACACCATACACACACACACACACACACACACACACACACACACACACACACACACAGAGCTGTACACACATGCACACATACGTAGCACTCATACATGCTACACAAAATAAAAGTAAAAGATTAAGTTGTTGCTTAGATGTTTGGGCTCACACAACTGAAGAGTAGATAGCATTCCTCTGGGCTTGCTATGGAGACCTAAGACACAGCTCACCTGTGACCTTCACTCATCTTCAGACTATGACTCCATAGTGCTCTTATCCAATGCACCATGCCAGGTTCTGGGTGCCTATGAACATTAGGTTCTCATCTCACCTTCTGGTGTACTGTGAATTAGCAACTCTTCTATGCTTTTGTGGATCAGGAGGTATTGATGTTTACCAAGGCACCAACACTATACAGTATAGTCAGGGTAGTTCAAGCATATCTGTGTTAAACCTGTCCAATACCATAACATTGTATGTCACGCTGAGGGTAAAATAAAACTTCTCCAGAGCAGCTGAGATTTGCGTCCCACCGTCATTGGCGGCAGCTCAAGGGTAGGTGGGCATGTATGCATGCCTGGAAAAAAGAACCAGGATAGAGTTTAAAAGGTCATAGGTCATTCAGTATTTGTCCATGCAAGCAAATGTGTTGTGTTATCCTGTGGGAAGAGGTCTGGACCTTAACTTAGTAGATGCAACGTTGTTAAGTTTCTGTCTGTTCTCTAGTAACAGCGGCCAGTTTTCTCGGGGCTTTCTTTGTATTGGGTCATATGTTCTGATATACACAGCCACACAAGGCAGCAGCCAATCCCTACAGTAGGGCAGGAGGCTGCAAAGCAGGAGGTAGCATGGATGGCCTGAGGTCAGGTAGTGTATACTAGTGAAGGCCAGTCCTCACTGCAGGAGTCCCTCAAGATGTTTTCTGTTCCTACTTCTGTTGTCTTGGGGCCACTATACAATGTCTCTATTTCTAGGTGAGGCTAGAATCTGAATTCAAGTTGTTCCTGTCCAAGGCTCCACACAGAGATGTGCTGCTTCCTGCATAGCCATTTTACAGTACAGTAGAGGCTCTTTTGTGGGATAGCTGGGTGTAGACTCATTTGCCAACACTTCCCAGATTTCTTTTTCCCATATCTAAAAAAAAAAAAAAAAAAAAAAAAAACATCCCCAACCACAATGCTATTTCAGTGGATGAGAGCGTGCCCTTATTGATGTTCTTGGATGGCTGTGACTGACAGCCGGAGATGCCGGGGCCTCTGAGCACAGTCCCACTAATTTGCCCCATGACAGCACACCTACAGTGCTTCTTGTCTGAGATAGTCTTCTTTCCTCTTCACATTATAGAGAATCACAGATTGGAATCTGCCTACCAGAATCATCTCGTTCTGAAAGTGTTGGTGGTAAGTGTTAATATCTTCTAGGCCATGGCGTCTCTCAGCCAGCGCTGCCCTGCTACCTCCTGGTGTGGGACAAAGGTTCAAGTCTGCGGGCACAAAGTGACTCCAGGTCTGGGCTCCTCAGTGTAGTAGTGTCTTTCTGCCATGGTTGCCTGGGTCCCAGCATCTCCATAGGGCAGCAGTCTGAGGCTCCATGTAAGGAAAAGGAGAGCAGGCCCTGCAGGTGCTGCTGACCTAGAGAATGCTTGCAGAGCAGACTTTGTACATCACAGCAGGGAGCCTGGCTGTCCCTGTGTGGGACAGGGTGCAGGGCCCTGATCTCTTCCCAGGTGGGCACTGCTGGGTGAGACTGGAGGGGCTCTGTGCAGTTCCTCCTCATCCCTGCTCTTGTCCTTAGCTCTGTGCTTTGAACCCCTCTCACCTCTGGAGTTGATAGTTGAGTTCAGGCCTGAGGGGAAAGGGAAGCGCCCCAAAGTCCCTGTCTGCGGCAGTTTTAGATGGATTGTGCTGCTTCAGAGCTCTTCACACTGTTGTCTTCTTTGGCAGTTCAACTTCCTGAATTGCTTCGCCTCACTCTTCTACATTGCCTTTGTCCTGAAGGACATGAAGCTTTTGCGCCAGGTGAGTGTGTAACGGGATGCTGAGGGAAGGCTGTGCTTTATGCTTTATTTTGTCTGTTTTTATTCCCCTTTAAAGAATAAGCATTAGGCTGGGCGTGGTGGCACATGCCTTTAATCCCAGCACTTGGGAGGCAGAGGCAGGCGAATTTCTGAGTTCGAGGCCAGCCTGGTCTACAGAGTGAGTTCCAGGACAGCCAGGAATACACAGAGAAACCATGTCTCGCAAAAACCAAAACAAACAAACAAACAAAAAGAATAAGCATTAGTACCTGCTCAGTGTATTATGCTTAGCAGAGAAGTTAGTTAAGTGACTTTCCCAAGGCAGTTCTGATTACACGGGTGTCCGAAGTCTGTGATCTGTGGTCAGTGATGTGGGTGGTTAGGATAACCTTTCACAGGTCTTGCAAATTTCATTTTTGCATTAATAACATGTTATACCTGAAAGAATAGTAGGTCCTGTGTGGTGCTGCTTCATGTCTGAAATGTTTGACAGAGTCCTGCCTGCATTTATAGTATCATAGTTTCTGGATCATATAAAACCAGTAACTAATAAAACTAATAAATTGAATTCAAAGTATTAATTTTTCTCTTAAAAATATGTATTTTGTTTGTATGAGTTCTGGGCCACATGTATACTTATATGCCAAATACCTGATGCCAAGGTGGGGGTGGGGAGACAGACGAGGGCATCAGATCCCCTGTAGCAGGAATTACAGATGATTGTGAGCTGCCATGTCTGCCATGTGGTGCTGGAATTGAACCCTCATCCTCTGGAAGAACAGCCAGTGCTCTTTACCACTCGCTATCTCTGCAGTCCTTCAAAGTATTGATTTCTTCTGTATGTGCATACACATATGCATACAGAGGCAAGTCTAATGTTGGGTTTTTCTTGATTACTTTCCACTTTATTTTTTTGAGATATGGTCTCTCACTAAACCTGGAGTTTGTTAATTCAGCAGGACCAGCTAGTGAGCCCCAAGGGTCTTCCTGTCTCTGCCTCCCCAGCACTGGGATGCTGGCAGTAACCACCATGTCCATCTCTTTATTCAGGGAGTCTGAACTCAGGTCCTCATGCTTGCACAGCAGGCATTGCACTGATGGAGTCATCTCCATAGCTCACACTTCTAAAATACTTTAGTCAACAGTGATCCCCACCCTGTGAAACCTGGAGTTTTGTAGTAACATGCTATAGTTGGGTAAAATGACAAAGATTGCCATCACAATGTCAGGTTAACTTACTTTCCCAAGAACTCTGGATTGCCTACCAGCCGGCCACCCACCCATCCATCCACTCATCCATCCAACCATCCATCCATCCATCCATCCATTCATTCATTCATCCATCCATCCATCCATCCATCCATCCATCCATCCATCCATCCATCCACCATTTATCTAAGGCAGCGTCTCACTATGAAGGGTCCTGGGTGGCCTAGAACTCGATATGTAGACCAAGCCTCCCTCTGCTTCCAGACTGTCAGGATTAAAGTCATGTCCCACCACACCTAGCCCAGCTGGTTTCTTCTGATATTCTTCATGAGTTAGAAACCTTGCATTCACACCCAGCTCTCTAATGCTCATGTTTGTGACATCATATGATCTGATTGTAGTGTTGGAGGATGGTACATGTTGTGGTTTTGCTCTGTTCTTGCTGAGTTGACACTCATGCTTCTCCTTAGAGCTTGGCCACACTCCTGATCACCTCCCAGATTCTGAACCAAGTCGTAGAATCTCTTCTTCCTTACTGGCTGCAGCGGAAGTACTGTGCGAGGGTAAAGCGGAAGGTTCAGGCATTAAAGTCTGAGGTCGACACAACCTTGTATGAGCAAGTCCTCCTGGAGAAGGAAATGGGAACGTACCTGGTAAGTGCAGTATTGTTGAGTTATACTTTAGTGAACGTGTATGAGCGTGTGCTGTGAGCTCATTGTCTCCAATGTGCCATGCTTCCCTCTAAGAGCACTGCAGCGGGCTCCCTCAGCAGGAGCCACTTTGACATTAGAAAGATAGAACTATGCGTTAAGATGCCTGTGTTGACTCTTTAACACCAGAGGGTGAGGGTGGAAGATTACCTGGCTGTTTCACACAGAGAGGTGCAGGGACGGGTGCTCTAGTGTGACAGTGCACAGGAGAGATGGTCCCTGAAGCAGCAGAATTGCTCACCCATGACTATTAGGACATCAGATTAGTGCCATTATAGGTTATTAGTTTATGTGTTGTGTTCGAGAGAGTCTGTCCAACATGGAGTCAAAGATCAACTTCAGGAGGTCAGTTCCCACCTCCCACTCAGTCAAGGCAGAGTTTCTTATATCTGCTGCTCCGCATACCCCAGGCTAGCTTAGCTGGCTGAGAGCTTCCACGCCTTCTGTGTCTGCCTCTTGTCTCACAATGGGAGTGTGGGAGTTACAGATGTGTGTCATGGATCCTGCTTTCTGAGTGGGATGGATTTGGGGACTGAGTGGGTCGTGAAGCCTAAGAGTGTCCTTGTTCTGTGTTGTCATTGTCTCTGCCCCAGGACAGCTCCAGAAGACTTCCCAGTTGTTTTGAGGAAATGCACGTGGATTATTAGAGGTTTAGTTGCTTGTAATAAAAACCTCTAGCTCATGAAAACCTAACTCATCCTCCACTCTTATCTGCTGACAAGCTCTGAACCAAATTTGCCACCCTCTCAGGTCTCTCTGTTGCTTTCTCTAGGCTCATTGTGTGCTGTACAGACCACACACACACACACACACACACACACACACACACACACACACACATACTCCTTTACACTCACTCATATACGCACACTCACACACACTCATACTCACTGTCACTCAGCACACTCACACACTTCTTTACTCACATACTCACTCACACACACACATTCAAACTCACTCACACACTCTCACTCTCACACACTCATTGATTCACGCTCACACAGTCACACACACTCATTCACACTCATACTCACTCAACTCAGTTCTTCCTCATTTGAGAATGAATGGCCATAGGGACACCCAGAATCTTCACACTGATCTCTCTTGTACTCTCACATCTTCTTCCTTTAGGAAGCACAACAGCAGTGTGACCGTAGCCCACTTTTGTGTGTGATAGCACAAACACTAGAATTATCCTGAGCAGAAATGGACAGTGCAGTCCTGTTGTTGGTTAGTAACCAAACCAGGAAGTGGGTCCTAGCCTCTGCCTCTTTGGTTCTGAGTCTGTGCTTACCAACTTGCTTCTTACTGAAGTCAGAAGTCTTGGCATCAGATGCTCCCTGGCTGCCATGCAGGAGTCTGAAGTGTTATTGTGAGTTTGGAAGAAGGAAGTTTGTCAGAGTCTAAACTATTAAACTATTGTGAAACATGGCTTCCCCCTTCACTATAGAAAACTGGGAAAATTTCAAACAGAGTAGGCAAGGAAAATGAAGCTTCTGCCTCTTGGGCTACGGTGGTCCCTGGCTGTCCTGACCTCTGACCTACTCAAAGCTTCCGTGTCCATTGCTGCCCCTCCCTTGCACCCAGTGCTTTGGGCCATCTCCCAGCAAGCTCACTGTGAAGAAGCTGGCGAGGGTTGTGCCTGGATGTTGATCTTCTCTTAAAACATTTTCTGATTTGCAAAATGCAATTACTTTTAAGGGTTCTTTATTTATGTGAATATATTGTTATTTCAGTGAATCAATTTTTCATTCTTAATTTCTAGCAGAACTCATGGAAGGATGGTCTTTCCCCTCACTCCCTTCTCACAGCAGTCAGCCTCTGTGATCATTCAGTGTGGTTTTGCTGGTGTGCTTATGCTGGGCCACACTGAGCTGGGTTGTCCTGTGGCAGGTGGGGTCTTCCATCCGCTCACATTGGTGGCAGACTTCAAACGAGTTTTTCTGTTTTAAAGTGACTGGTTTTCTGCGGGCACGTGCTCTGAAGCTGTGCCCGCTGCTGCTCTAGCCCTGTGTGTGGACGGTGTCAGACTTTGTCTTTTCCCAGCAGGCCTGCTGAGCTTCCCAGCATGCCCAGCATTTCCCATGATCCTGCTGGGCTTTCAGCATGCACAACTCTGTTTTCTTCCTTCTTCCTGACTCCACCTTGTCACTGTTGGCTGTTGTGTTTGTTTTGTGTTTTGGAGACATTTAAAATACCTTGTTTTGTAAGAGTTTTAAATCATGAATAATATTGAACCATTTTCTTTCTGTTGTGATTATTATCTCTTTAATTGTCTTATCATGTTGCTACACTGCTCAGCGGGAATTTGCTAAGATTTTATTTTGTGTTGAGACCATAAGCTACTCATCTCCCTTTCTCCATCCTGGAGGCTGAGGCCTCATTTTATTGACCATGGAACATGAGTTTGGCATCGGTCCCTGCCCCATGGCCTTCATTCCATGCCTGCTTTCCTTGAGAGTTGGTTTGGCACTGGGTACATACACTCAGTAGGGATGGGGTAGGAAAGGAGTCATTGGGCTGGGCCCCTGGAACCTGGACTTTGTCTTCAGATATTAATGAATTAGGAATGTGAGATCACGATTTTGACTGACATCCCATAACCATTCTACATGTCAACTCTTAAGGCTGCCATCAGGTGGTCTTTGCTGGCCTTCACCTAAGAGGTCAGGGAGTCTTGGGCTTGTGTTTGCTTTGCTAAGTTTGTATTTTTCTCTTCTTGCTCTTGGGTTTACCTGGTGCTGCCTCACAGTCTCTCCTAAGTGTAAATGTACTGGCAGTGAGCATGTGGGCACCTAGAGTCACCTAGAACTGCAGTGGGCTCCCTAGCTAGCCCTTTGGGGTATGAGGAAGGGCCCCCTGAAGTGGACTCTCACATGCCAGAAGCCACCCAGCCCACTGTGGCATCAGGAGGGGGTTTTCTGAGCAAGGGACCCTAACATTTCAGAAGCCATTCAACTGTCTCTTTTGAGGAAACTGTACATCTATATGATCACGACAGCATGATTCCAAATGTGAAAACAGAACATGTAATAGAACACACACACACACACACACACACACACACACACACACACACACCCCACACACACTTACTCTCACGCGGTTGGGGGAGGGGTCTTCTAGTGGCAGTGGTTGAGTTACCTATTCTCTGAGGTGTGTTGTCTTTGTTTTGGTTAGGGCTTTCTATGCTCACTCATCAAGCTGACAGCTCTTCCTCAGCCATGCTGTGGGCAAAGGTCAGATGTAGGACTGTAGGATGTGCATGTGTGCATGCTCATATGGACCAGAGGACAACTTACAAGAGTTGGTCCTCTCTTTCCATCATAGGAATTTTGGAAGCAAATTCAGGTCTCTGACCTTAGCATCAGGCTCCTTCACCCGGTGTAACATCTTCCCAGCTCATTGTCACTTTCTAGTTAAGGTCTGGGCATCTTGAGTGCCTATGGATAAGGATCCGTCCTCCCCCTTGAGTGTGTATCTATGAAGCTTTGGCTGTCCTTGAACTCAGAGATCTGCCTGCCTCTGCCTCCTGAGTGTTGGGATTAAAGATGGCTAGCAAGGATACATCTTTTGGATCATTAAAAACAACATGTTTAGATTTGGTGTTGTTTGTCTTGTGTTGGTTCAAGTGGATATCATCAGTTTAATGGTTTATATGTGAGGAAATGGGTAAATAATTTTTGATTCCTTATTTCAGCAACTTAGTGCAAAATAACTTTTAAATTTGTATGACTTTGTGGTTGAGAAGAAAGGATTGGCATAGATCCTGAGTCCTTTAGTAGCTAAAAGCCATCCCCTGCCCCTTTGCTAGCATTGGCGCGGTTATTCCCGTGTGACACTGAGCAATGCCTCTGTCTCTCCATCGCAGGGAACCTTTGATGATTACCTGGAGTTGTTCCTGCAGTTTGGCTATGTGAGCCTTTTCTCTTGTGTTTACCCGCTAGCAGCTGCCTTTGCTGTGTTAAATAACTTCACTGAAGTCAACTCAGATGCCTTGAAAATGTGCAGGGTCTTCAAACGGCCATTTGCAGAACCTTCGGCCAGTATTGGCGTATGGCAGGTAACTATGTGAAGAACAATGTGAAAAGCTGAGTCATTGTTGGGGAAAGAAAAACTCTAAAAGCAGAAAATGTATAATACCCAGAACACCACTAAATACCAGAAAAGAAGCTCAAAAGTAATATTGATAACTCAGGTAAGAAAAGTGAAGAGTAAAGACAGGGATCAGATAGAAAACAAGTGTCTGACTTAAATCTCAGCATACCAATGGTTACACTAACTATAAATGGCCTAAATATACAGATTAAAGACTGAGAATGGCAGAGTGGATGAGACTGTGATCCAGGTGTGCACTGTTTATAGAAATAATTCACAGGGGTTGATAAACAGGGTGAAAGTAAAAGAAAAAAAATACATTGCTGAGAAGAAAAGAGGAAAAATGCAAGCAGAGGCTGCTGTGGTACTGTCTGAGAGGAACACTCTGCCATGAAAAGGGGGACACATTCTCAGAAAACATCAAACTGAAATAAATGTATATGCATCAAGCAACAGTTTTAAAACAGAAGAGAGAACAAAAGCTTGAAGAGAAAGGAGGAATGGTGAACCCACATTGTACTTAAAGATGAAAACACTCTCTTTCCCAAGATAGAAGAGGAAAGTCAAGAATGAAGAAGGCTCAGTGGCGCCATCAGCAGGCAGTGTCTGACAGAACATCCAGTTATCTCAGGACTGAAAGCACTTCAAAGAGTTGGAGTTGTACATAGTGCACCTTTGACAATAAGCTCAAACTAGAGTTAGTGGCAGAAGATAACAGCAGGATATCCATTGGAAAAGCAGACAGCACAAAATGCCCATGAAAAGAAACTCTCAGATGACACTCAAAGATATACTAAACCAGAAGAAAAATATGTGGGGTGTGGCTGATGAGGGAGGGGCCAGGAACTCACAGCACTAGGCATTTATGCTGAAAAAGATCTCAATGTTAAAGTAGAAAAGACAGGCAAGATAAACCCAAGGCCAGTAGAAGAAAGGAACCAAGAAAGAGCCAATTTAGTGAAAGTGAAGGCAGAAATATGATCAGTGAGACACAAACACAGTGGCAGGGCCCAGCAGGCGCGGCGTGAGGTCAGATCTGCAGACAGTGAACTCACACACAATGCACACACACAGTGAGCTCACACACAGCAAGCACACACAGTGAGCATAAACAGTCAGTGTTCTGTAAGTCCCACTGAAGCCTGGCTTCTGGATTTGCTAGTGCCCTACAAGGACTTTGGTTCTTGTCCCCAGGAAGGGACCACATCAATAATGAGCTTGGTTGTAGCTAAGCCAGGTGGAACATGGGGCTTATCAAAGCGGGACGGTTTTGTAGAGTAGCTTCTTTCCAGATATCACCTGCTTTTGGGAGCAAAGTGCTTTCCTGTGATGGTCTTTACATTCCCTTCAGAAACAAGCAGAGACAGGTAGCATGGACAGTGCCGGAGGTGCCCACACTCAAAGCCTGGCCAGCTTAGGTGGGAAGGCTGGACGTACTGCAGAGGAGTAGTCAAGTCAAAAGAATCTAAAATGCCCACTACATACAGCTTTCCTAAGCAAAGAGAACCCTATCAAGATGGGCGGAGGTTTAGCATGTATGTAGATGGGGTAGAAGCTAGGGAAAGGCAACATGGAGATGGGGTGTGTCTGCTGCTGCTCCTCATGCTGTGCCTTTTCCCTTTCAGTTGGCTTTTGAAACGATGAGCGTTATATCCGTGGTCACTAACTGTGCTCTGATTGGAATGTCACCACAAGTGAATGCAGTCTTTCCAGAATCCAAAACAGACCTTGTTCTGATTGTGGTGGCCGTAGAGGTAAGTCAAAGTGTCCATCCCAGCACAGGCCTCTGCTGTCCTCCATCCGAGCTGCCGCGCTGTCTGGAGTAACTCATGTGCCGGGCGGTAAGAAAACATGTCTGACTAGAGAGTGTAGGCTGTGCGCTGCTGCTCCCTGCCCAGCTCACAGGAAGAGACCTTTCCAGACACTGTTGGACTCTCTGTTTGGAATAGACATCTGCGTACTTGCGTGTTTTCTGCCTGTTCTAGGGAAATGCCCCTTCTTGCTTTACGCCTGGTCCACTGCACTGTAACACCCTCAGGCTCTGTGGTAACTTGTAGGAAGGCACATGGTCTTACACACAAGACACAGGTACTCTGGCCACATGTCTCACATCTCTGTTTATCATTTTGGAAAAATGGGGCCCTACTGTGTCTGGAAAACTAAGCAGGGACCAAACATGAGTGAGAAATCTTCAGAGCTGCCTCCACTGCTGGTGATATTTGACACCAAAGAACATTGTGCCCTTTTGTGACTAGTTGGAAATGTAATACTTGTGGAAATGTACAGAAACAGAACTTGGTAGACTGTAGAGCAGCATACCCAAAAACTCTGGGTCAGGGTTGACCCAAGAAAATGAAGTTGTGGCTTTGAATGTCCCACTTGGAGGCTGAAGAGATCCATCTCCATGGTCCCCTTTCTTCTGTCCTATGCTGTGAGCTCACTGTGTGTTCTAACTGCGTGTTAGCTCACTGTGTGTGTGTGTGTGTGTGTGCTTGCACATACTGTGTGTGAGTTCACTGTGTGTGCTCACTATGTTTATGCTCACTGTGTGTGCTTGCTGTGTGTGAGCTCACTGTGTGTGTGCATTGTGTGTGAGTTCACTGTGTGTGCTGTGTTTATGTTCATTGTGTGTGTGTTCACTGTGTGTGCATGTGCTCACCGTGGATGCCATGGGTACAGTGTGCATTCAGGAGAATAATTTATAGACACCACTGAGCAGGAAGGGAGAAAGATGGCCCTGGTGGGTGCCAGTATGTTGGTGTTGAGTTTGGGGTATAGAACCATATTTTGAAGAGCCATTTGTGAGGTTTATTACCTGTCGAAGAGAGGGTAAGGAAAAGACCTGAAGGCTGCCTGGGCTTATAGAAGCCACTCAGCGGGGCTACGGGAGCCCGTGTGATGCCAGAAATGCTGTGCAGCTTTGCCGCTTGTTTCTTTTTTTAACTGAGGCCAGAGTTACCCAGGCTTTGGGCACGGGCTTCAAACCACCTTGGTACAGAAGAGGTCAGCTGGGCACTGGAAGACAGTTTGCATGGAGGATGCTTTCCCAGCCACTGTGATCCTCAGTGTCACGAGAAAGGTGGACCTGGCTGCCAGGTGGTTTCTTGGTTGGCAAGTGCTTAAAAAGAGCGAGAAGGGATGAGAGTCCTGAGAGACACAGAAAGCTTGACAGTCGTTCTGTCTGCACAGCAGCACCGTTCCAAGCTGGAGGATGTGAGTGTGGCCATCTCTGTTTCTACCTTCCCTTCTCTGAGCTTTCATGGGCTCCATGTTGCTGCTTCCCTGGGTTGGATGCTCCTCTAATTGGATCCAGGGCCTGATGCTCCTGCCTTGGCTCGGGTGACCCTTGGCTCGGGGCAGCTCTGCAAACTGCCAGGCTCCAGTTGTTGGTACTCATACACCTGAGAGTTCCCTCCCCCTGGTTGGTAACTTAAGTATTTTTCTGTGTCAGTACAAAAATCAACCTTGGAAAAAATGTTAGATATAACATTACAGCAATAAAAAAAAAAGTAAGTTAACCAGTTTTACTGTAGCACTACTGAGACAGCTGTATGCCATATGGCCTCTCTGTAAATAAAAATGGAGCATTTAGAAATAAATTAGAAAACGTAGGTTTTGGTTGTGTGATCATGTCAGTTTATAAAGTCATGTTGAGATTCAGTTCAGAGTTAGAAGGTAACTGCTAGGCGACATGAATGTCAGTCAGCTCAGCCGTGCCAACCACTCTGTAATGTGTGTGCGATTCACACTGACCCGCAGCTGTGCACAGCTTTTGCTTGTCAGTTCTACTCAACGAAAAACTACCACTGGGTCAAACTACTTTAAAGAAAGGAAGTAATCCATTTTCTATAAAGTAAAATCATTAATTTATATCATTCCCTGTTTTCCCCTGAAGTTTTTGTTGCTGTTTGTTTCTTGGAGACAGGGTGCCATGAAGCCCAGGCTGTCCCCAAAGTGTCTGTGTAGCTGAGGATGCCCTGAACCATGACTGTCCTTTCTCTGTGTCTAGGTGCTGGGATTACAAGCGAGCTTCACCATCGGCTTTTATTAGCTTTTGAAAATGTCTATCTCACAGATAATACTGCATGTTTTACTTTAATGTATTTATTCATGGTCTCTAAGTAAAATTTTGCTCATCCAAAACGCCACAGCAAATTATAAAAAATACATAAATTATGTTTTAAATAAAAATTTAACATATTGATAGAAAGAAGCAATTTAAAATGTTACATTTCAAAGTCATTAGCATCTAAGTGTATTTATGTGATTAAGATTTGTCGCAGAACAAAGACCTTTTGGAAAACAGTCCCTGTGATAAACTCGGCTGTACTTGTCTCCTGGCCTCACACCTCCAACCCCAGATAACTTCCACACTTCTGCTTCTTTCTGATGCTTGGATTTCTTTAGAGTTGGATCCACTGCACCCTCCAAGCATGTCAGGACCAACAGTGAAAGCTGCTGTGGCGTCTGTGTGCTTACTGCCACCTAGCGCTGCCCTTAGAGACATGGCTCGTGACACGGCTTTGTGCAATAGATTTATCGGGGATGGACAGTAGACCTGAGCATGAGGGGAGAGCACACTGAATGTGACCGTTTTATGGGTTAAAGTTTGATATTGGAAATACCATGAACATCAGCCCACAGATCATGTTCCACAGTCCCCTGAGAAGCCACCTCATGCCTGAGACATCCTTTTGTCTCTGATGTTGTTTCCAGCCGAGGGCCACGCCTGTAAGTGCAGAGTCACAGTACCAGTGGAAACAGCAGTGGGCCACACAGTCCAAACTCCTGTGTGGAATGATGTCCCGTTATCTTGTGTATCAGTTATATCAGTCCGATATGCCAAATGCTAACCATTTAACCTCTAAATGCTAATCCTCGGAATGCTAACACTCTAAAGGCAAAAGTGAGCCAACAGTTTGTTGGGAGATTGACTGCATTTTAGGTTCTAGTGACTAGTGAATCCGTTGTCTCTGTTCATGCTTAATTACTAGTTTGAAAAATACCCCTTTAAAGCAGTTTCTTGTGGGTATGGGAGAAGTAAGTTATAGGATGCACTCGCCCCCTACTGGTTAGAAATGGAACTGCGGGTCATCTATGTAGTATGCTAAGAGAGGAGGACGGGTTTTTCCTAGTTTCAGTCATAATATAGTCAGCTCTCGGAAGACAGCTGTTCAGGATTTACTCACTTTAACTCTTTGTTGAATGTGTTGCCCCCTCTCTAGAGCAGGGTGGGCCACGATGTAGATTGCTGTGTCCTGTGGTTACTGTGGAGTCTGTCACTGAGCCACCACTTAGAGCACCCACCCTGTCCTCAGCGGGATCGAGGTGTGTCAGCCTGCCCTGCAGAGACAAGGGTTTGGAGTGAGCAGGGTTTGCTGCCACCTGTAACGGTGAGATCCGAGGGGGACTGCTTGTGTGAGAGAGTGAGCACAGAGTCCTTGTGACGGGAGACGGGTGTGATCTGACTGGTGTGACAGTGCCAGCCCTGTCACCATCAGTTCTTCACCAGGTCATCACAGCAGAGATGTCTGAGTCAGAGTGTAGCTGAGTGACCACCTAAGGCTCCCTTCTCTGAGCTCTGTGAATTTCTCCTTTCAGCATTAGTGCGAGTGCCCGTGCTGGCCATGGCGTGTCTCCCCAGCCCACGTCTTGATGGTTGACTGTGTCACAGTTTGCTCTCATATTAGTTTCCTGCTCCCCTTTCTTTTTCTTCCCTGCTGGGTTTGCTTCCACACCTCAGTCCAACCTTCCCTGCCCCGACTCACCCCTCCTTGTTGTTGGTTCTGACTCTGTCCAGGCCCTCAGCATTGGCTGGAGCCAGGGTCCCGCTGTTTCTCATCTGTGCTCTGCAGAGTGTCAGTTACGTGTCAGTCTTGTGTCAAACATTACATCACTAAGTGTGCTGTAGCTGTTCTCTGCTACTTCATGGGTTCTTTCGTCCACCCTTCTCTGCCCATTTTCCATTCCATCAACCCTAAACACTAGAGAAGAGAGAAAAAAAGAATAGGGAGGGAAGGAAAGAGGTACTTGAATAGTCAGGGGTCTGAAAGGGGAACTGTGTTATCATTAGACTACTTTTTGCTGATGAGGGGCATCGAGTTCCTTGTCGAAAGTTAGAACTTCGCAGTAAGAATATCTAATTATTTCCCTCCTTCTCTTCCCCTCTCCTTTTTTCTTCTTTCTTCTTTGTGGAAGGCTACTTAAACTGCAACCACCCCCAAACAAACAATCAGCAACCCACCCCGGCTCTCTGGACCCTAGCATTTATATACTCTCTGAAAAATTCCCAGAATTCCAAGCATTGCACCCCATGGGATGCAGCTGGCAGAATCACGCCTCTGCTAGAGCCTGAGGCAAATCATAATCAGCTGCTATGAAGAAACCCCATATCCCCAGACCTAGGATTAAAACAAAAACATATTCTTACAATGTTTCTGTTGTTTTTAAAGAACCCCAATTTCCAGATTTCTGACTATAGTATGCAGTTTAGCAGTTCTCACCTGGGCGCTTACAACCAGTCCCCACTAGGCTTGCTGTGTTCCAGCTGCCTCTTTTTGCCCCACAGTAATGCACAATAACTTTACTGACTGGATTTAGTGACACACACTCCTGGGTGTGTCTGTGAGTGTGTCTCCAGACATGGGATCGGGAGGGCCCTGCTGTAAACAGTAGGTTTGCAATGCAATGGCATTACTGGGCAGTGGTGAAAGGTTGGAGATGAGGCCAATTTAGTGCAGATAGGTTCCTGGAGTCACGTGATAGGTTGTTCTGGTTTCTTCCTGTGTGACCTTTCTCTCTGCTTCCTGTTCACCAAGAAGTAGAGAGTAGCTTCTACCTCATGTTCCTGCCGCCAGGCTGTTCTGCCCAAGCAAACGGAGTGAGGCAGCCATGAACTAAACCCTCTAAACCATGAGCCAAAGCAAAGCCCTGCTCCCTTAACCCCTTCACCTCAGGCGTGTTAACAGCCCCACGGAAGTGATGGCGCACCCACACTGTCTGCTCATGGTGCTGTTCTCCCGGGATGATATTCTAACCACGTCTGTCCTCTGTGATGGGAAAGGCTCTCAGTGGTTCCCCTTTGCCTTCCACCTGCCCTGGTTCCTGCTCTACCATAGGACACCTGGTGCCCTTTGTGCAGCTAGCAGGACGCTCACACAACTGTCTAATCTCCATTGTTTCCTCTCCAAGATGGAGCTCCCCAGGCCTGCTCAAGGACCAAAGCTCCCCAGGGGCTGACAGGCGTGTGCCAAGTCACTTCATGAATGGTTTCTAGTGATGAAACAGTTCTTACTAAGAATTTGTACAAGGGCAAATAAATCACAGGGTTTTTTTCCTCCCTCCGTGTTCTTTGTGATAGTTATCTGAGAAAGAATTTCAGAGTGGTAATTGGTAAGCTTGCTGACTGTACTTTTTGGAAGAATATTAAGAAAACCTCTAGGCAAAAATCTTAAAATTCTATTATTTGTAAGAATACCCTGTAAATTTAGAACATGTTTAGTGGAGCTGGAGAGATGGCTCAGAGGTTAAGATCACATCACTATTGCAGAGGATCCAAGTGCAGCTCCCAGCACCCGCACTGGACAGCCCTGGGACACCTCTGCTTGTTTTGATAAATTGAAGTACCTGCAGAAGGATTAGCTACTTGGAATTTGCCAGCTGACGCTGTCCTTTTCAGAAATGCAGATCATTGTGGTTGGCTTTATTAAACTCTGATAATTTAATTGCAAGCTTGGCCAGGAAGAGCCAACAGTCAACTGTTCATGGTGTCCACTTCCCAGGGGGGTTGTTGTTGTTGTTTGTTTGTTTTTGTTTTTTGTCTTACATGTGTTGGGTTCTAGCTCTTCTATTTGTGTCCTTTTGGATGGAATCATGAGCTAGATTTTCCCCTAACATTTGTGCTTTGGTTTTGAGTCAGGGTTGTGAGCTAGCCCACAGGTGTGAGTCACCACACCCAGCCCGTCTTCCTACTTCTGTTTTTTTTATCCTTGCTGGTCATTTTTTATGTTTTCTAGTCTTACTCTAGGCTGCCCCCATCTTCAGTTTTTTATCCAGTTAAAATGCTCTGTGTTCTGTGGTTGGCTTAAAGGCAGGCAGGGCGGGTTCTTCCATCAGATGCATATTTATTTTATGCTTAAGACGTACCAGGTGTTAAGAAGATATGATCCTAGCTTTGGAAGCATCTGCAGAACTGCCTAAGAGAGAAATTCCAGTGTGGTAGGAGGCCTTTCTCTAACCTCATCTCTAGATGGCGCTGATCCCCGTGCCCACTAGAGGGTGCTGGTATAGCAGCTCTCCCAGCTTCTAGATGTAGATGGGATGTAGGGTCTAGGGACAGAGTCTGCTTGCTAAATGCTTATGAAAAGAGATACCACCACCAAAACATATTTGGTTTTGCATGGCATTTTTGTTACTTTAATTGATATAATTTAATGAAATGAAATGAAAACTGATGAAAGCATGTGCTAAAGTAGAAGAGCCATCGCTGCAGTGAGAGCCTTTGGGTAAAGTAGAGCTGTCACTGCAGTGAGAACCTTTGGAAGGACTCCACAAAGACAGACTGCCATCAGACAGGATAAGGAAATGACAGTTAAAGTGATGAGAGGGAAGCCATAAAAACCTGGGCACACTCTCCTATGGCTTCACACTGCTGCCAAGTGTCTGTCAAGGTTTTACTCTTGAAGCCTTGGATTTCCAGTCACCACCATGGGGGTTGTAATGGTTAGTGTTGACTGCTATCCAGCTGGTATTTAGAATCACCTCTGTGTCCAGAAAGGTACAATTGAAGGAGGACCCTCCCCCTCCCCCTCCCTTCCCCCAGTGTGGGCGGTGCCTTGGAGGGCTAGGGTCCCAGCCTGAATAAAAAGGGGAAAGGAGGCAGCCACTGAGCAGCCACATTCCTTCAGCTGCCAGCGCCCCCTCATCCTGCCATGGCTTCCCTGCATGATGAGCTGCACTCCAGACTCAACAAGACACTTCCTCGTGCATGTACCCCACAATGCAGAATATGAAGAACCTTGTGTCCTTGTGTCATCTGAATGGGCTTCCTGGGGACTGCTGTCTTAAGGGTTGGCCTTTAGTCTCTGTGAATGGCAGATGTTTGTTTTGTTGACAACCCAGAGACCTCTCAACACTTATGATTAGAGCACACTCTTTTTTAAAGTAACATTTTGATGACAATTTTTTAGATTATTTTGCATTTTTAAGGTATTATGGTGGTTAACATATTTCTTGCCCTAAAATATAGGCAAAGGCAAGCCCCTCACTTTGGAAGTGATATTTTTTTATTCACAGTAGCATGGTTTCAGAAAATATACTAAGGTGGGGTAAGAATGTAAGCACTGGGAAGCTCACAGCCCAGAGTGTCTGAGTCCTGCTGTGAAGCAGGAGAGCAGGGTGGACCCTCAAGGAATCATACACTGTGGAGAGCATGGTGGTCTAGCTCTGAGGACGCTCACCAGTCACTGCCTCTTCTCAGCCTGTTCTGGGCAGTTCTTTCTCCCCCTCCCTCCCTTCTTCCCTCCCTTCCCTTCCCTCCTCTCCTTCCCTTCCCCTTTCTCCCTCCCTCCCTCCCTTTCTCCCTTTCCCCCTCTTCCTCTCTCCCTTCCTCCCTCCCTTCCCCTCTTCCTCCCTCCCCCCTCCCTCTTTCCTTGTGCTCTTGCTCTCAGCAACAGGAGAACCTGCAGCTCCTGCTGAGCTTCCTTGTTTACATAAGGATATCTCCCACCTTCCACAGCTCCCCAGGTCTGTCTGCTTCCCTTTGCCGAATTCTTTGGCAGCTCCGACTATGGTCCCAGCTCTTGGCACCTGCCACCCATGTGTTCCTGCAGCGCTGCAGAGCAGCTGGAGTAACCAGTGATACAGGAATGCTCTGCAGAACAGCGATTTCCTGTTCAGCCTCTGCCCTCGTGCAACCAGATCTCATCACAACCCTGGCTGAGGGTCTGTTCTAGAGGAGAGGAGACAACCATTCGTCCCTCTTCAGGAGGTGGCGGCACTTCAGAGTGACCATTGCAGGGCTCATTTTTTTGAGTTTTTTACCTTGGTTTAAATGTTCTTTCAGTGTTTAAGATGTTGGTTGGGGTCTGGTCAGGCACTGCCTCAGCGGCTCATGTTTCTGTTACATCACCATGTTGGATTTGCTTTCTTTGCTGAGCCTCTGTCACTCTGTCACTCTGTCACTCTGTCACTCTGTCCCTTCAGCAGATCGATTGCTCAGTAGCTTCAGAGGGGCTTTGGCTTCTTTTGTGGACCCCAAGGTGCCATGATGCAGACAGGACCAGAAGTTAGTAGACTGGCATTATGTGTAAAATGCAGCTGCCTGTATCTGTCCCTGGCTAATAAACACTTTCCCAGGGACGGGCATACATTCAGAGTTGTAAAGATGAATTACAGCTTTCTAACATTGTTAAGTGCCAAGAGGGGCAAAGGGTCTGAGTTTTTCGTTTTACATATATTGGGTAAAAGAAAAAAAAATGAATGTTTCAACTGAAGGTGTGTGCGCCTTTGTGTGAGTATAACATACTTGCGTGTGTGTATGTGTGTGTGTGTGTGTGTGTGTGTGTTGTAAGTTGGGCTCAAGCTGAGCCTCAAAGTCAAGACTGCCTCTGACAGATCGGGCGCAGGTGGATGATGAGCTGCAAAAGATACAGACACTGCTGTCCTTAAGCCACGGGCACTCATGCCTGGGTGACCACACAGGCTTCCCTTGCTCTTTCCATATCAAAGCCTCACGCAGAAGCTAATTGGTACCATCTGTGCTGATAATGAAGTCTATGATGTGGCTACCGGTGCGAGGAACTTGCTGAAGGGGTTTCACAGTCAGGGTGAGATGGGAGCAGGGAGAGTAGTTTTGTGGAGGTTCAGTGCTAACCAGCCATAGAAAGGGAACTGAAAGAAAGAGCAGCCAGGTGCCACCCCACGCTGAGTGCGTGCTCAGTAAGATGTGTGACAGAGTGCTCACATCCCCATGTGTTAAAGTTCCCCTGAGACTGCTGGAATATTCATCCTGCCCAAAGTGGGTGCCTCCTCTTTCAGTGCTTCTGTCCTCTGCCTCTCTGCCTCTCTGTCTCTCTGTCTCACACTCACACTCACACACATACTTACATACACTACACACACACACACACACACACACACACACAGAAGCACTCAAGCATGTGTACAAATTCACAAGTGAGAATAACAGGAGGTGTTAGTTGGTCATTTTATCCTGAGAGGAAGGACAGATCCTAGGCATTCCTCCTCAGCTCTCCTGTATTGCACACATCTTAGTCAAGGTTTTTAGAGAAACTGTGCTCCTCCAGGGGAATCGGTGTGAGAGTGCACATGCATGTGTGTGAGGCACATGCATGGCATAGCACATGTGTGGCTGTCAGACAGTCACAAGTGACACTCCTCACCTTCCACCTCATTTGAGACACTCTTGTTTGCTGCTGTATACCCCACCCAGGTTTGCTGATCCGATCACTAGCTGACCTGTCTCTGCTGATAGGATTCGGGGATTACACGTGTGTGCTCCCACATCTGTCCTTAGGAGTGCTGTGGGGATTTGAACTCACATCCCCACACTTGCACAGTGGATACTTTACCCACTGAGCCAGCTCCAGCCTCTGTATTTTCATGTGGTTACCAGTAGGAAGCTTTATTGGTATCTGTCTTTTGACACCATTTCATTTTGATGTTAGTCAAAAGCATATGGAAACTAGAGAGGCATTTCCAGGGAGGAGTGTGCTTTCCGTTAATCCACGTGTGTCATCTTTGAATAGTAATGCAGTCATATGACTCAGAATTCAGAAGGCTCAAGGTCATGCATGCATTAGTGTACCAGCCACGGAGTCCCTGCTGCACAGCCCGTAAGCCCGGCTCCCTGTCAGTGCATCTGTGGGTAAAGTGCAGATAGCAAGCACAGCTAATCACAGTGGTCGCCAAGCAGGCTGCAGCGCATTTGCTTCATACTTGATTGTCTAGTAGAGATGAGAGTTTCACTGGCAGTCTCAGGGGTGTTGATGTAAAGGAATGCATATGTCAGCTGACCTGATGCTATTAAGCTTTAGAATGTACAGCCTATGGTGTTGCACAAAGCAGATCTGACCTTTTCTAAGAAGTTCTTGTACCATGAAATTGACAGGCTGAGGAAGGTGATTAGCATAGCTGCTGTCTCAAGCCTGGGCCAGTGGCACCGACAGTTTGACAAGATTGGAAAACTGAAAACTGCCTGTGGATAACAACAGACATTCTGCCTTGCTTTCACCAGCACTGGGAATGGGCTGAGGCCAGAGCCAGGGGAACATCTACTTGTGGATTTATTAGGTTAAAAAATAAGAACAAACCCTTTAGAACTGTCCGAAGACTAGCAGCTTTGGGTGGAGAATCATGTTGGGTTTTGTTTTGTTTTATTTTTTGTTTTTTGTTTTTGTTGTTGTTTCTCAGTACAACTCAGCAAGTGTTGCATTAATGAGCTCTTGGAACTTTTTTTTTTTTTTTTTGAGACAGGGTTTCTCTGTAGCCCTGGCTGTCCTGGAACTCACTTTGTAGACCAGACTGGCCTCTAACTCAGAGATCCGCCTGCCTCTGCCTCCCAAGTGCTGGGATTAAAGGCGTTCGCCACCACCCCTGCCTGGCCTGAGCTTTTGAAACTTTAAGCTTCAAGATGAAGTAACTAGGCCGTGGACCTACACTCTGACCCGCAGGCAGAGGGTGGTGATTCTTTGATCTGCCTGTCTTTCCAGCTTTTAGCCCCACCCACACTCCCTCCCTGCTGGACTTACCTCCCCCCTTGCCCAAGCTCCCTTCTTTATTTCCTTCGATAATTGAGATATTCTTTTCTTATATGAACTAGCCAGCTGCAACGCGACAGTTGCTGTCATAGCCCTCCATCTTGCTCTGTTCTTCTCAGGCCTTTGATGATAACTTGGCCTGGGAATGAGCAAAGGCATATTGAGCTGCTTTGGGCTCTGGCCCTGACCTTGCCACAGGCCATGTAGGCAGAGTGCAGAGAGTACATATCCAGTGGAATGGAGGCACGCAGGACACAGCACATAGAGTGTGGAGCGTGGATGAGCTCACAGGAGCTCCACTGTTCCCGGCCGTCCCACTGGCTCAGAGATTGCTCAGGAATCGGTCTTTCCTTCCGTCTACTCTGTCTCCTGGTGCACAGCACCTGTCTTCTCACCTATACTCAGTGAGAATGGCAAGGCAGTGATGGTTGCTGAGTTTTCTAACTCCTGGGTAGAAGTTGAAGTTTAAATGCTGTGTTAGAATGAGGGCAAGGAGAGGCAGCTGAGTTTTTTCCCTCTAGGGTCTGCTGATCTGTGCTGAAACTGGGTGCAGCTCTGGCACTCTGACCTCTCCTGATCGTGATGCCATTCTTGTCCTTGTTGCCAAGGCACAGGTGTCTTGGGGCTGGCAACGAATTGACAGGGTATGGACAGGGCCACATTCATGGTGACTCTTGGGAACATTTCTGTTTACTGGGTGAAACATCACCAGACTTGGACAGCTGTCGACTCCTTCATTATGTTTGAATTACCATGGAAACGACAAAATTGTGAGATCACACGTTATATTTTTATTTTTGAGACCTGCTATATATATTTATACAAATTAGAAAGCAGAGATATACAGTAACTTTCATTTCTTATTTTAAAATATTAATGTAAGGGCTGAAGAGATGGCTCAGTGGTTAAGAGCACTGACTGCTCATCCAGAGATCCTGAGTTCAAATCCCAGCAACCACATGGTGGCTCACAACCATCCATAATGAAATCTGACGCCTTCTTCTGGAGTGTCTGAAGGCAGTTACAATGTACTTACATATAATTAATAAATAAATCTTTTTAAAAAATATTAATGTAAGATGAAGCTTTTAGCATGCACATCAAAAGATAAGTGTATCTAAGCCACGAAAGGCCCGTCTCACCTTCATTATCATTAAGCAACATTTTAGGCTATGCTAACCTATAAACTAATATTAAGATGATGGGTGTCTTGCTGTATTCTTGGAATAAAATAAACCATGACTTGGAATTTAAAGAAGTTAAGACCAGGCCTGGCAGCTTGCACACTACTGCTGATCCCAGGAGACAGGAAGCTGAGGCTGAGTCTTGTGAGAGAAAGGCTAGCTCAGTCTAGATAGCTCCAGGTCAGCCTGGGCTGCACAGTGAGTACCTGTCTCAGAGAAAAAGAAAGTAAGTTGAAACAGCTTGTTCAGGCTGGAGAGATGGCTCAGTGGTTAAGAGCACTGACTGCTCTTCCAGGGGTCCTGAGTTCAACTCCCAGCAACCACATGGTGGCTCACAACCATCTGCAATGGGCTCTGATGCCCTCTTCTGGTGTGTCTGAAGAGAGCAATGGTGTACTCATATACATTAAATAAATAAATAAATAAATCACTTAAAGAAACAGCTTGTTCAATGTAGGGATTTAGTTTGCTGTAGATGTTGGTTCTTGGGAATCTGTCATCTTGGTTTTTTCTTCAAAATACTGGAATATGGTGGGTATAATCATACGTTAGAATGCCTATATTGTGACTACAGACATGTATGTGTGTGTGTGTGTGTGTGTGTGAGAGAGAGAGAGAGAGAGAGAGAGAGAGAGAGCGCTGCGTGTACAAGTCTCAGTTCCATGTGGCTCCAAGCACTCAGCCTCCAGGAGGCTGTGTTGTCACATGGTTGCAGTGGCCTCACTGGGAATGATTTCTTGAGGTACCTTTACTCCTACACTTCAACTCTTGATGCCAGATTTGAGTTCCCATTCAAATGTAGGCCCAGGGCTGTTCCTGCTGGGTTTGGGCATTGATTGCCTTTCTCCATGGTGCCAAAGTTCAAGACCATCGTGTCTCTTAATTGTGTGCAGGGCAGAGGTTGGGGCCGTCTCATCAGCCTTCCACTGTGGGGCTGGTTTTTGGTTTTTGAGATTTTTGTTTTTAGAGGCTGTACTATGAGTCATGAGGTCGGCTCTATTATTGCACTACAGTCCAGAGCTCTGGGACAATATTTTTATGTCTAGAAAAATGCACTTATTTTGGTGGTTTTGGACAATTTTGATTTCAACATAATATATTCACTGATAAACTAAGAAAAGTGTTTCATTTTCTGTTTGGTTTATGATATTTTTAATATTATATGAATTACTCTCACTCTGTTTTATAACTAGGTCTCCTCAAAATCTGTTCTGGTTAATGTCATAGTAATGTTATAGTAACTCTTGATATATTATCCACAGAGCACATGCCAGACATGGCGCAGTAATTTAAATGGATAAAGGGAATTCCGAAATTAAATTTTTATAAATATACAGTCATTGACAAATGTAAAAACTTTCTTGCAGAATTCACCACACAGACTTGTCCATAAGTCTGTGATTTAAATCCTGTGTCTATGTGCTCTAAGCCACTGAAGAGCAGTATTGAGTGTGTGTACATACATGCATATGTGCATACGTGTGTGTATTGTGCTTGTGTTGGTGACTATGTATTCACTGTATAGGGATGCATGCATTTGTATGTTTCTCTTAGAAATATATTATTCATATTGTTGAAGTAAAATATCAGAATTTATTTTAGAGCCAGAGAGAACTCAAGAATCTCTATTAGTACTTAAAAGGAGGCTCAGAAAACAATGCAGTTGCTGTATTTTGTAATTCTATGGGGTAATCTAAATAAATATTCAAATTGTTTTAAATTGAAGTACAGCATGTGTAGATAGGTAGGTAGGTAGATACAACATACATGACAGGCATCCATCCATATATATATATATATATGTGTGTGTGTGTGTGTATATATATATATACATACATACATACATATGTATATATACATACATATATATATGTGGATATATATATATATATATACATACATACATATATATGCATGCATATATACATGCTTACATGTTGTGGATATTGAGCTTGATGAAGTTTGACTGGCCGCATTTGTCTGACAGACATTTTCCCAAAGCCTCTATGTCCTTTCTATGTTTTTTCAGTTAGCACTTGTTGGAATTATTCAAGATGCTCTGAGTAGATTTTCCTCTGGCTGGTTAATTCATTATCTTTCCCTGCTCTGTGATGAGTGCTGTTCATGGCGGGCAGCAAGTGGCAGTGCTCCACAGAGGTGTTGTGTCCCAAAATAGTCACACATACTATGACTTTAAGTCTAGTGAAGAAGTTGTCAAAAGTGATGGTTAATGAGTGAGACTAATAAAATATAGAGACTTAAACAGGACAGAACAGGACAATGAGTGTGTCTCTAATTCTGAGCATGAATCTCAAACGGGAGAGAAGATTTTATTGTCTGTATGTCCATCGTCTCTGACTGCAGAAACTCTGTTGGTACTCATTACAGTCAGTCCTCTGTGCACAGACTTGACTGTTTAATATCCCTGGGTGGATGTGTAAGTGTGTACACTGCCTGTCTCTCTCAAACCAGAGCAATAATTCTGTCATAAAACAAATAGAATAATAAATTGTTCCTGGTGGGGAGATCATGCTGAAGTCATGTACAACCAGGAGACCTCGATCTGGAAGAAATAGTTCCTAGAAAAGCTAAGTCTAGGCCGGTCAGTGGTGGCGCACGTCTTTAATCCCAGCACTTGGGAGGCAGAGGCAGGTGGATTTCTGAGTTTGAGGCCAGCCTGGTCTACAGAGTGAGTTCCAGGACAGCCAGAGCTATACAGAGAAACCCTGTCTCAAAAAGCCAAAAAAAAAAAAAAAAAAAAAAAAAAAGGAAAAGAAAAGAAAAGAAAAACTAAGTTTCTTTAAAAGAAAAACTGGGCTGGCGAGTTGGCTCAGTGGGTAAGAGCACCCGACTGCTCTTCCGAAGGTCCAGAGTTCAAATCCCAGCAACCACATGGTGGCTCACAACCATCTGTAATGAGATCTGACTCCCTCTTCTGGTGTCTAAAGACAGTACTTACATATAATAAATAAATAAAAAAAAAAAAAAAAAAAAGAAAAACTAAGGCTAGAACTTACGCTCTGTGAGCGTCTGCCCTATTGATCTTGACAGCAGACCAGAATGGATTTGGGAAGGGCCTCAGCTCTCACTGCTCCTACCCCTTCACCACAACAAGACTGCTTTGAGGAATCTATAAAGAGATTTCTCTATCAAAAACAGCAAAAGTGCCCCTACAGCTAAAGTCACATACTCAGTGGTGTAAGGCTGGACACTGCCTAAGATCAGGAATGGGAAAAAGATGGCAACTCAAACTTGAGCAGGTTCTGGAAGGCTAGCTGAGGTGTTCAGTCAAGAACACAGGACAAACACATTGTTTTTAAAGAAGTGTACCACTGAATGATAGACAGAACGCAAGCTCTTCTGTAGACAAGACCCTAAGTAATCCAGTGTTGCAGGAAGTATTAAAAATCCAAACGGCATGTTCTGAGCATGCTCTGAGCTCGTGCCGGCAACTCTCTGCCCCAGCGGCCTGGCCAGACATACACTGGCGGACAATGGCTGACCTGTTCTTGTCTCGTAGAGACTCTCTGGCCCGGAGCTCCCAAAACATCTCCACCCAGCTTGCTAAGTTCCTACACGTCAGCCCCATGCTTCAGATCCCCCACAGCCTTTGCAGTGTACCTCAGGCAAACCCACACTTTAATGCAACCTTTCTCTCTTGAACCCAGACAAGCCACTGTGTGAAGGAAAACACAACACAAACTTAGTTCAGAAAAGATGGTAACTCAATTGCTGGGTACAACAACTAAAATCCTAATCTTGTAAGCCTTATTAAATCTAAATCTTCCTGTATCAAATCCTGACTGATCCACAATTGAAATGGGAAACACTCGTAGCTACATCTTGTCTTCACGCTATCCCTGTCCCAAAAAACCTAACTCTCTCCTGCTTCCTCACTTCCTCAGTCCAACCTGGAAGTCCCTCCTACTCACCAAGTGATTGGCTCCTTTATTAATTAGGGTATTGGTTCACAAGAAGTCACCTGAGTACGTGTGTCTCATTCTTGTCCACATAATCCCTCCCAGGAGAGTGGAATTAGCATCAAAATACAAACAGCACCAGGCCTATCCACAATACATCCAGTGAGAAGCAGATGGAATGAACAACTGTCAGGAAGGTTACAGACTCTGGGAACAGCTTGGGAAAGGGAACTAGGGTTCTTTGTGGCATCCAACAACACACCATGAGTGAAATGAAGAACACAGTTCCAGGGCTGGAGAGATGGCCCAGTGTTGTAAAGCCTTGGCTACTTTCCCAGAGGACCCAGGTTCAATTCCTAGCACCCATATGGAGGCAGACAACCACCTGTAACTCCAGTTTCAGAGGAGATGTCTGGTTTCTTCCTGCTTGTTCTTGAGTTGCAGACCTTCCCGTTACATCAGGATGACCAAAAAGGCTTTGTTTGTCTGACCACATTAGCATCTAAGGCAGTGGTTCTCAACCTGTGGGTCTCGGCCCCTGTGTGTGTGGTGTGTATGGTTCCATGTCAGGTATTTATATTACAATTCATAACAGTAGCAAAATTACAAATATAAAGTAGTGACACAATAATTTTATGGTTGGGGTCACCACAAAATGAGGAACTGTGTTAGTGGTTTGCAGCATTAGGAAGGTTGAGACCTACTGCCCTAAGAGAATCTGTTTTATGAGTTTAGCAGATATTCTCAACTGATGGAGAAGTAATTGCCCAGTTGTGAGTTTGTAATCGAATTGCTGTGAGCCCCATGGCTGTCGTTACTGAGCCTAATGGAGGGGCTGAAGGGAAACAGAGCCACACATGCCATAAACAAGGCTGTTAACTCTGTAGCCCTGCGCTGAGTCATCTTGACGGATTCTTTAATGATGGGATAAGAGCAGACCCTGACCGTTGCCCCGGCCCCACAGTGTGCATCTTCTCTCTTGTGTTTGAAATTAATATCTTAATTTGGAGTTCTGTGTTCGATATTGAATAGTACTTTCTTCTCAGATGCCCATGGACTGTGTGCCATCTTTGCCACAGGTGCAGCCTGCAGACTGGTTCAAAAGTATGGCAAGCGTGTGTTTTCAGTGTGTGTTTTCAGTGCTTTGAGATAAGCATTGTGAAGCTTCTGAAGTCTGGTGCTGCTGTGCTGTAAACACACTGGCTCATGGTCTCCTGATATTGGCCAGCTTGGGTGGCAGTCAGCTGGTGCGGTGAGTGACACACTGCTGCCCAGGGACTTAACCAACAGGAAGTTATCCACCTACCATTCCAGACACTGGAAGTCCAGGATGCAGGTGCTGGTACAGCAGGCAGGTCTCAGTCCACACTGAGTGCATAAGCTTTGTGATGCCCGTTCACTAGATGTGGATCCGGAATCAGGAGCACACTGCTGTGAATGGAATCAATCGCCTTAGTTACTGTATGCCCCTGTCTTCATACACAGTCACCCTGGGAGCCGGGACTTCACCAAAGAACCCATCTGAGAAATGTCACTGCACAGTCAACCTGAACTAGTGTTGAAGCAGGAAGCTGCTCTGAGTTTCACACTTGAGTATTAATCACACTACGTGACCTTAACATTGAGCACGATTGCTCCTATGGAATGTTTGATCTTTAGAAGAAAACATTTTTAAAAACTGGATTGGACACTAGAAAAACTAATCAGGTAGTTGATTCCTTCAGAGGCCTGGACATAAACTTGGTGTGATTATAGCAGGTAAGTGTGCACAGGTGTGTCTGTGTGCTCTGGCCTGCTGTCCCTTCACAGACCCCACCACCCTGTAGGAGGGGTAGGCAGGGCTTTCCTGCCCCTGCTTGGATGTGGTTTTTACTGCTGTGCACTTTGAAACCACACACATGCTTGACATTTCCCTATCTCTTTGGGGATTGTTTCTTTCCAACCTGCCACTGCTGCTTCCGGTTTAACTGCTCATGGGTCCTGCCTTTGCCTCACATCTGCCTCTTGCTCGCTAGCTTCCTTGCAGCATGCAGACCTTGCATGGCACCACTATGCTTTTTATCTCCTGTCTAGGTGTCTTTGGAAATTCTCTCTCACCTAATTTTTGCTTATCAGAGGACCTCGTCGAGGACTCCCCTCCCTATCCTTCAAGATCTAGTCCAAACATAGCCTTTCCCATTTTCCCTACCTTCCCCCAAATTATGATGAGGTGCCACATGTGTTAGCAGTACCCCCTCTGCTGACAGTTTCTCAGAATGGGAGATGTACTGTTCTCAGTGTTGGCATCACTGTGGTTCTGGGTCATACAGAAGATACACAGCCAGGCTGCAGCCAAGTCAGCTGCAAAGAGAATAGAGCATCCCTGCCCATGTGCTCTGAGAATCAGCTGTGTCTATGGCCACACCACCTGGACCTGCTTCATACATGAGCAGGTGTGAGGTATACATTGAGGGACATAGATATTTGGCTTTATAAAGTAAAGGTGATTTTCAGGCAGATATGGGTGTCAGATGTCAGACCAACATCAGTTCCATAAGGGAGAATTGATAACACTCCACTGTACAGCTTAGCAGGAGGTGTCTCCTAGAGGCAGGACTCCATTAAAGACACTTGGTGAGGTTTTGCACCACCGGGTGAATCAGTGAATGCCCTATGATCTCTTTACTTTTCTCTCTAGCTGGGGAGCTGCAGTGAGAAGCTAGGCAGCAGGATGTGTGAGTGGCTTCTTCTGGAGGCACCGTGGCACTTGTCTTTGTGTGTGTGTTGCACTCCATTACTATGTTGGACTAACTGTGTTGGTCTGTTTTAACTGTCTCTCTCACAAGACTTAAAGCAATAATCCCCCAAAATGAAATCAGTCAAAAGTTCACGAGGCTTTGTGTGTTGCTTATACAAATTCACTAATATCACAATAATCAAATAGTACTGTCTTTGTAGTAGTCTTCTAACTGAGCTACACAGGGTAATAGTTGGTTCTGCCTTAAGCTTGTTGTGATTGTGCTAACCATAAATATAATTGCTTCTACTATGAGAAAGATAACTTTTCTATATTTCTGTCTACTTACCATGCAGAATAAACAAACTCTGGCCAATTGCCACATTAGTAAAAGGACTGTTATTGGCAGTTTTTTCTGTATATCTGATGGGTTTTAATTAAGCATTTACTGAACCACATACTTTTAAAAAAATTTTTACTCCCTCCCTCCCTGTTTCCAGCAGCAATGCAAGGATTGGGGGAAAGCATCTACTCCATCCGAGTCAGTGCACAGTCTCGTAGACTTTAAGCTGAGTTCTTTATTATAATAATTATAGACTCAGACATGATTGTAATTATTTGTGCAAGATTTCATGGACTGCTTATCCAGTTTCCTCTAATGGGGGTGTTTACAGAACCGTGGAGTGTCAAACAGTCATAGAGTCAACTGAGCTTGTACTCTGTGTGTATGTGTATGTATGTGTGTGTGTATCTTTGTGTGTGTGTGTGTATGTGTGTGAGTCTCTCTGTGTGTTTGTACATGTGTCTGTGTGTTATGCATGTATGTGTATTGTTCTCTTCAGTGCCATTGCATGTGTGGGTTTACATGCCCCTAGCCACAGTGGAGCTACAACGGGGTCCCACTTGTAACTCTGTCCCTAGTCTCTTTGTCAGGTGACAGATGTAGTCTCCATGACCCTTTGGGAATCAGGGCCAGTTCGGGTTGTATATCCTAAAATCAAGGTGAGTGTTAGTTATTTTGTCACCGACATGGTGAAGCACCCAGCAGCCCAAGTGGGAAAGGTTTGCTTGGTTCATGGTCTGAAGTGTCAGCTTCCTCTGCTGCTCTCAACCCGAGGCCAGGCAGAACATGACCAGGGCATGTGCCTGTGGTGGAAGAAACTGTGTCCCACAAGTGCCATAGATCAGGGAGATGGGACTCAGGGACTAAGATAAGACACACTCCTCAGAGCACACCACACACACAGACACAGACACACACACACAGACACACACACAAACACAGACACAGACACACACACACACAGACACAGACACACACACACACACACCCTCCCTCATCCAGAGCGAAGCTGACCCACGTGATTGTTCCCTCTCCAGGGCCCAGCCCTGGTGACTAACGGTTCCACTTCCTATCACAGTAAATGACATGTAGTGGAAGGGTTTATTCTGTTCATGGTTTAAGGCATACAGTGGATCATGGTACAGAAGCATGGCAGCCAGGACAGCCCCAAGCCAAACGGCACCAGGCAATGGAAACACATGGATCAGGAAGCAGGGCCAGGCTGTACCCCATGCCCCACCCTGCCCCAAGACCTATCTCAGGGGCCTCCAAAGGCTCCACTGCCTTCCCAAACAGCACACAAGCCTGCAGGGGACATCCCACATTTGGACAGTCACAGGGATCAAACCTTCCCCATAGGAGCCTCAGGGGCACTTCTCAGATCTGACACACAGTAGGGCACCAAGGTGTGATATCCAGAATCAAGATTTCTGACTGTCAGTCTGATCTCCATTTCCAAATACTTTGTCTTTTTAAAACTACTGTGTAAATGAAACCTTCAAGGTGAGTGTCATTCATGCAGACCTGCCCAGAGAGTCTTGTAGCTACTACACTAGTTCATTGCCAAATTTAAACATTCACCCACTGCAGGATGGGGGCTGCTTTGAGCCCCGTGTAGTCCAGGTAAAGCTGCTGTGAGCATTTTTGTACAGGTTCCCATGTAAATGTAAATTTTCACCTCTTGTGCACATGACCAAAAGTAGTGCTGCCGTGTGATTGGTCTATGTGAAGCTGTTGAGTGCTAGGCATGGACTGTGCATGCATGCAGTTGTCATGTCCGAATGTCTAGCCAGCCTCTCCACTGCTGTTCTAACTTTTGTTTTCCCGGTGGCAGTGGATGTTGGGGTCGTTTCAGGTGTTTGTCATTACAAAGCTCTTCAGTAGAATGTCTATCTTTCCTGTCCTTTCTAACTGGATTTCTTTGCCTCTGTGTTTGAAGAGCTGCAGCTCTCTGGGTGGCAATTCTCAGCAGGGTGGGTAGTCTGTCAGATATAGATACAAGCTGCAGAGGTTGTGGGCTTTGCTGAAATCCTCTTCATGGCTTACTTGTGTTTGACTGTTTTTGAAACACCAGGAGAATTAAAGATAAAATTGAAGCACCACCCATTGTAGCTGTTTGTTTGTTGTTTGTTGTTGTTGTTTGGTTTGTATTTCTTCATACTTGCTTCCTTTCTTCTCCTCTTACTCACTCTTCAGAAATAGAGATGGTTTCTTGTTGTGAAAAGTATTAATGATTATTGAGATTACAATTAATTTGCAGGTTCTTCAGTAAGTGTTGTTTCCCTTCCTTTTACAAATATGCAGAGCCCTTGCTCCGCTTCTCCACATGACTCCAGAGTGGCTTCTCATTAGCATTTGTGTAGCAATGTGAACCTCCATATCCAGAACCACACGTGGGTGGAATTCGATTTTGTCCCAGTTATTGGTGGTAACATGTTTCCTAGAGACCATACGGGATTTCTCTGACACTGTGTATTTGTGTTCTCTGGTTCCAACAAGCCTGTCCTCGTGTGTCAAGTCTATCTTCGCTCAGTGCCTCCTGAGCTTCCATGCGTGAGAGGGTACCCCTTCCACCCTCTGTGCCTCTGTGACAAGCGGGGTCAGCCTTAGCAGTGAAGCATCCTGGCTGGTGCAGCACTGAGCCCCAGCAACAGAAGCTGGGGAGTGGGCCTATGAGGGAGGGAACCAGGCAGTTCAGAGCTCTGCCCGCAAGTTGGTTCCCTTCCTCTAAAGATGGAGTTGGGAAGAAAAAGTGCCAGCCTGCCTGCCTACAAGAGCATTGTAGGAACACCTCCATGTATCCTTTCCTCTGTGTGGAGGAGAAGGCCATACTCGTGATTTCCTGCTGCACGCACATATCTCACATCCACCCTCAGGTGAGAAGGAAATGACACCAAGTCCACTCACGTAGGGCACCCTGAAGCACACTATTCTCTCGTGAAAATGAAGTGGCCCATGGAATCCTCCACCAGTGGGAATTAGAGCTCACTCGGTACCAAGGCCTGTGTGGTGCCAGACTCTCGGCAGTGATGATCTGATGGTAAGGAGGAGTACTTCTGCACTCATGGTGACATGCTCCTGGAAGAAGGCACCACAGTGAGCTGCATAGAAATGCACAAATCAGTGACACATGTGAGGGGAAGAAATCAAGTGAGCAACTGAATAGGAAGTGTCCTGGGAATAGTGAGACAGTGCCAGGAAAGCCCTGACAAGAGGCTTGCCGGAGATGAGCATCCCAGAGCTAAGCATCCCTGAGATGAGCATTGAGTGAGAGTCACGATTAGAGTATACAGGAAGAGGCAGCAGAGCCAGCCTCCATCAGGCCAGGCCTGGCATGTGCGGGAAAGGAGAGGAGAGAGAGGTGAGAGAGAAGATTCCAGAGGCATTCAGAGTAGGAAGGAGCTCAAATAGTATGTTTTCAGGTTATGGCTTTTATCTGGGCGTGTGTGTGTGTGTGTATGTGTGTGTGTGTGTGTGTGTGTGTGTGTGTGGCTCGTTTTTCAAATGGAGTCGCTCTGTTAGCACAGAAGACTGTGGAGGAAGGGAGAATGGTTATTGCTGAGGTGACATGACCCATGTGTAAGGCAGGCAAGGTCTGGATAATGCTGGGAGCAAGCTGGACCAGTTCTGAAAGTTGAAGGCTATGGGGCACTACATACATTAAGTTGGAGGTTATAGGGCATTACATACATTAAGCTGCTCACTGACAGCTTTCATGAGCACTGGGCCTCAAGTACATTTATTACCAACATTTGAACAAGTTTTTTTTTTTCATGTTTTTCCTTGATTACTGACAGCTTAAATCTCTTTAGCCCTTGTAGCTATTCTGAGAAGGAAGGAGTGTCTGCTATTTACTGAAATGTGATGTTCATATGTCCACAAGTCTCTGGTTTGTTCTGAGCACTCACTATGTCATAGCCGGAGGAGGGGGAGGAGGAGGAGGAGGAGGAGGAGGAGGAGGAGGAGGAGGAGGAGGAGGAGGAGGAGGAGAAGGAGGAGAGGGGGAGGAGGAGGAGGAGGAGGAGGAGGAGGAGGAGGAGGGAGGAAGGAGGAAGTAGTCTCCTAGAGTTAGAGAGGTAGTTTACTGTTCTTGTAGAGGCCCCAAGTGGGTTTGTAACACCACATCTGGTGGCTCTGAATTCTGAGGGCACTTGTGCTCATATACACACCCACACAGACACACATGTACACATAATTAAAAATAGTAAAATAAGTAATCTCTAAAGTCCAACCTCAGCTCTTGGGACCATATTATTTAATTGCACATTGTAGTGCTATGCAAGGCTCAAGCAAACCACAGTGGCTGATGCTCCCTGGTTTCCTGTCTCTTGTGTGTTTGTCATTTCCTGGGATACCTGTCACAGAGTGAGTGTTTCAGCTTTGTGATCTGAAGGGGGACTCACTGAAAAGAGCACAGAGAAAAAAGGCAGTGTACCGTCTTGATGCGGAGAATGCCAACTGATACCGTGCTTGCCGCCAAGCTCAAAGAATGGGCTCTGGTGCAGTGTAACCTTGGCTCACAAGCACCTCAGCAAATCTCTGGAGACAATGGCATCTTTATGCTCAGTCATGTCATGCAGGAAACATTGTTGGGGGCATCTGGTCCAAAGCAATTCTTATGCCAAACAGAGAAGGGCTCAGGAATTCAGTGAATTTTTCTTCAGATCTGACTTTGCCATGGACAAGTGCTGTAAGAGAAACCCCCAGGCTGCCTGGGTTGTAGCACGTGCAGGAATCTCCATGAGCTTGAGTGTAAAGCCTTGCTGTGCGTTACTTCAGAGAGTGCTTTTATTATGTCTTCTGTCTTCATTTTGCTAAAGCAAATGAGAACCGTGTGTGAGGCATTCAGAGGAACTTGTTTAAGATTTCTATCATCAGGACTGCTCGTTGCCAAGCATGAGGGTCAGGGTTCAGGTCACCAGAACATAAGTAAAAACTGAGGTGTGTGGTGGCTCACCTGTGACTGCAGGACATGGTAGGGCAGAGACAGGAGCTCCACACAGCACTCTGGCTAGTTAAAGAGCTGGCTCTGGGTTCAGTGGGAGACTCTGCCTCAGTATATAAGCTACAGGGTAAGATGACATCTGATTCCTACCTTAGGCCTCTGCACACAAGCGTGTGCATGCATACAAACACAAACACATGTGTACCTGCTCATAGACATATATTTACACATGCAAACATGCACATATACACATACACACATATGTGAAGAAATATTTTTATTATTCCTATGTTAGAGCCTTGAGATTAGTATGTGTGTTTGTGCATGTACGTGTGTATGTGAGCACTCAGTTGTGCCTATATATGCGGAAGATAGTGGTTTTGTTGCCGTCTGTCGCTTCCTGCCTTCTTGAGAGAGGGCCTCTCACTGACCCTGGTAGATCAGCTGGCTAACCAGCCCCCAGGATTGGCCTGCCCCACTTCTCAGCCCTGGGGTGATAGGTGCACATGTAAGCACATGGATTTTATGTGGATTCTGGGGATTTGAACTCTGGTCCCTGTACTTGCACAGCAAGTGGTGCACCTTAGTTCACATTTTAAAGCTGTTGACTTGACAATGATTTTCTGTCATTTCTCATTTTTCTTACAAATGGAGAGAAGTAATCTGGTTTAAAGAAACCAAACCCCTCTGAATGACAGTTAAAATACATATTTTGCCATAGCCATAGCTGAGGTCAGCTTGGGGCCTGTCACACTGCCTGTCCGTCATCAGTTTGCAGTTTTAGTGGTGCTGATCCACCTTCTCCTGGTGCTGCTGCCCCTGCCATCTTGTGTTAGTACTGATTTTGTTCACCCACTAACCCCCAGTGCTTGATCTATATAACAGGCGCCAGCTACGGTGTGAACAGCGGCCTAGTTCAGGTTTGTAGCACAGACAATCCTTCTGAGTCTACCATAGCATCATCTGAGCAGACACAGTTTTGACAGGACGGTGACTGATGCTGATGATCTTAATGGCTCCTCACTGGCAGAGCAGCCCAGGCTGCTCAGAATCCCAGGCTGAGCTTGGCTAAAACAGCTTGAATCTAATTACTGCTGTTTTCCGAATGCAGTTTCACACACGTGAGGAAGTTAATTTCTTACCTCGGGCTTGAGGCTCACTTTTCCTTTGCCTTCAGTCTGTCCTTCTCCTCCTCCAGATACCTGGGTCACTGGCTGGCCTAGGTCTGTCTCCAGCCCTATATTCTGTCCTTGCTGGGTGAGATTTCCATGGCTCTTAAATGAAACAGGTTTGCCGACTCTGCACATCGCTCCTTCTCGGCTGTGGGGATGGATGTTAGAGGAGAGGCAACTGTAGTGCTTGATTTCCCAGGAAGAAACAACCAGACCAGCACCGAAAGTCAGAGCAAGTCCCTTTCAGGACACTGAGCCTGAGCGGAGATGGGTAGTAGTATTTGTTGGTATGTTCTACACCACTAGAGGGAGCCCTGTTGTTCTGATTTCCGAATCCTGAACCCATCATGCCTATGGCTGTGGCATGGTGGTCCCCTGGTAAGTGCTTGTTGAGCTCCCTCTGCTCTTCATGCCACTGGACACTGCATGCAGCATAGCTTGGAGTATGAAGACACAACATACGAAGAGCAAGGGCAAGCCAGGCTAGCTCCTCCTCAGGCCAGGGGGAGTTTAGGGGAGTCCGAGTCTATGGAGAATGTCAGAGCTGGGCCCTGCTCAGACCTCTGCTCCAGGTCAGCCTCTAACTCTAGACAGAGGTCAGGTCTGGGAATTTTTCCCAACATCCAGACTGTTGCATTGGCATAGTTTAATGGTGAATGAGGACTCACTGTGTGTGCATGTGTTGCTGTGTATGTACAGGGTCTTACATACATGTAGCAAGGATTAAATAGTACATAGGAATGAGTACAAGAAAACCACCGTATGTTTTCAAATATCATGATTTGTGTGTTGACCGCTTTCCCCTTCCCTCTCCCTGGAAGTGGATGAGAGCAAGGATTGAAAGTCAGGAATGGCATTAGCAGACACCACTTACATAGCGTCATGTAGTCCGGGCAGCCAGGCTGGAAGGTGCAGAAACAGGAATAAGCTGGTTGCCTCTGTGCCACACCAGGGGCCTGGAATTCTGCAGGCATCGTGTCTGTTCCCACCTAACCTTCCTGTGAACCCGAAGGAGCTCCTTTCCTCTTCCTCCTCCTCCTCTTCCTCCTCCTCCTCCTCCTCTTCCTCCTCCTCCTCCTCTTCCTCTTCCTCCTCCTCCTCCTCCTCTTCCTCCTCCTCTTCCTCCTCCTCCTCTCCCTTCCTCTCCCTTCTCCTCCTCCTTCTCCTCTCCTTCCTCCTCCTCCTCTCCCTTCCTCTTCCTCTTCCTCCTCCTCCTCTTCTTCCTCCTCCTCCTCTCCTCCCTCATCTTTCTTCTATTCCTTTTCCCTCTCCTCCTCCTCCTCGTTTTTTTTCTTCCTGGGACATGCAGGAGCAGGTCTCACCTGCTGACAGTGCACAGATGCACTCCCTCTCCAGGAGGCCACCTTTTTCACTGTATGTTTTCCTTTCATCAGTTGGGTTTGGAGAGGTAGGTTGGCCTTTTGCAGGGGCATTGGAAACCCCCTATGACCAGCATGCCTAGCAGCTTCCTTGTAAGGAACAGGGGAAAGCTCTTGTCATCTTCCTGTTGTACACATATAAATAGTGGAGGGCCGGTCCTCCATGCCTTCCCCAGCTCACATGCAGAATGAGGTTGCCACACTTCATGCCTTGTGAAAATACATAAGTGGAGGATTTTGCACTACTTAAGCCCTTTACAGTAATTACCAGATTGTTAATGCTTGATTCACAAGTGGAAATTTACTTTAGAGGCTTCCAGTCTCCCAGTCATTGTGTATAAGCACAACTATTGTGCAACAAAACTGGAAATTAGTCAACATCAAGATGCCCATGTTCACATTAACTCAATTCATCAGTTTGTGTGTTTCCTTAGATTATCTCATAGTAAAAAATGTTATCAAAATATTACTTGCAGTGATTCTGTGGTTCTGCCAATTAGCCTCTAGGCAGCCCTCCTCTGCCCATGCCCACAGTTAACAAAACATGGGCTATGAAGCTTAACGGGGTAGCCAGGGTCCTGTAGCGACTGGGATTTCCTCCCCTTCCCTGGTGGGGACTGGAGAGGTCTGTTTTGGAACATCATTATATGGGGGTTCTAGTGAAAGGGCGTCTTACCTAGCTGCAGCCCCTCTACCTCCTGCCCTGGGTGTTCTGAAAGGGAGACGCCCCTCCCTCCTTCTAGGGTGGGTTTCTATGACCAGAACAAAGGGCGGCAGCAGTGTGTGGACTCCATCAGAGGCTGGAACTAAAGAGAGGGAAGATGGGAACCAAGCACACTGGGAGGAAGGGTTGAGCGGCCGGAGGAAGCTTCTGTTTGTTCTGTAAACTCCTTTTCTTTTCACAGTGCAAACTTTTCCTGCTCACTGCAATGAAAGCCGTGTTCACGTGCATGTGCACACACACTCATAGGCAGGCTCCTGTTTCCCTTTTCCAGTGTGAGGGAGGCAACAGAAATTGTCCTCACACATTTACCCACAGTAGGCTTATTAACTCCACTTAGCTCACTCATGGGAACACTTTGAGGTGTAATACAATTCTAAACAATGAAAGGAACAGCTTATATGCATCCCTGCAGCCCGTCTGCCAAAGAGAAGCAGGCCACATGGCACAGTCTTTTCTCCCACCATATAGAAGCCGCCTCAGGATGCAGTCTCAGCTCCCATTGAGAACAGAAGTGCGGTTGTTCTTTGACTTTGATGACGCCACAATAAAGAAGGACGCGGGCCTGCAGAGCCCAGGGAGACAAGAGAGGAGCCCTGAGTCTTGAGTCTTTGAATGCAGGGGGAGGGGAGGGCAGAGCCTAGGACTGGGTCTGGTTTTGCCAGATGCTGCCACTGATGCCAGAGAGAAGGGAAGCTGGCTGAGGGGCTTAAGGGAATGGGGCGGTCACCGACACTGTGAGGAAGTGTGAGGAAGGAAGGGCAGGATTGCTCGCAAGCTGTGCTTTGCTTTCTGTTCTTTGCTTCTGACGTTTGGCACCTCTCAGGGACAGACTGATGGGGAGCCATGTTGTGGTACAGCTGGGCCTTGCATGTGAAGATTGCACAGGGCATAGACACCTCTCCTCATAAATACAGGATATTCCACAGGGCCTACCTTTCCTTGATGCGGGCATTCAGATTATTTTCAGGTATTTTGAATTATCACCAATGTTAACTTTTGCTAATATTTCATAATATTCTCTGGTACCATAGAAGCCAGGGCACAGGATGACCACTTTCAACGATTTAATTGGACCTAGAGCCCACTCAATGGGGAAATCACCTGGTGCTGGAAACCTAGCATCCTTCTGGAGCTACTGAGTTCTCTTAGAAGGGAACCCACTACCATCACTTAACTGTTGGTGGATTTAACTTTTGGTGTACGTTCCCAAAAGCAAAATTGCAGGCCCAAAGAATAAGCACATGCTTTAGTGTAATGGCTATAGCAAGATAATTTTACACAAGGCCCCCTAGCCAGAGCCCTATTTCCCTATACCTTATAAACTAACACAGCTATAGATAGATAGAGACAGAGCATATATATAATAGCATATATATGTATAATAGCATATAAATAAATAAAATGTATGCACACACACACAAAAATAGGAATATATAGATAGGTAGAGAGACAGAGCATATATAATAGCATATATATAATAGCTTATAAATAAAATATATACACACACAGATGTGTGCACAAATATATAAATATAACTTGATAGGCCCACTTTTGTTTGAATATAACTGGTTTCATGGCCAACCGCTTTGTATTGGATAACCAATAAGGAGACCCATCCCTGGGAAAGGCTAATGCTCCTTCTCCCAGGAGTCATCCATTGTCTAGAGGTGGCGCCCACACTAACATGTCTGTCAGCATTGCCATTGTTCTGGTTTTGTTTATGAAGCCATTTTTAGGAGACATTGTTTCACAGCGGTGTACCTGCTGTTCTTTTTTCAGTCTTTCTTCCCCCTCTTCTGGGAAGTTCCCTGAGCCATAGATTCAGGAGCTATGATTTAGATGTAGCCATTATGGCTGAGCTCCCATGTTGATCTGTTGATCTCTGTATGGTGTCTGAGATTGTCTCCATTTGCTGTTTTTTTATTGGAGGTGGTAACTATCCTTATCTGTGGCTATAAGAACAAGATGTAGAGTATAATTAGAAATTATGTTGGCTTAGCAGCTGGGCAGTGGAGGTAAACACCTTCAATCTCAGCACTGAGGAGGCAGATCTCAGAGTTCAAGGCCAGCCTGGTCTACAGAGTGAGTTCCAGGACAGCCAGAGCTACACAGAGAAACCCTGTCTTGGAATAAAAAATGTGTTGGTCTAGCAAAGTGATGGTAGTAGGTTCTCTTCTAAGAGCCTTGACCTCACTAGCTCTGGGAGGATGCTAGGTTCCTAGTACCAGGTGATTTCTGTTCTATTGAGTGGGCTGTAAATCCAATTAGATAGCTGTTGGTTACTACCAACATGTGAGTGTTACCACACCTTTAGGCAAGCAAGTCCCTGTTGCTGAAGACATCACACACTTAGGACACATGTCCCAGATGTTTGAGGTGGATCTGACCTGAAAGTGGTCATCCTGTGCCCTGGCTTCAGTAGTACCAGAAAATATGCCAAGGCAGGGACACAGCTATTGGTCTGTGAACCACAGCAGCAACCAGCATGGCAAGACGCCCATTGAGGTTTTTTCCTGACCTGCAGAGAGAATGAACTCTTACCTGTCAGGCTGAGTGGCCATTTTTCCATTTTCCTTTTGAATGGTTTGTATTTTTCTCATTTGCTGCTGTATCCTTGTGGTTGGAAAATACTTTTAAAAACAGGAGAGGAAGAACTTTGGGTAGTGTTGGCAAATCTGCCTACAGCCAGCCAACCACCTGAAAGAAGAGTGGCAGTCAGAAAGAGCTGGGCCACTGTGAAGGTGTGCTTCCTCTCAGATGATAACAACAGAAGACCCAGTCAGCCAAGGGCCAGTCCTTCACAAGGGAGGCAATTGTCACTTTATTGTGAGATTTTTCTTCTCTCTCTCTCTCTTCTCCATTTTGCTCTTCAAGTCCAGACTGCTAACAGAGAGAAAATACAGACTCCAAGTTAGGGTTAGCAATCTCAATGAGAAGGCTGTCACACTGTACCCCAGTGAGCCAGCCTTTTGCTTTGTCATCAAGAGAAGATACTGTTTTGTAGTAGACTATTCCTCTACCTCAAGAGAAAGGGAAATCACTTTCCTCTGGCCTGTGTGTATTCCATCCAGGCTAACTGTGCTGCGTCTAGAAAGCTGCTGCAGACCTCTCTGCCAGACTCTGGTCTCCACATCATAGGATGAGAACTCTGGCTCCTCGTGTCTTCCTTGGTGGTCAGCCTGAAGTACATACCTTAGTGGTGTAGTGGGTGTAAACACATAAAACACAATTGCCAATCTGCTCGCTGACAATTTTGAGGGGAGCTCTGGCTCCAACGTGTTGTGAGCAGCAGAAATATTGGTGTAGTTGCTTTTGGTCTTTTTTTAACTTTTAAAAATTATTTTATTGTATTATATGTATGTGGTATAGTTTATCCATGTATTTCTCACTGAACCTGAAGCTCAGCTAGAAGCCATTGAGCCCCAGAACAATCTGTCTCTGCCTGTCACAGCACACATGCATATGGCCTGGGTTTTACATAGCTGTTGGGGGGTTGAACTCAGGTCACTGTGCTTGCATTCTTTTACCCATTGAGCCGTCTCCCCAGCCTGTTTTTAGTCTGCCTTGCCTGTGGCACAGTTAGGAAGCAGGCCAAGTGTTGGGCAGTACCCTAGGCCACACCAGCATGGACAGTCACAGGGGATGTGTTTCTAGCAGCATGGCACCTCCCTTCCCTGCACAAACAACAGTAACAAGGCCATGGCACTGCAAAACTGCGGTCACCAACTCACTGTGAGAGTAGAAGGCCAAAGCTGGTTGCACTGGACTCATTTACTTTGGGTAGAGTCACCTAGGCAATCACATGGGCCACAGAGAAGCCAGAGAAAGAGACTCCTTTGAATACAGCTCATCTTGCTGGAGTCTTGCTCTGCATGTCCCATGCTGACTGCTGTCAGGTCCTAGTGCACAGGAAGCAGGGTGCATGTAGTTATTAGTTTATAAGAGAAGATGTAATTAAATTGCTCTTAAACATGACCAAAGATGGAATCTCTCAGGAGACAAATTTAATAAGCAGTCTCTGTCTTCAACCCTGGCGTCCTGTTGATTGGATTGCCTCCCCATTACCCACATGTTTTCAGAAACTGGTTCCCCTTTTCTCCCTCAGCAGATGGCACTGGGTATGCTCATGGCTCCTGTGGGAACTGTGTCCTGCGTCCTCCCTGCCGGGTGGTCAGCACCCAGGCCTCCAGCCTGGGTTTACCATCCCAATCCTTCTTTGAAGATTTGGAATTACCTCAAAGGTGTCCATCTTAGTGGGCTACAGTCCTGGCTGGGAGAGATGTAACTCTCGGCAGTGGCCTGCTGGGCTACCCAGTCTGGGGAGCAGAGAGAAGCTAGCACAAAGAATTCAGAGGTGGCCTTAGGGCCTCACACCTGTCCAGGGATTAGCACTGAAAACTGTTGTCTCAGTGGGCGTTAAAAACAGTTTACCTGTATATTCCAATGTCCCAAATTCCATGCCTTCCTTTAAGCATTTGACAATAAACCTCTCCTCCTTAGTATATATAGTACTCATCAATTCTTAGAAACGTGGGCAGCATGACTTTGTTTCCCTCCTGAAAAACAACCCTGCAAGGCAGATGTGCCCCTCTCACTGGACAGTGAGCTGTGGCAGATGAGTCTCTCTCACTCGACAGAAGCTGTGGCGGCTCTGCCTCTTCCCGTCACTGAGTCTTGTGAGTTTGATCATCTCTGCAGATTATGGAATTTTAAGTGGATGTCTTAAGTGATGTCATAGGGAAATACTTATTTTTAATTTTTACTCTCCCCACATTAAGAAAATAACAAGAAAAATTGAATATGAGTAAGATAACATAGTGTAGATCTTTAGATGGACCTTAGGTAACAAGGATGCTGTGTCCACACACTGGGGAGCTGTGTGAAGCTGGTCTGGTCTCTGGCTTCATTCTTTCTTTTAGCTCAGAGAAGAAATGTAGACCATCTTGGTTTTTTGTTTTGAACTTTCGTTTTAGATTTTGTTTATTTTTATGTATATTTTTAGCATGCACGTGTGTGTGCAGACAGACAGACAGAGAGAGAATGAATGAATTCGGATGCCTAATGATCTATTAAATGTTCCCAGTCTTTGCCAAATGTCAGATCGCATTCAACTCAACATTGTCTATCCACTCAATATGCAGAGTGTGCATGCTGTGTTAAAATGCATTACTGAGCATGTGTAACTGTGACTTCGTGCTGCACGATGCTATTGTGACTTCCCGTGTGCAGAGGTGATGCTGTTATACTGTGAGGACTGAGGACTTTACCTGATATGATGCAAAGGAGGGAAAGACGGGCCAACTTCCCGAGGACACTGAGAACCAAACCATGTTCCTGTCCTGAGAAAGTCAGTTCCATGCCCCAGTAATTAAATGGAGCAAATGTGAGTGGACCACAGACTATCAGCGTGGGTATAGGAGAAGCAAGGCTGTCCCCAGGACACAGCAGCACCCAGAGGCTGGCAGGAGAATGCTGTGGCAGGGCCCTTATGCTACTGGCAGTTGTTCTGTGGGGTTTTCTCTTGGGCACCTTTGCTTTTGAATTCAATTTGATGAAGTGCACAGGAACTAGACAGGAGGTTTCTGAGTCCTCTAAGCTGGAGTCTGCTGGGTAGGAGGAGGTGGGGTTGGTATTCAACTTGGGACTGTTGCTTCCCTTTGATTTGGGCTGTAGCTGAGGTCCACTTGTTTATAGACCAGTGGGCCCTGTTGGCCACAGCTATCTTAGTAATAATCTGTGCATCAGGCAGGTTCTTCTACCTACTTAGACTCCTCAGGTTGTATGTGCATATGTGGGTAACATTAGCTGGCAGATGTCTCTCTAAGGTGGAGAAAGATAACACAGCACGGTACAGCAGACCAGTCTCTGTATTTTCAAAACCCTGATGGAGAGTTTGGCTTTAATTCACTTAGCAAGATGCATTTGCATTTCTTTTTCTTTATTAGATATTATCTTTATTTACATTTCAAATGCTATCCCGAAAGTTCTCTATACCCTTCCCCTGTCCTGCACCCCTACCCACTCACTCCCACTTTTTGGCCCTGGCATTCCCCTGTACTAGGGCATATAAAGTTTGCAAGACCAAGGGGCCTCTCTTCCCAATGCATTTGCATTTCTGAACTTTACCATATGTATCAATAGTTTGTGTCTTTTGGTGGTGGATAGTAGATAGTTCCTCTTGTGTTTATACAATTCTGTAGAAGAGGCATGCTTCCGTTCTTCTCAGTCTTTGTAATTTTGAATCCTATAAGCATGGGTTTTCCATTTGGATAAATATGTGAGAGTGAATTGTCAAGTCAGATATAAGGGAATACCCGACATTAAAATGAGCTTCCCATCCTGGTGTGCATTCTGTGCTCCACTAGCAATGTGTGCCCTCAGTTGACCCAAGTCCTTGTCAGCACTTGGTGCTGTCAGTTACTTTAGCTTTCTACTCGGTGTGTTATTGAAACCGCCTGCATCTGCACACCGACCAGTGACTTGTTATCTTTAGTCTTCTCGGGTGGAATGACCTGGGTGTTCATGTTTGAAGAGTCTGGCTTGGTTTTCTTATAAGTCTTTCTACACTGTGTCTGGGTGAGAAGATTTAGGGAATAGTGCATGGCCTGGGGACCGAAAGAATGCAGTTGTTACTCATGCATGGTGGTGGCTTTCTCAAGGATGGGGTAATAGGAGAATGCCAAGCAAGACCATGAATGAAACACAAGTAGGCATATTAAATCTCAAGGTGGTGGAAGGGAAAAGGAGACAGGTCCAGCTGCAGGGAGGTGGGAAGACATTGGGGGTGGGGTGGGGAAAGAGTGCACTGTGTTCTCCTCCTAAAATGTTTGTTCTCTACATAAAAAGATCAAGGATGCTGCTGCCAAAGGAGAAGTAGAGGTGTGTGATGAGAGTAGACTGTGTGGTGTCAAGCATAACAGAGTTTCATGGACAGGGAAGTGTGGCCCAGGACAGGTCACAGAAGCCTCCTCAGGGCCTGAGTTTCAGCACAGTGATGGGCATTGTGTTTCTGTCTTCAGCTGCTGCAGGCAAATCCTTGTCAACTAGACGTGTAACTAGCCGCAGACTTTCGTGGTTTTATCAGCATTGAATGTCAGGAAACTGAGTCTCAGAGAAGACTGCACCTTATGTGCACTTGAAGGCCCGGGGCCACTGTCCCTTGCAGTGAAGGAACGATGAGGTTTCAGATCAAGTGTGGAGAAATCGAGATTCGGAAACAATATTTTCTTTCCTACCCATAGAACTTTAATTTTTGAAATTTTATCCTTGCCTCAAAATACAAGATATTTTGGGAAAGTAAGGGAGAAAAATATTTATACCTAATGTCCTTTTTAATTAGATGCAGTTTTGCTGGTGGTTAAACCTGATGTTGATGTTTCTGTAAATAGGTTTCCAACTGGGAAAAAGCTGAAGGGTTTTTTTTTGGTTTTTGGTTTTTGGGTTTTTTTGTCTTGTTTTGTTTTGTTTTTTTGACTACTTACAGGTCATCCCAGTGACATTATGTAAGCAAAATCATTAATACTTCCTTCTAAAGACACTTAATGAAAATTGTTTTATAATCAGAGTATATCTATTCAGAGATGAAACCTTAAAATTCTCCAATCTTGACTTACAGAATAATTTAAGTTAATTAACCTTCATTTTTAAGAGCAAACTTATTTTTGCAAAAATAAGTATAGAAAAGGTAGAGTCGCCGTGTGTTCTCCTCTCACACAGTTGCCCTGTTGTTTGCATCTTACATACGTGGTGTCTGCTTCAACACCGATGAACCCACTGACAAGTTATTATCAGCTAATACATTAGAGTCCTGTGTGTGTGTGTGTGTGTGTGTGTGTGTGTGTGTGTGTGTGTGTGTGTGTATGTGTATGTGTGTGTGTGTGTGTGAGTGTGTGTGTGTGTGTGTGTATGTGTGTGTGTATGTGTGTGTGTGTGTGTGTATGTATGTGTGTGTGTGTGTGTGTGTATGTGTGTGTGTGTGTATGTGTGTGTGTGTGTGAGTGTGTGTGTGTGTGTGTATGTGTGTGTGTGTGTGAGTATGTGTGTGTGTGTGTGTATGTGTGTGTGTGTGTGAGTGTGTGTGTGTGTGTGTGTATGTGTGTATGTGTGTGTGTGTGTGTATGTGTGTGTGTGTGTGTGTGTGTGTGTGTGTGTGTGTGTGTATGCCAAATGTTCCCTAGATTTTGGCAGATTCAGAATGTGATTCCTCCATGACAGCAGCACGGGAAAGCTTGTACAGCCTCCTTTCACCTATGTGAAAGGCTTTCTTTCAGTGGTTTTTAGTTTTTATATTCATAAATAAAGCTGCTATAAACTACAGTTTCATTTGAAATGTGTGGTTACAGTAGATGCATCCCTTAGAATGAAAACTACCCACATTTGTTACCCCACCCCCACCATTGACTCATTGCTCATCTGTGCAGGAGAATATTCCTGTACAGCACCTGTTACCATCAAGTTCTTGGTTTCATGGAGCTTTCTAGTCTGATCTGGAAAGAGCCTGGGTTATGATTAAGATGTGTACACACACAAAAACCCCCCACATAAACCTACATGTGAATGCTTGTAAAAACTTTTGGATACTGCAGTTAATGAAGATTAATAGTGCTTACTGTGTTATGTGTTAACTATGAAATGATACCCACAAGCTACTGTTTTGAATGCCTGGTCCACAGCACATGGTATGATTTGGAGAAGGTTGTAGAAACTTTAGTAAGTGGTACCATGCTGGAGGAAGTAGTCTGTGTGGGGCTCCAGGGGTGTGTCCTCTGGCTGATGCTTGCTTCACTCTGCTTCTGAGCTTGCTGTGATGTGGCTTGAGCAGCCCCACCATGCTGGCCTACCATGAGCTGCCCACCATGAAAATAAACACTTCCTCACTTAAATGGTCTATATCACAACAACAGAAAAGTAACTAAGAGAAAACTGGTTTTAGGCACTCATTTCTGTGAACTTGAGATGGTGTGATTCTGAGACTGTGTGGGTCTAAGTCTGTTTTTCGGGAGGAATTGGGAGAATTTGGAAGAGCTTTGAGAAAGCCTGCAATCCTGAGAGCAGCTGAATAGGTGAATCCAGGGGGAGTCCAGACAGCCAGAATGAGGTGAGAGTGGGGACTGCAGAGAGACTGCAGCAAGTGCTTTGGCAGGGATTTCTCTGCACCATGCCCGTGTCCTGAAATGTTGTGGAAGATGAGTTGGAATGTAATGGACTAATTAATTTGGCAGAGGAAATTTCCCATCAGCACAGAAGTCAGGCTGTGGCATACATATTGCCAGCTGCTTTTAGTTGTACAAGTTTCCAGAACCCTAAAATCCTCCTCCTGTCTGCCTGTGTTCGAGCGTCAGTGCAGGTCCTCCATGCAGCCTCTGCCTCCCCAGTGTGCTCCGCTAACTGTTCCTGAAGAAGAGCTTCCTATCTTCCAGAGCTCACAGCAGCAGGCCAGTATCTGGATCAAAGATGGGCCCGTGGGCTAGCACTGAACCCACCCTGGGACATGATGGTGACCAGAGCAGTAGTGGAGTTATGGACCAAACTTGTGCAATAGATAGATCATTGTTTGAACTGTTGAGATCTTCCTGCTACCAGCACAACCTGCTCTGCTTTAAAGCACCACACAGTGTCTGCACGTGTTGTAAAACCCAGTGCATACTATGGCCAAACAGAGAGCGGTTAACTCTTTTGTAAGAAAAGTAGCTTGCAGGTTGGGAGGATGTGTAGTCAAAGCTGAGATGTGACCTAAGAGTTTTGTTGAGCCTCCTTTAGCACAGGTAAGAACCAAGCTACCAATGCCATCTCTGGATGAACCTGGAAGTATCTCTGTTTCTCCTTTGAGTGTCATGATGTCATGTTGATGGGAAATCTCTAGGTTTCCTCTGCCTCTGACCCTAGTAATCCCAGCTATTTGATGGTTGTGTGGCTCAGAGTTATGAGAAGAGTTGAGTTTCACTGTACCCTTCTGTTTTCCCAAGATCTTTACTAGTTATAACAGGATGATAACTCACAGAGAATGAAGAGAATCCACTTTAAATGTTTGGTTTGATGGGTATGGCCATGGCCACAGGAAAATTTAGAGCATTTCATCACTCCAGGAGTTTCCCCTGCCCCTGACAGTCTGAACACAGGCTATCATTGTTGGGTAGTATGGTTTGGTTTGATTTTTAAATGCTGTAGAATATGATCCCCTGTTCTACCATTCTTATCAATGGAATAACAGCACTTATAGCCTTTATATCTGATTTTTTTTTACTCATCATGAGGCTTTGGAAATCCATCAGTGTGACTGTGTTTATTCTAAATAGTCTATAACATTGTGTGAACAATCACAATTGTCTTATTCATTCATCCCATATGGAATATCTCACATGTTCTGTCTCATGTCACCATAGGCGAGGCCGCAGAGAATTTTCCTCTGTACAGTCCATCTCTTTACATCTGCATTTGAGTAGGCACTTCACAATACCATTGCCATCGTTATGGTAAATACAACTTCCACTCTGTGAGCACTTACCAGACTGCTTCCCACAGTGCCTTTAGCATTTGCCATGTCCACCAGCAGTCAAGCGAGCCATAAGCTGCAAACATTGCCTGAATGTATTTGCTCATCATTTTCTTTTGCTTTGTTTGGCTTTCAGCCTTGTGTAGGTGTGTACTGGTTCTCCTTGTGGCTTTACCTTGTGGCTTTAGCTTACATAGTCTGGTGACAAATGGTGTTGCATGCTTTTCTATATTCTCACTAGCATTTTATATGTTGTGAACACTGTTTTAAAACATTATTGCCACCTTAAACTCTTTTTCCATAATTGAGGTGTGAGAGTTCTTGTCTGTTCCGTTAGCATGACCAGTGTCAAAGCAGATACTGCAGGTTTGTCCCCCAGTCTGTGGCAGGACAGATACCGCAGGTATGACCCCCAGTCTGTGGTGGGACATTCTTACTGACTTTGATGCTATGTTTTCAAGATGAGGTTTTAATTGTTAGTAAACCTTAACTCATCATTCTGTGCGTGGTTATTGTTTTATTATGTCTTGTTTTAGAAATTTCTGATTACCCCACAGTCCCCAAAACGTGATCTTGTAGCCTCACAGTGGTGGTAGTCCTATTATGAGCCATTTCCTGTTAACTTTGCCTGTAGCTGGGATGGGGGCTGGGGCGTTTTACCTGACTATTTCTCTGTCATGGTTGAAGACACCCTTTGTAGTCACTGATCCCTTGTCATGTTTTCTTCTAACCGCGTATGTGTGACACAATGATATAAATATCTTTTTTCTCTCTTTTAGGTTTTTAATTTATTTTATGTGTATGGTGCGTCTGTGTATTGTGTGCATACATGTCTGTAGAGGCCTGAAGAAGGTGTTGGATGCTCTGAACTGCAAGCTACAGTTGTTAGCCGTAGTGTGGTTGTGGGAACCAAACCTGAGTCCTCAAGGCCTGAGCGTAGGAGCTGTGGTACCCCAGCCTGTGCTGTCCTGTGGTCAGGGGTCACTGTCCACTTGGTGAGAGTGAGGTGGCTTTGCTAGCCTTCGTCTCTGTCAGTTCCTACACAGCAGACTGCCCTGTACGCTGGGCAGTCTCTCCAGCCCCAACTGCAGAACTTTCTGACATATTCTACCATATTAGTCGGATTCTTACATTATTATTAATGTGGCCTTTGGTTTTCATATCAACGGGTGTTAACCCTCACACACTCTGATTTTTTTCCAATGGTTTTCCTAGTACAGATTCTCATAAATTTTAGAATTAATATAGCTACTTTTACTTCAAATACTTTTAGGACTGCATTGGCTCAGTAGTTCCATTTGGAGATGATTGACAAATCAAAAAAAAAAAATGTGTGCCTTTTTCCATAGGGCTCTCTTACCTCCACGGCAGTATTTTATAGATCTGACTTTGTTATAGTTGTGTATCTGTGCGTGTGTGAGGAAAAGAAGGGGTGAGTATGCACGCGAGGAAGGGACAACTTTCAGGAGCCAATGCTCTCCTTCCACAGTGAGATATGAGGCTCTCGCTCAAGTGGCCAGGCTGGCATGGCAGTGTGGCAAGCACCTTTGCCCACTCAGTCGTTTCTTTGGCTATATAGTTTTTCTATAGTATTTGTACTAAATTCAGCAGTCTTTCTCATAGATGAGTATGTATTGATTTTCTATTTTAATTGTTTGGCAGAAGATTTTATTTTTGTGTTGACTCTGTATTCGCAACTCTGCTGGCTCTGCCTGTCAACAACAGTAGTGTGGCCTCTATGGGGTGAAGCACAGATATCGTATGCACACAGCCTCGCCTTCTGTAGATCTCTAGAGCTTTCCTCTGCTTGACTGGCTGCACTGGCTAGAGCTTCTAGTGGAATGTTGGTGCTTTGTTCCTGGTTGTCAAGGAAAAGCAGTAGGTGTTTTACCATTTGTACATGGCACTAAGCTGTAAAGGGCTTGTTATTGGTGGTGGTGGTTTGTGTGTATTAGTATATATTTTATGTATGTATTTGTGGGTACACTTTCCTGTGTGTGCATGTGTGTCTCTGGGTGCACCCTGTGTGTGTGCATGTGTGTCTGTGGGTGCCCCCTCCTGTGTGTGTACATGTGTGTCTGTGGGTACACTTTCCTGTGTGTGCATGTGTGTCTCTGGGTGCACCCTCCTGTGTGTGTGCAAGTGTGTCTGTGGGTGCCCCCTCCTGTGTGTGTGCATGTGTGCCTGTGGGTACACTTTCCTGTGTGTGCATGTGTGTCTCTGGGTGCACCCTCCTGTGTGTGTGCAAGTGTGTCTGTGGGTTCCCCCTCCTGTGTGTGTGCATGTGTGTCTGTGGGTGCCCCCTCCTGTGTGTGTGCAAGTGTGTCTGTGGGTGCCCCCTCCTGTGTGTGTGCATGTGTGTCTGTGGGTGCCCCCTCCTGTGTGTGTGCAAGTGTGTCTGTGGGTGCCCCCTCCTGTGTGTGTGCATGTGTGCCTGTGGGTACACTTTCCTGTGTGTGCATGTGTGTCTCTGGGTGCACCCTCCTGTGTGTGTGCAAGTGTGTCTGTGGGTGCCCCCTCCTGTGTGTGTGCATGTGTGTCTGTGGGTGCCCCCTCCTGTGTGTGTGCAAGTGTGTCTGTGGGTGCCCCCTCCTGTGTGTGTGCATGTGTGCCTGTGGGTACACTTTCCTGTGTGTGCATGTGTGTCTGTGGGTGCCCCCTCCTGTGTGTGTGCATGTGTGTCTGTGGGTGCCCCCTCCTGTGTGTGTGCATGTGTGTCTGTGGGTGCCCCCTCCTGTGTGTGTGCATGTGTGTCTGTGGGTGCCCCCTCCTGTGTGTGTGCATGTGTGTCTGTGGGTCCACCCTTCTGTGTGTGAGAATGTGGAGGCCAAAAGTCAACACAAAGAACTCTTTCTCCTTCATTCTCTATCTTGGTCTTGGAGGCAGGGTCTCTCGTGGAACCTGTAGCTCACTGTTGTAGCTAGACTTGGGGTCAGTCAGCAAGCCCAGGCTTCATCCTGCACCTTAGGTGTTGGAGTTAAGATATGCATAGCCATGGGGTGCTGGAGATCTGCACATGTCCTCACAGCAATTTCTTTCTCTACTGAGCCATCTCCCCAGGTCCTCTAGCTTCTCTTCTTTCCCCTGACACTAAGCTACAACCTAGATGTGCTGTTTAAACTGAAAATATTTCCTTCTGTTTGTAGTTTGCTGAGGGTTTCCATAATGAGTTGAGTATTCCGTGTCAAAACTCTTCTGCATATATGGATGTAATATGTCATTTGTCTCCTGAGAACAGTGTGTTGTGTGATATCAACTTTCTCCTGTAAAACCAGCTTTGCATTCCTGGAATACACGTCACTTGGCTTACAGTATATTTCAGTTGCTTTCAGGAGACGCATCTGCAGAGTGTTAGTAATAGTTTCCATTGTATGGGATCTCTGGGTGAGGATTGCAGGTCAGCATGGTCAGAATTTAGGGGATTTCAGTCTCACATAAATAACAAGGAGCACAGGTGGCAGGCATCGGTTATGTTATTTCTCTCGTACAGGTAGCAGGCTCGGAACAATGGATGCATTCCATCCTTCTCCCATGTGCTCCTTCTCCTAACTTTCCACTGTGGCCGCCAGGGTTTCAGATTTAGACCTCTGAATCCATAAGGCTGTTTGCTTAATTTATGGCACTGAGCTCCTTGAAGTGTGTGATGATCTTGTGGCTCACAGAAAATATACATCTATTTATGGTGAAACACACACTCTGCTGGACATGTGATGAACATGGAAAAACATACATCTGTCCTACAGTTAGACATGTGCACACTCCTGCAGTGAGAGGGCTCATCTGAACTAACTCAGACATGTGCTATTAATCTTTGTGTTGAGTTCCGTTCTTTAAGCTACCTTTATGTCCTTTCCTCTCTGAATTATTTCAGTGTGATCAAAGCCACATCCATCATTAGATTTTACACTAGCTAGTTTCTCTTTTGGCAGCCTACCTTAGTTCCTAGTTAAATTTACCCTAGTTAAATGTCATCCACAAATCAAGTTAATGATGGTGCAACACGTGTCAAGTTTACAAAATGGTGATACTCTGTTTTGTGCTTCATCATGGTATGTTATAGACAGCTCTGAGCAAGACTTACAAGTAACATATACTAGAAAGCCTTGGCTCTTCTGTTTCATTCACAAGAATGCTGTATTTACTCCCCGGTAGACAGACACCACCTCAGGTATGCTGATCCCACTGGCCCTGCTCCTCTATCCATGGTGCGGGCATCTTTGCCTGGTTCTCATTCATTCTCTCTTCCTTTGTGGGCACCCATGTTAGTGCATGCAGTGTGCATCCTTTCTCTCTAGGGAAGGTTGGGTATCTACTGTCAAGGCTTGAGGCTCTGGATGGCTCGTTCTTCTTCACTCAGTATCAAGTTTATCATGGTACAGTGTCCTCTGTAGGTCGGATTTGTTGATTCTTTGGGTTGTGCATTTCCATCTTAGTGCAGCACGGTTTCCACTATTTTGCATCTGGGCACAGGCTTGTGCACTTCCTTGTGGCTGTGAGCAGAGATGCTCACAGTGAGCAGACGTCTAGCATCTTCAAGGTAAACCTCTGTGTGCTTTAAAGCTTTTGGAGCCTTAAAATACCCATGCTTTATCTAAAAGATCACATTCAGAAGTGTGGTAGAAATTGCCATTAATTATAAAGCCCAGCACCTGTGAGTCTATTTTTATACTGTCCTTTTCCTTTTCTACTAATGACTCTGCAGGTGTGGGTGGCTTTCTTGCACCTGCTGAGCGCCAGGCTGCCAGGGAGAGAGCCAGCTAAGGTATCTGAAGAGCAAGCAAAGTGATGCACATCCATTTCTATTTAAAGAAATTCGTTACTTCAGCATATAGCAGGCATTTAAGTGGTTTTAAAAAGTTAACCCAACCCCTTTGCTTTCCCTCGTCCATGTGCCACGAGTTAGCACCCTGTGCTCCAAGCTATCATGAGAACAGCAGTGCCCGAAAGACAGTGGAGAGCGCACAGTCCCTGTGTGCTGCCAGGCATTGTAATTCCTGAATCTTTTTCACTTTTGTGTCAGGACCTAAGATCAGTATGGGATACAAAAAAGTGAATAAATAAACATCTGTGAGGCAGATACCCACTGTTAGCCTGAGACTGTCACAGGGTGGGCTTAGGAAATGGCTCAGTCGGTAAAGTGGGTAAAGTGCTTGCCTTATGTACTGCCTAGTTTTGTGTCAACTTGACACAGGCTGGAGTTATCACAGAAAAAGGAGCTTCAGTTGAGGAAGTGCCTCCATGAGATCCAACTGTAAGGCATTTTCTCAATTAGTGATCAAGGGGGAAAGGCCTCTTGTGGGCGGGACCATCTCTGGACTGGTAGTCTTGGTTCTATAAGAAAGCAGGCTGAGGAAGCCAGGGAAAGCAAGCCAGTAAAGAACATCCCTCCATGGCCTCTGCATCAGCTCCTGCTCCCTGACCTGCTTGAGTTCCAGTCCTGACTTCCTTTGGTGATGAACAGCAGTATGGAAGTGTAAGCCGAATAAAACCTTTCCTCTCCAACTTGCTTCTTGGTCATGATGTTTGTGCAGGGATAGAAACCCTGACTAAGACACCTTATAAGCTTAAGGATCTGAAAGCAAACCCTGTAGCACATGTGGAAAAGCCAGGTGTGCACATTTCATGCCAGCAGTGGAGAGGTAGAGATGGGGAGAGCCTTGGGGCTCCCTTGTCAGCCAGTGTCACCTACTTGGCAAGCTCCAGGCCAGTGAGCTATACAGCTCAGAAAAGAAAGGTAGACAGAGTCTGAGGAAGACACTGAGGTTATCTTTCACATGTACACACACAGAAGCACACACATGTGCACACACACACACACACACATAAGCAAGTTCACACATTCACTTCCTTACACAGAAATTCATAAGGAGGTTTTTCATCTCATTTTCTTGGAGTACTTGGGGTCAAATCCAGGGTTTCAAGCATGTTGAGCAAGCATCCTGAGCTGTGTCCCTGGCCCACTATCTTTGATTATCTGTAAACACACATGGCCTGATGATTAGGTTGCAATTGAAGGACACAAGCATTCATCCCAATACTATTTTACTTCAGAAAGATAGATGACAGGCAAACTGCTGTCACTAACATTCCGAGGCCCAAACTGAGCTGAAGGTAGGCAGGGGTTGGATTTGACAAGACAGCTAACACAGTGATCTCACAGATGACTACATGTGTATCTTACCATACACCATGCAGAAATGACAGACACATGAGGAAAAGAAGATTCATAGATTTGCAGTGTCTTATGGGAATGTCTGAGTGTAGGTGCTGTGGTACCCCAGTCTGTGCTTTCCTGTGGTCAGTGGTCACTGTCCACTTGGTGAGAGTGAGAAGCCTTTGGAAGCCTTCATCTCTGGAAGCAGACATGCAGATGTGCTGTATGTGACAGGTTGCCACCTCTGCATCTCCCTGCATGCTCCCCTGAGCTTCCAGGCTTTGGGTCATGTCCTGAGAGTGAAGGGGGACAATATCACAAGAAAGGGAGCCTGGTAAAGAGGGGGACGCAGGAGTCATGGGCCACACACGGCCTTGTTAGTGTATGTTGGCCCAAACTACCCAGAAATAAGGAAGGAGAAGAAATGCCATGTGTTGCCCCATCTGTGCACTGGAGATTTGGTGCGATAAGTTATCCTCAACAGATTTGCTGGACCAATAGGCTTTGTGGCTACAGCTTGTAAATGAGAAAGAAAAAAAAAAAAAAACTAGAGAGAAATCAAAGTAGGAGGTAGGTGGTCACAGAACCATCCTGGGATACAGGGGTGCCACCACCTATGAACAGAGCCTGCCAGTAGGGCTCAGACTGCAGCCCTGCTGACCCCACAGAAGGGAATCCTACCATTGCACTGTCAAGACCTCCTTAGCATCCAGAGCCTTCTGGTGCTCACTGTCCCTGTGCATCTTTTAATGGAAGCAGTATAGGTTTAAAGGAAGAGACGGGCCAGCTAGCTTGGGCTATCCTACACTGCATCCTGCAAAATTCATCAAGTATGCTACTTGGCTTTTTGTCAATGTAACAAAACACTGGAGATCAAAGATTTATTCTGGATCAGAGTTTCGGAGATCTCTGGCCATGGTCAAATGGCCCTGCTGCTACGGGACAGGGGTGCCCATTATGGTGGCAGGTGTGTGGAGATTTGCTCACCCATCTTCCTATTACCTCGCAGTCATGCCAGACTGGAAAGAGCCTTCAGCCCATGGGCCTTCCGGGATGCACAGAGTCCAGGCTTTAACAGCATTCTGAGTCAGGCAAAGAGCCAGCCTTTGGGTCCTTTCCTTGCTGTGGAGCTGCTCATTCGTGGGGCCCAGCAGCACCCCAGCGCCCTGTGACTGACATCTTGGGGGTTCATTTAAAAGTAAATGACGTCTGTCCAGTGAGCAGAAAGCATGGTCTTCATGTTTGCTTTGCATCCAGCCCTTGCAGAGCATCTCAGCACAGTTACTTGATTCCTTTTAACTTGTCAAATGACCAGACGACTGTTGATAACACAAAGCGTGTGCCAAGTAAAACAATCTTCCTACCCATCCCCCAGCGGCTGGCCTGGAAGCTGCTTTGAGCCTGAGGTGTGGGTCTGGACAGACACCAGCTTTACCCTGCTTAGGAAGAGCTCTGAATTAGCACAGCTCTGCCAAAGCCTGAACGACTTTCTCATCCCAGGGATGGGTGGGATGCTCTAGGTTCCAGGGCCTTTAAACTAGCCTCTTCTCACCTTTATTCTGATTGATATCTCCCACCTAAGCAGTTGTTGAATGAGCTGTGGGGGCAGAGAGAGCAGGAGAGGGTTCTGATGTTTGATGGTGTCCACTCAGTAGCTCACTGTTGGCTCTCCTAACCATTTCTGCACGCTCGTCTCCTGGGATGTCTTTATTTCTTCATTCTGCTAACCTTTTATGCCCAGATCCTCACTCAAGACCTGCTTCTTGTCAGAAATAGTACAAACAGCTGTGCAGAGGCCCAGGGCACTTGAGATGGCAGGGAGTCCCTGTCTCTGTCTGTGTGCCTGTTTGGTGTGTCAAGAGCAGAGAGCTTGAAGAGCGCTGTGTGTTGGGTCACCGGAGCTGCCCTGCCCTCTGTCTCTTATCCCCTCTGTCCACTCCCTCCCACCTCTTACCCCCTCTCTCCTGTGTTCCCCTGGCCCCTGCCCTGCCCTTGCCCTCTGCCCTCTGGTCCCTGCCCTGCCCCCGGGCCCTTATGCCCTGTCCTTTGCCCCTACCCTGCTTTCTTTGGGGAGGTGTGAACAAATGCCTTTTCACTCACAGGAGATGGGACACCAGCTAGAGGAACAGTTCCACCCATGTCTTTAGATGAGCCTGAGAGTTTATGGGACTTAACTTACAGGAGCATAAGCAGGGAATGACGACAGGAGTTTGGATGGGGGGTACAGAGGAGTAAAATTTCAAAGATAAAAGCCAGGGCTAGAGAGACAGCCCAGCAGTTAAGAGCACTGGCTGCTCTTGCAGGGAATCTGGGTTCATTCAGTTCTCAGCACCCACGTGGGGCCTCATGACTATCTGAAAATTCTAGTTTCAGGGTATTTGGCGCCCTCTACTGACCTCTGAGGGCAGGCCCTTTATGGTGTACATACACTTATGCAGGCAAAAACATTTATACATATAAAATAAATCTAAAGAATTTAAAATATAAAAAGAACTACAAAATATTACCAATGGGTAAAGAGAGAGTGACGAGTGGAAACTCGCTGTTGCTGCTGGTGTTGTGTTCGAGCCCTTCCCGTGAGTTGTTGTTATAAATGAGCATTTGTGCAGCACATTTTCTACTGATCAGAGGGTTCTTATTTTTCTGAGAAGTTTCTTGTGTTGGATTGAGGCTGCTGCACACATAGCTAGCCCTGTAGGAGTCAACTTCCCTTCTCAGGATCCCAGGAATTCAGTTCTGATTTTCACTTTGTTTCAGAAGCCAAGGGGCTGGGCATAGGCTGCTGGGAAACACACCAGGATGTTCTAGTTTTCACAGAATAAAATGGCTCCTCTCCCTGTGCACCGAACTGGAGGCTCCCAAGGCTCCCCATCCCTGCAGTGACAGCACGACCTGCTAGCCAGTGGTCCGGTCCGCAGAGATGACTGCCTCAGAGGTGTTGAACTCAGAGCTGATTTCCTATGGTCACTGTCTTTCTGCCCCTGCCACCTTAACCACTGCGTAAAGCAGACCATTGTGTTGAACACATGTCCTGTGTGTTAGTTTTAGATTTTTCCACCTGAACCCCACGCACACCTTTTCTTCTCTATTTCCTTTCTTTATTATATAATTTTATCAGTTTTACTTTTAAGAAAATGTTTCTGGAGTCTGGTGTGGTGCAGTCACCACAGCCCTTGAGACTTGGCAGCAGGAGGTTCATGAATTTGAGGCCAGTCTGGCTGTATAATAAAACTTCGTCTCTAAAAACAAAGCACCAAACTTAAGAACAGGGGATTCTGCTGATGAAAAATGGCAGTCATGGCGCACAAAGTGCTTCCTTCCCACGGGCAGGTTCCTTCCACCCTTCTCCTCAAATGTGTGCCCTGCTCCTTAGCAGCTTTCCTTGTCAGTAGACAAGACAGCATCTGTGGTGCTGGTGTTGGGAATGAAGTGGGGCTGGAGGCTGTTAGCCAAGCGGCAGTCCAGCCAGGTTACCACAGTCCAGGGCTCTTCCTTCTGGAGTCCAGCTTCTCTGAGCTGTAAGTTGTTTTCTGGGCAAATGGAGAGTCTTGATCAGGTAAGGCAAGGTGCTTGGCAGAGAATAATCCTTTTTTTTATTTGTTTGTTTGTTTGTTTGTTTTTTGAGACAGGGTTTCTCTGTGCAGCCCTGGCTTTGTCCCTTATAAAAGGTGTGTGTGCTGACAAGGCTAAAGATATGGGCAGGCTGATGTCCCTTCCAGATGCTCTGCACCTGAGGGAAGCCAGGCCTGAGGAACTTTGTTTTGTTTTGTTTTGTTTTGTTTTGTTACTTAAACCCATTCCTACCAAGACTCCAGGGGGCACAAACAAGGGTGCAGGTTTGTTAGGTGAGAATGGGTGGGGGTAGGGGTGGTGGCTCCAGCAGCAAACCGCAGAAGGTTCCTTTTCATACACTAGGTTGTTTCTCAGGTAACACTAGGATGAGGTTTTTTTCTCCTTATCACTAACAGGATAAGGGTACAGCCCAGCTCCTCCTCACTGTTGTTTTATCCTTTGTAGGTGATAGCCAGGGTCTTAACTCACATACAGCACATGAAAACATCTGACCAGGGCTGTTTTAGCTTCTGTTTGCCTAAGCATCTGCCAGTGTTCCCAAGGTCAAGGCCATTACATACTCCAAAATCTGGTCACTCCATATCACTGTTAATGTGAGTCTGGCTGGGAGCTGCTAATTTCTAGGTCTTCTGGTTACAGCATGCTCAAATCTAGCACAATGCTGACTTCTGTGCCTACCCCCTTCTCCCAGGAGACATTGTTTATTTCTCCTCTAAAGAATTCATTTTATTTTCCTCCAGCTATCTTTATTCCTGCCAACAGTAGTGTAACTTAAGCTGTTTGTTTCTCTTTAGCTTCCTTACTACCTCTAATTTTTCTTAACCTTTAAAGATTTCCACCTTTTGATGTCCTCTGTCACTCACACTCTCCCCTGCCCCATGTTTGTTCTTTGGTGGTTCAGATATCTGAGGATGTTGAACCTCTTCGTAAGACCCCAGACAATCATGGGTTTGGAGAAAGTCTTTTAGGTTGGGGCTGTGCCTCTATGGGATTCAGTAGAGGCAATGCTCTCTGCCTGATCGTAAATCTCATGTCATATTATGCGGCATTGAAGATGCTAGAGAAGAAGGGCAGTTGTTAAGCGTAGTCTGAAAGGGTACAAGGAGTTTGTGTCCTTAACTGCTGTGTGTGGAGAGAGCAGTGTCAGGTTCAGGCAAGCAAATTTTAACAATGGTCATGTCATGAAAGAAGCCACACCAGACACCTCATGGGTGTAGAGACTCTGAGCATTCATGCTGGCTATGACTCCAGCTGTGGTACAGTTGGGTGGTGGTGGGCAGAGAATGGAGATGGTAAAGAATGCTGGAGCACCAGGCATATTGCTCACCAATGCACAGGTCAAACATTTTGTGGAAGACCTTGGAGCAAGCTTTACTTTTCTACAAAGCACCAAGAGTGCACATGGTATCAGTTTATGACAAGAACTTATTTTCAAATAGTAAAACAAAATCGGCCAGTAATGGTTTTGATGGACCATAACAACTCCTGGCCTGATTAGTCTATGATATGTCAGAGGCCACTAACTCAGTAGTCCCTAAAGTTAACAGAAAGAGTCCAGCATCCTTTAGGATCTAACTTCTCTGCTGGCAACAGGTGGGTAAAACTCTCAACATGAGGTCTTTCTCTTTGCAGCATGCACTCTTGGCTCTGAAGTTCATACTCGCATTTGCCATCCCTGATAAACCACGGCACATCCAACAGAAACTGGCCAGATTGGAATTCGAATCTTTGGAGGCACTCAAGCAACAGGTAAGAGCAGTGTGCCTGGAGACACTGCTGGACTATATTCCTCTAGCACAGGCGCCAAGTCACTGCGTCTCCTTTAGCATGGACTTGTCAGTTAAATGAACACAAAGGAGATGGGATAGCCCAACCCAGATCAGTAATGTCACCAAGGGTGAGGCTAAGCAAGTAGAATAGCTAAGCAATGGGAAATGATAAATACAGGTTTCTAAGAATCACTGCAGAGCCACCCCCACCATGTTCTAACCATGCCTTATATAGAAGCACTGGGGAGGAGAGGCCAGTGAGCAGGATTCCAAATAGTCTCTTACAGAGAGACTGGAGACCTGTGGGCAGAGCCTTAAAGAGTGCTGTGAAGATTGTTTCCTTGTTCTACCAGATGAAAGGGGGGAGAGAGAGAGAGAGAGAGAGAGAGAGAGAGAGAGAGAGAGAGAGAGAGAGAGAGAGAGAGAGAGAGAATGAGAATGAATGAGGATGAATAGGGGGGAGAGTTTACCCTCAGTAGGATTCACCACTGGTGATTTTCTGCCTGTGAGGAGAACAACTAGAAGTCAGTGAGTTTCTAGATGCTCAGAGTGGTTACCTCCATGTGTCAATTTAAGCAACAACACAATGGAGGCAGTGGATTGGGCAGTGTCTTCTTGGGGACCAACTTCAGGTCCAACACCCCCTGCACTACACAGTACTTAGGGAACTAGAGGGGAATCATGAAAAGAATCCACCCTAGCTGACCCTCTAAGAAGTAAGGGTTCTCAGGGCAGTGTTACAGATGGAGACCTCCCCCATGTTAGGAGAGAACTGTGGTTGGATGTGGGGGTTCAACCCAAAAGAGGAGACAAGAGAACCTGGTCTCCAGTCAGCTGGTCTCACTGTACCATGGTAGATGGCAAGACTCAGTTTTGGGATTTGCTAGAGAAATAGGTCCTGAGCCTTGGTCAAGCTCCTAGTGCTCCACAGTGAAACAGCCCTGTGGTGGAGAATGTAGCTCAGAGAACTAAAACAGTCACATACTAAAAGAGGCAGACATACCACGTCTGCAGACAGAGGGGGTTACACACGTAAAGTCCATACGGTAGTTACTGTCATGGCAGGTGGGTTTCTGTGAGCTTTAGGCCATTCTGGACTATGTATGAAGTTCTAAGGCAGCCAGGACTATAGCATAATGAACCCCTCCCCCCCAAAAAGGTAAGGAGGTGGCATATAAGTTCTATATAAAATAATGTTTTCTTCCATGCAAAAATAAGCAGTTTAAATGTTATTGGAAAATTTTCATATACAGAAAAATTATAACATAAAGTCTTTAGATGGTAACTTATTAATATAGCATGGATAATCTGTATGCAAAGTATTTTTAAGGTATCTTAGAATTAGAAAATTCTCTCTTAGGCTAGGGAGATGCTCAGTAGTTAAAGCATGAGGACCAGAGTTCCGACTCCAGCACCCACAGGCAACTGGCCTGCAATTCCAGCTTCAGAAAGCAGAGATAGGCATCCATCTGCAGAGCAAGCTGGGCCTGTAAGCTGGATGGACTGTAGCAAGGGAGCATGGGGTTGACTGGGAGGTCCTGCCTGCCTCTCCATCTGCAGAGCAAGCTGGCCATAGATGGATGGACTGTAGCAAGGGAGCGTGGGGTTGACTGGGAGGTCCTGCCTGCCTCTCCATCTACAGAGCAAGCTGGCCATAGATGGATGGACTGTAGCAAGGGAGCGTGGGGTTGACTGGGAGATTCTGCCTGCCTCAGTGAATAGGAGAGAGGGTGATTCCCAACATTAGCTTTGGGCCTCTGCACATTCCCACAATCCCACAAACACACCCACACAGCCAGACCCACACACGCACATATACACATGTGCCCCCCCACCTCACCTGAAAATAGAAAAAGAAACGGTATTTAGTCTTGGGGAAACTCTGTCAGTCAAATATGCAGGAACAAACGTGGGGAAAGCTCAGCTCCTCCTCACCCTCCCACTGAGCCTCACTGCTGGAGAAGGAGATATCCTGGAAGGTCAGACCACCCTGCTTGTGCCTCTCCACACCTCCACTGGCAAGTGCCTTTCCCAGGGCTTGTGTTTTCTGCCTTCTTTAGCTTGGTGTTCCACCCTGACTTGTAACTAACTGTGGCCTCAACTCCCTGCTCCGCCCTTTGCCATAGAGAGAGAGGCTTCTGGTCACATGTTAAAGCCTCTTGTTGCCCTGCCTCCTCCTCTGTTCCCATCCCAGAGCCAGGCACAGTTGAGCTTAGGCAGTCTCTGCCACTAAGCCTGTCAGGAGATGGCTTGCACTCTGAATGGGGTTGGCCTTTTAACCAGCATACCATAAATCCTGACTTGGAGGCCTGGGTCTGGCCAGCGGGAGGCGCTCAGCACCCTCTGTTGAACCTCCCAGGGACAAACTGTTCTGCAGTGAACTTGGAAGGAAGTGCTAGAAGCAGAGCGCAGCCCCTCACAGTGGGAAACGGGCATTCCTAAGCACACCGGCAAGCTAGATGTGTATGGAAGAGCAGGCAGGTAGACTCATTTGCTTTGCAAAGGGCGTTTGAAATTACTCAGCTCAATTGAGACCTTTAGGAAGAACTTGGGCGGATGCCTGTGTTTCTTTATAAATTGGCTTACTTGGTATCCGGTCATTTTTAAAAGATCCAATTAAACAGAAGGGACTATCCAAGAACCATTTGGTAACTGGAGTCTAGTACCCATCCCAGAGAAGTCAGTAGCCACTTAGCTAGCTACTCCAGGCAGCCTAGCTGCTAAGTCCAGAGCATATATGTGAGCCAGGGAGCAAGGACAGAAGCCTAGAGCCTCCCAGAAAGATAGTAGCCACTGAAATCAGCTCAAAGAACAAGACAAGGGCCCAAATCAGTACAGGATTGTTACCCAGAGGGTTGGTGCTCAGCACTCACCAGCACTGCCTGTCTAGCTGGGATAGCACTCTGGGGAGAGAGCCTGGCCTCTGAGTCATCCTATCCCTCTTCTCCTGGGTCACACAGCTTGTCTACCACACAGGCCGTAAGGTCATGATGAGGATGTACTGGGACAGTGTGCGGAGGGGAGACAGGGATGCTAAGTGGGAACAAGGACCTCCTTTCACCTGAGCACCTTGTATGACAACTGCTTCTGGGTGGGGTCTCAGAGTTCCGATTGCCACAATCAACCACTCTGACTGTAAACAACTTGGGGAAGAAGTTTATTTCAGTTTACAACTCTCAGGTCAAGCTCCATTGCTGACAAAAGTCAAGGCAGGGGCCGTGGATGATTGTTGCCCACTGGCTTGTTGCTAAGGGCGACCCAGCCTGCTTTCTGTAGCACTCAGGACCAATAGCCCGGAGGTGGCACCATCCATATTGAGCTGGGCCCGCCGTAAGTAATCATCGGCCATAAAGTGCACCACAGCTCTGCCCACAGGGCAACCTGGTGGGGCATTTTCTCATTTGAGGTTCCCTCTTCTCAGGTCACTGCAGGTTTTATCAGCCTGACATAAAACTAGCCAACAGAGGCAAGAAGAATTGTGCCTTGGAAGCAACATCCCCTGTCCCCTTGGAAGCAACACCCCCTGTCTCCATGGTCCTCCACAGTTGGAAATTCTAGGTGTTGACTGTGGCAGCTGATGTATCCTGAGGAGAGTATGAGCTGCACATGAGTAAAAGCCCCACCCCCACCCCCCATGGGTGACTCCCAGAGGCCTCTGCGTGGGATCTGTTAGCCATTCCTAGGCCATTTCTCCCACAGTAGCTTTGTCTCAGCTAAGGAGTTAACCTTCTAGATTTTTCTGCCTTAGCTTCTTCAGTACATCTTTTGGGAGCCTGCGCAGCCAGCATGATAAACGTCCTCACAGGTGGCTGGAGAGACAGCTCAGTGGGTGAGAGGGCTTGCTATGCTAGTGACCTGAATTCATATCCAAGTACCCACAGAAGCAAAAGACCCTATGTGGCCATGTCAGGCTTGTATTCCCAGCGCTGTGTGGACATACTGGAGACTCACTGAGGCTCCCTGGCTGCCACCCTAGCTCCAGGTTCAATGGGAAGCATTGCCTGAAGGAGGTAAGGCAGAGAGAAGTGATGATGGAGCAGGACGCTTGATGTCCCCTCCCGCAGCCCCTAACTTCTGTGTAAAGAGAGTGGGGGATGGGGGAGAGGAAGGGAGGAGGAGATGTCTGCTCTGGTAGATGTTGGCTCCTGGCACCTCATCCATTCCTCTGCTGCCCTTTTCTCACTTGGGGTCTCCTGCCACTGTGTAATGGGGCCACTGTCCTTGGTCAGGCTTTTGTCTCCTCTGTGAGCTGTTACGTTCCTAGGTCCAGGTAGTGTCCTACACGGTACAAAGCCTAGCATAAAGTAGTCTCTGGATAAATACCTCAGACTTTGTTGACTCGCACATAGCTCAGAAGCCAGTGTATTAAATAAATGACAAATGATGTCCTTGGACAAAGTGAGAGTCTTAAAATAGACACACAGGCAAAAATGGAGACAAGTCATGTGCCTTCCTGGGATTGCTGGGGGAAGGAATGTGCTGGGGAGCCCTTCAGACGGACCCCAGTCCTGGCTTGGTAAAACTCAGATTTTCTTCCCCCATCAGTAATAAGGAAAGCTTACTAAGTCTGTAGTGTAACCGCAAAGTAAGCCAGATAGAGTGCTTAGCCCTTGTGCTAAAACCTGGCAAATCCTGCCAGGCCACCGTTCGCTCTGTATTTTCCATTCTCTCCAGAGAAGTCTTTAAAGCATGTGAGTCCTTCAAATGTAGCTGCTTTCCCCAGGGAGCAGTCTGTTGGTTGCCACTGACCTCATCTGTTTTCTAACAAACTTTAAAGTCTGTACATCTTGTTTCCCCACCAGATGTAAGAAGCGTGGCAGAGGTGGAAAGCTTTGATACATGTGTTTTATGATGGTAAAAAAGAAATTATTCAAGGAAAAGATGTACCATTGGCATCATCAGTTGAGAGATGGTTTCCTGTAGCTGTTGAGCTTGGAGCTTCCTGGGGAAGAATTACTCCAGACATAGGCTGTGTTATAGTCGGAGGAGGGGCACTGAGTGACGAGCAGCCGGGTCAAAGCCCAGCCTGCATATGTTTTTAAAGCATCAACTGCTAGTCCTTGACTTGTGAATTCCCTCTATTCATTGTATCTGCATATTGGATGTAAGTAGCCACTACTGAATGCTCATCATGCATAGGACACACCTCATTGTTGTTGCAGACAAGGCTCTCAGTGTGCTGTCACCAGTTCACCATTCGGCTGCCTCAGCAGCCAAGGCCGGCTGGGGTTATAGACGGGCTCTGTTGAGACACACCCTGTGAAAAACACATTCTTAAACTTTTAATTGCTAAGATTGGGGATCCTTTAAAACAGAATAAGCTATGCTGTTTTTCCTACTGACTTACATTGCCTGGGGGTCTCAGAGATATGACATGTGCTACCATAGACAAGGGATTGTAACAAATGAAGTGGTTGCAAGACTAGGGAACATGGGGTTCTAGAGAAATCTCTAGGAACTGCACGTTTGCTCATCTCTTTCTCTCAAGATTAGAAAGCAGAACACAGGGAATGTTTGAATTCAACAATTATTTTAAATACCACCTAATTAATAGGAAATAATAATACTAATAATGGTTCTGAAACATAAATAGCAATATTGTAATGCAAAATGAAAACGCAGGTAGTTAAAACTTCTCCCCAAAGATATTCAGTTAGGCCCCTGTGTCCATGGGTTGACTCTGCCCCCGGGCATTGCTCCCTAAGCTGTACTGTTCACACAGCAGTAGGTACTGGCAGTTGACTAAGGGAGGGTGTGTGGGTCAGATGCTGGGTTATTTGTGCAAGGACTCTGGGTCCCTGGAGCCAATCCTTCACTGACCCTGAGTTGCTTGGACCATATATGATGGTTGAAGTTTAAGCATGAAGTAGGTCAAACATTATCTACATTGCAGGAGTGGCAAGTGTTAAGAGCAGAATAGCCCTGCTGCATGATCCTGCTCAGCCCCTGCGTTTACTGTGTAAGAACACGTGTGCCTGTGCTTGTCAGTTGCAAGAGGGACTCCAGTGGTCTGTGCCTGCCAGCATTTATACCTTTGTAGAATCTCTGTGTCCCTGTGGTTCTGTGTACCCAGAACAATACTGCAGCCATGATGGCATGTCTCTTCTAGGCTAGGTTATAAAGACAAAGCCTCTGGCTTCCTGGCTCCTGAATCACTGGCTCTTGGGAAGAGATAGCTGCCAGGTCATAAGGACACTCAGGTAGCAGCAGAGAGCCCCACATGACAAGGAACATGGCCTGCTGCCAACACCACTGAGCGGCTCAGATTCTCTGCACCAGGACTTGGCAACTTTTTCTCTGTAAAGAACAGATAGTAAACAGTCCCAATTGTGTACTCTGCCACAGGTACTGTGTACAAGTACGGCCGTGTACTCCCTGTCACAAGTACTGAGTTCTGTAGACAGTTTGTCAACAGAAAAGAACGGCTCTGTTCCAAAAAACTTCACTTAGAAAGCAGATTGCAAGAGGGTGTATTGAGCTGCAGTTCCCCCCTCAGCCTCAGGCCAGCTTGGAGGCTGCAGTCTGACTCCACTCTGAGGCTTCTCAGAAGCTCTGCTCCAACCAAAGCTGCCCAGCCACTTCCAAATTCCTGACCCACCTTAAGTGTGAGATAGTGATTTGGTAAGCCACTGAATTTTGAAGTGACGTGTTATGCACCAGCAATCCAGAAAAAGAGGCTAGTTGGGTGATCCAAGGCCCAAGTTTTGCCCAAGTTAGCTGTTGACGAAGCTGGACAGTAGGTAGACTGAGGTTCTTTCTCTTTGTAATTAACACAGAAAGGTTTGTCTAAAATCAAACACCCACCCCAGGCCTCTGGCTCTGAGGGCCTCTGTTCTCTTAGCTCCCTTCATAATTTTCATAAAGATTACATAAAGACATGCCATCATTGCTGCATTATCTGAATACACAGAACCAGAGACTCACAGTGGGCAGGGACGCCACAGAAGCATAAATAAAGAGTCACTGATCACAGGGCCAGCGGACATCCTACCAGAGGCTGGGCCTCCTCCCTGGAGTCAAGAGGCGACGGGATCCCTGATGTTTTCTCCACCACTCTGGGCCACCTGAGTCCCTGGCCTCCATCCAGTACAGTTCTTGGGACTTAGACGACACTGTCACTGTTGACCCACCCCTGGAGCCCGCCTCTACCTCTTTGTGCTATACACTAGTCAGAACCAAGAATTGTTCGCTGCTGAAATATGATAACACCTGGGATTTACAGTCCAGTCAGTGTCTCTATAGGTTATGCTCCAGCAGTTCATCTCAGGCAGTCCTCACAGGGCCTGCACATACAGACCTGCCAAGTCTCATTCCAACCTTTATTTCATTCTACGATATTTTATTTGTTTAAAGACAGGGTCTTAATTCTGTAGCCCAGGCTGGCCTTGTCTTTACATCTCCTGTTTCAGCCCCTGAGCACTGGGATTACAGGAGCAATAACTAGCTTTATAGGCAAATAAAGTTCTGCCTATAAAGTATACGAAGTGGATGTTTGAAGTAACCTGTCTGTTGTATGAATCCACATATTCCCCTCCCTAGACTGGGTTGCGAGTGGCTGATGAGTTGTTCTGGTGAGGCTAGGGTCCTGGAGCTGGGTGATTCTGATCCTGTGGTTTCTGGAATGATCATGAGGTAAGATTCAGGCTGTTTCACTGTGACAAGGTTCCTGGACAGGTGACCAGGTGCTCTGGGAAATAACACTGACAGAGAACAGGAAGTGAGTGAGACCATGGGAGAGCAAACATCAGAAACCCGGACCATTTCCTGTGTGTAGGCTGCAGCAGCCCATCCTCCTCCCCCCCCGCACCCCAAAAATCCTCCTCAATGTTGTTCCCGGTTTCAAAGGCGATGGAGAGAAAGCCATTGCCTCCTGGTCACCTGGGAGGTGGTTTGGTCCTACTTTCTTGCTGGCTCTCCACTTAGAGCCCTCAGGGAAGTTCTGCCAGGAAACAGTCACTCTCTAAGGTAGATCTTGACCCCAGGCCTGTGTTGGGGAAAGGCATGGCCTCCTGTGTGTGTTTTGAAAAGTGGGTGGCTGTCTAGAGGCTGTCCACCCCCACTCAGGTGCCTGAGCCTCCCTCCTGCAGGAACATTCACTTGTCTGTCTTTGTTGTCTTGGCAAAAACTGATAGGCATATTGCTAATTTGCAAGTCTGGGTTTCCTGACAACGACAGAAAGCAAACTGGCACATGCCTGAGAGGCAGCTCCCGCCCTGTCTGCTCTCACACGGGGTAGAGATTGTTTTGATTCGAGACAGAGTAAAACTAGATTACTTTTGGAAGGGATGGGGGTACGGAACTAATGTGTTGACTTTTTTCAAGTGTGAACTGTACAAAACTTTTTTTGCACTTATTTACTTATGTGTCTGTTAATGTATGTATGTAGGCCTTTTTCCTGGTAACAGCAGGCAAAGTGAAGACAGAGCCAACCAGCCCTGCTCTTCCTCATGGTTCAGCCCACTCTGGATCTTAATGACTGTTCTCAAGAGAAAGCACTCTTCTTCATATGTGTGTGCATGTGTGTGCGTGTACATGTATATACATGTATGTGCATGGTCCTGTGGTGCCAGGGATGGAACTGCTACCACAGAGATTCACAGAGCCTTATCACTTCATCTTGAGATAGGATCTTGCTAAATTGCCTATGCTGGCTTCTGACTTGAGATCTTTGAGCTGCAGCCCATAAGTAGCTGAAAAGTAGCTGGGTCTGTGTGTGCACAGCCTCTCCTGGCCTAATTCACTTCTAAGTGTTGCTGTGCTATAGGATCCCAAATGTAAATGGACCCTAGGAAGTTAAGAGACGCAGCAGGAAGTAGAAAGAGGAGCAGTGGCTTCTTCCTTCAAAGAATCCTCCAGTTATGAATGAAAAGTGAGGCACAAGGGCATATCTGGGATGACCTCCTTCCCCTTGACCTGGTGAGGTGAGCCTCCCCCAAAATGATGAGATAACCCCGTCCTGTTCTCCAGGGAGATTCCAGGTCTGTGCTAAGAGTCAGCATCTGGGCAGCTGGCGAAGAACACCTGCATTTAATTTGGCAGCATCCCTAGGTCAAGGGGTTCTGGGAGCATTTCTAAGCTTGTGACTCTGAGGACTGGGTCAGCTCTGCACTATGGTGTGTGTGTAAGAGACATAAAAACTTAACAAGTCATATTACCTTGGAATTGGCCAGATGATCTCTGAAGAACCCTCATGGCTATATGAATTGTGGGTTGGGATGACCCAGAGGTGGTCACAGGAGTGGCATCCAGCACCATTCTGTAGGCACCCTGTTTCCAAAGCAGGGGATGGGATTTGGAATGTTGTGGAATTAGCATCTTGACTTTGCAGTAAGGAAGGATAAAGAAAAGGTTTCCAGACTGTGTAAGCCCATCAGTGCCGTGCATCGCTCATCCTCGCCCGCCACAGGCTGTGCGCAGGACACAGTTCTCCTGTGCTGTTGACTCCGTGTAGCAGCATGACATTGTTTCAAACTCATATCCGTGGATTGGGGTCCCCAGCATTTTAAACACTGCCTCCAAAAACATGGCCACAGTTAGTTCTGGCTCAAGTGTTTTGCAAATAAATGTGTTGGGTATGGGAAGTGAAGGCACCTGCATGCTCTGGCTCTCAGAATGCAGTAGCTGTGTCTGTGCACTGAGTCAGCAAGAACCACAACACTTTTGAAGACTCAGCCTGGGAACAAAGCCCCATGCCACCCAGGGCCACCCAGGGCCGTTGGAAGGAAGCTGGAGCAGCTTCCGTGAAAATAGGATTCTTCCTGGGGCTCAAGAGCCACTGTCTGTAATTCCGTGTTCGTGTTCTTCAGAGAAGCATGAACTGCTTAGGGGCCTTTTTAAATGGCAGAGCTCAAAGACAGGTACTCCAGAGGCAGAGGCAGGAGGATGGCTACAAGTTCCAGGCTAGCTTGAATTACATAGTGAGTTCCATGCCAATCTAGGCTGAAGAGTGAGTACTTGTGTAAAGAAAGAAGAGAAAATGGAGGGGGACAGAGAATTGAGGGTACAGAGGAAGGGGAAAGCCCCTCATTCCAGAATTCAGCTGGGAACCTGGATCTTTAACACACACAAGAAAAGGAGAATTGACTGTGGGGCATTTCTTCTTAAAGACGTGAAGAGCACAACTGCTCACTTAGGCCCAGAGTGTCCGCAGCCTTGGGTTTGTGTCACAGCTCTCTTTTATCCCTGGACTCAAACAGTGCATGTCATTAGAGGAAGTCTTTAAGACGAAACAAAAATTAGTCCACCCACTTGAATATTATGATTTTTATTTAACATTTTTCTTCGTCTTGAAACCTTTCATGAGCAAAGTGACGTAGAAGCCACAGAATCACAGGTTCAGTCACCATGCAGACACCTCCGTGTATGTGCCCCACCCCTTCTCTTCCTCTCTCCCTCCCTCCCTCTAGTCCCACCTCCGCTCTTCCCTCTGTCCCACCATTCTTTGTCACACCCTGGTTCCTCCTCACACTCTTTGTAGCCACACAGTCAAGGCTCTTGTTTCATAGTCCCCCAGAGATCCTGTCTCCTCAGGCTACTGAGGCAGAGCTGAGCTGAGCTCTCAGTCTTGCTAGCTGACAATGGAGCAGTTGGTTTATGAGTTGATTGTATTTTTCCTTCTTTTTTTTTACATCACATTATGTTCAAGAATGCTTCAATTCGATATTTCACCTTAACTACTATGCTACTTGAAAGAAGTAAAAGAAATTTGTTTTTGTTTTTCCAGTCCCAAAGGAGGAGGCAATTACCTCTAGCAAGCTGGCTATTGAGAATGACCAGTGTCATAGGAATTTGTCAGTAATTAGGCAGTGACAACCATATATGTTGGGCTACAATTCTAGCTTTGAACAAAAGCTTAAAGATTAAAATGTGCTGAGGAATAATTTGCCAGTTTCTTGTGAGCTGAGGGAAAGCGAGGAGTCCATAAGCCACCACACAATCAGCTCCTAGAAGGTCAGTGGGACACAACCTCTGTGCATTCAGCATTTGGCAAATGCCTTACTCTGAGTAACTTATATGCAGTAGGCATTTACAGTTCTACAAACCAGGAACCCCGCGATTAATGCAGTGTTGGACTCTGAATCTGGTGAGGACTTGCAGCCTCAAAGACACCCTCATTCAAACACAGAGCCCTGTCAGGGCAAGCTCACGGAGTAGAGGTCAGAGGGGCTTGCTTAGGTCCCAGTCTCTGTGTGTGTGTGTGTGTGTGTGTGTGTGTGTGTGTGTGTGAGAGAGAGAGAGAGAGAGAGAGAGATAGAGAGAGAGACAGAGAGACAGAGAGACAGAGAGACAGAGACAGAGAAACAGAGAGACAGACAGGGAGACAGGCAGAGAAAGAGAAAGAGAAAGAGAAGACAGAGGGGGACCTCTCCCTTTTGTGTGTGCATTGCTGTGAATTCAGGGCCCTCGGGCCTCACTAGTGCTTAGGAAGCAAGCACTGTGCCCCTGGCACTTAGCAGTGTCCTCAACCATCAAGTCTGTCTTATGAGAATACTAACCCTGTTCGTGAAGGTCCAACGCCTGATGGCTCACTCACTTCTCCAAAGCCCCACCCGTTCATGTACCACAGTGGTGTGTGAGTTCTAACTTGAGCTGAGACACCCATGTTCGCCTTTCGTAGACTTCCTGGTGGAGGTGGCCACCCTTACATTACCTCTCTGCCCATCTGTGGACTGTGGCAACTTACCGATTCTCCCAAGATGTCAGTCTGTTTCCCTAGGATCCCGCCACACCTGTGAGAACTTGTGCCTCAGAGTGCAGAGTTTGCCAACGGACGAGAGCACTGGGGACCTAGAAACACCTGCCAGAGGATCCAAGCAACACATAGGAGCTTGGGTTTGTTTCAGGTTAGAACAACATCTTGGGTCAGTTTGCAGCTAAAAACTATGGCACAGATCTTAACCATTTTTTCAAGTCTATTTATTCAATACCGTGAGAAATTTTGGAGCTACATTTTGCTTCACAGGAGTGTAAGCCTGCAATCTCAGCTCTTGGAAACCTAAGGCAGGGGAGCCACAAGTATGAGGCCAGCTTGGGCTGTATACTGAGACCTTGCTTGAAAAAACAAAACCAAGAAAGAAGACAAAAGGGAGGGGGTGAGGTGTGAGCCATGGAAATAATCCTGATACTTTTAAAAGCAAGCCAGTCTCTCAGTCTGGCTTTTAAACTCTTGTTCTACTAGCAATGAGCTTGATACTAAAATACACACCCAGGTTCACTTCCCTTCCAAGAGGCTGGCAGGCAGGCTGAGGCATCCTGAAAGATGGCTAAGAAGAGTAGAGCCTCTGGGCAAGACAGACTGTGGCTCAACTCCTTAAGCAGCACTGCACTTTGACTCTGGCCTAACACTGCCCCTGCTTCCCCCTCCAGTACCAGTGTCCCTCGGTTAGAAGAAACCTTTAGCTTAAAGCAACTTGGGGACCTCGCAACTGCTGGGCTCCTTCCAGAAGCTCTAATCTAGCTTTTCCTGGGTAAGGGAAGGGGCCCTGTTCTAAAAGCTGTCCTGTTTTAAAAGGGAACATGTATGAAAACATAAATCCATAAGGATATTGAAAACAAAAGTACTGTCAGTTAACAACCTATGTCATCTAGAAGGATGCACATAGGGCTGGTAGGAACCAGAGCTGAGTAGTCTTGGCCCTGAGCTACTAGGAGGGGGCAGTGCCTTCTGCAGAACACTCCCAGGAACAGGTAAATGCCAGGTTCACCTCATATGCAAATAAGGGTTTGTGTTTACACAGTTACAGCATACCTCATATGCAAATAAGGGTTTATGTCTACACCAATTACAGTCTCTGGCCTTTAGCACCCCTCACAGCAGTGCCTCTCTAGGCCACCAGGGGAAGTGCCCCACTTTGTCCCCAGGAAGAAATGGTTACAGTGTCTTAGATCTCACTGGAGATTGTGGTCTAGTGCAAACAGAGGCCTCCCGGCTGAGCCAGAGCTGCTGTGCTCAGCATAGCCATCATGTGGTTTTCTTGAGGGACTGTGTAATGTTCAAGATGGCTGGTGTCAAAACAAGGGAAGCCCAGCTTTTGACTGACAGTCCTTTTTTTCAAGGCAGCTAGGGCAGCAAGGAAAAGGCTGATAGTTATCCATTAGCGTCAGCATAGCCTGACCTCTGACACTTACTTACAGGAAGGTGACTATCAGGAGGACTAAAGTCATGTCAAGATCTTGTCATTAACTTTAAAATGATGCTTGCCACCAGCCCAATGCCCCACAGACAGGTGGATCCATTAATCTACCTGGACACAGATTGGCACCTTGAAAAGCGGGGTCAGAGAGTCCAAGGCTGCTTGAGGATAGGCAGAACCACGGAAGAATGGGGTGCAGAGAAAGCACCAGAGGTCCACCAAGGACCTGTTTCGTGTCCAGCAGGGTATGTGCATGTGAGGAAACTGACCAGGGAATGAACCATCAGAACGGGGGCCCACGCCTGGCATGCAGGACTAGCCAGTATCATTCCTGTAGCAGATAGAAAACTCAGAATTTATGGGGAGCTGGGAGGACACTCAGGAAAGCCTGCCCAGCCACTTAGTAGGAAGTAACTCCTAGCTGAGCCCCTCTTTTGACCCACCTGGCAAACCACAAAGACACCACCCAAAAGCATCAATGTTTCAGACCTTGCAACCGAATGCCCTTGTAACAGATACCCACCAACTGGGGCTTTCTCAGCCTGATGCAGGACATCGATGGTGGATCTGTAGGTGCTCTCATTAGCAGAAGGTGACTGTTGGCCCTTTGCTGTGAGGACCAACAGGAGAGTCAAGCTAAGAAGGGAAGAAGAGAGACACATAAGGCATGTACACAGAAGCATGGGGCCTTGTTCCCAGATAACTAACCATGTATGTGGAAAGTAAACCTGCAGGGGAGACCAGGAGCCTGGACTGTGACCTGCGCGTCATCGCTGGCCATGCGCCTGCCCCTTCATACAACAGCAGAGTCTTCCTGTAATGGAAATTGGAAAAGTGTTAACTGTCCAGCTTTATCATGGGAAATTTGGCAGCCTCTGATCTGTGTTTTTGTAGAAGCTGATAAGCCTGTTTCTAAAATTGACATGGAAAATAAAGGACCTAAAAATAGCCAAACTCTAAAAAAGAAGAACAAACTGGAGACGAGTGGTAATGTTTTCAGAGTGTGTAGTGAAGTCATAGTGAAGACTACTTGGGGAGTGGGGAGGCAAGTCAGAGCAGCAAGTGACCTGCCTGTGACCACAAAGACTGCAGGTGAGTGAGCAGGGGATGATTCGGCAGATGTCTCTGGAAGGACTGGATGTCAGTACGCAGGAAATCAACACAAAATCACACTTGATCCCCAGGGGGGTCATGCCCTGAATGCAAGTTCTAGAGGAAATAAGGTCAGATCTTGAGACCTTGTAGCAGAAAGATTCACAGATAGAATTTCCAAACTTGGGTGCACATAGAATCAGTTATGTCAATGTCCAAATCTTATCAGTGTTCTGAGAAGCCACAAGCAAAGGAAGAGATCCTGACACTGGGGAGGTGGAGACAGGAGGATCAGGGTTTAGAGCCAGCCTGGATTGCATAGTAAGATCCGGTTGGAAGGAAGGAGAGAGGGCAAAGGAAGGAAAGAGTGGAGGAAGACAGAAGGATCTACAGGAATCTGCCTGGGTCAAGAGAGGCTCCCCTGGAGCTCACCACCTCCACCCCCACTGACCTGGGCCTCATCTCAGGCTACTGCCCTGCCTCTGCCCTTCTGCACTGGTGGGAACAGAAGGAAGCCCAGCAGAGACTATTCCCACAGACTTCAGTTCCCTGAAATCCACAGAGGAAAGACTGAAAACATGGGAGCTGAGGAACAGCCCTCCCCACACATCTGTCCTGTGACCCATCCTCCAACATTTGTTGCATGGGAAGCATATTGAAGCCTCTTGAGAAAAAGAGAGGCTTGGTCTGCCCTATGCAGGGCCTGTGTTTATTTACAGCAAGGGAACATTTTGTATTCATATTCTCTCTCTCTCTCTCTCTCTCTCTCTCTCTCTCTCTCTCTCTCTCTCTCTGTATGTGTGTGTGTGTGTGTGTGTGTGTGATGGGATGTGACCCCTTAGAGGAGTGGGAACAGCTTCTGTAGTCCACAAGAAAAGCTGAGAAATGTAGACTTTTAGCAGGAAATTAACAACATGGGAACACAGGGACTTGGTTGGTTAATTATTTCCCATAAGTTTTAGCCAATCTTGACAGAAGGGGGTACATAGTCTCTTAACTGTTCTGAGTGTATCATGTATCTCCCTGTAAGATGGAAAAAGTTCAGAGAGAAAGCCAGGAACAGAAACATAAAGAAAAGGCTGAAGATCAAGAGGCCAAGGGAGAATTCTATACAGGGAAGAGAGAACTCTAGAGCAGCTGGCTTTGTAAGGGTAGTTTGAGCACAAGAGGGGAGGACTACACCCTGCTGGAGGAAGCCTGGGGATGACCACCAGAGGCTGCCTGTCTGCAGGCAGAGACCAGAGGAAGATTCCAAGAAAGGCCCAGTGGGAAGTGAGTTGCCTCCTAGACAGGGATTTCCAAACTTGAGAGCCAGTGTGCTAGAGTAATGACCATAGCAGCCTCCCTTCCTGTGCAGATGGAGTGTGGTGGGAAGTTTGCTCCTGTCTATAGCTCTTGGAGGCTGCTTTGCCTGCTGGTGAGGCTGTGAGTGTGAGGAGGGAGCTGAGCTGAGCTGAGCGTCATCTCCTTGCCACTGAAATAAAGACCGGAAAGAGCTCCAGCCTGTGACCCTGACGAGGGACCAGGAAAGGCGTACAAAACCCCCCGAGGCCCAGCGCAGCTTAGCTCACTATGGAGAACCCAAAACACTTAGCACTGCAGGAACTGGGGGGACCTGGAGACCTCTTGTGTCAAAGGTCAAGACTTTGGCCAAGGAAGAAAAACAGCCACATGGAATGGACAACAAAGAGCACAGTTTAGGATCCTAAACCAAGCTTAATAGCAGTGAGTGGACAGGTGCTGAGAGAACCCAGAATGGGCTTGTTAGAAACCAGCAGCATGACTGCTGGCTTTCAAGTCCTGATGTGGGCATGGACAGCACAGTGCCCAGACAGGCCTGCCCACTCAATGGAATTGTGCCTACAGCTCAGTGGAGAGAATGCCTAGTCATTTCCAGAAGAATGAGAGGGTTTAGGGCTTCAACAGCCTGGAATAGCTCTGGGTGGTTTCCATAGAAAGAGTCAAGATCATGACGTGAACTTGACTGGAAACAGATTCACACTGACCTCCCGGGGCTGGGGAGTAGCTGAGCAACATCACTTAAGAACTACGAAGGCATTTTCTGTTTTCACATCCTGCCATCCTTGGCATGGTTGTTCATCATGGTCACAAGATAGCTGCCACTGCTCCAGGCACCACATACCTATCTCCAAAGGCAGAGAGGAAAGGAAACCTTAAACACTATTATCCAGGATCTAGTGACTAGTTCATTCATGTCCTAACTGTGAGGCAATTGAGAAGGCATCTGCCAGTGTGAATCCTGGGCTCTCACCACCAGGGGGCAAACTATGGATACAGGTGGCCTAGGCATCTAGAGCTGCTTTCCCGGAGCACCACTATCTGCAGCTGTTGACATAGAAACGAGTTCAGGTGGAACCATACTAGACATCCAGGCCCCCAGTTGCATTGTGCAAGTTGCAGGTGTTTGCTAGAACATTCTGTCATCAGAGCTCTGTGGAGACAAGAGAAACCTGGATTTGGCTTTTGAGAGATGGCCATCTTCTGAGGGCCTGCTGGAGGAGTGTGAGCCTGCAAGACATGCCTCACAGCCCAGGGCAGAAAGAGTCTCCAGCAGATAGTTAGGCCTGTTGGCACATACCTGTAACCCCAGCACTCAGGAGGTGGAGGCAGGAGGATCTTGTGTTTGAGGCCAGCTTGGACTGCAAAGTAAGTCTCAAAGTGGGAGGGTGTAAGAATGTCAGAGCTGTTGTAACATAGGTGAATGTCAAGAGAGACCCTTGTTTATATAGTGTGGCCATGATAGGGGAGTTACCTTATACGGAGCCATTTCATTGGATTAATAAGGCGGAGTTAGAGATAAGAAAGCAACCCCTGTGGACAGAAATATCTTTTCATTTTCCTTGGAAGAAAGGGGATAGGCTAAAGACTGGTGGGGCCCAGGACATGGCCCAGTGTCTCCAAACCCACCATGCACCCGTGTCTCACTTTCTGTTAGTTAAAAGTAAATGGCTAAGTCTAACTCACTGGAGGATAGGAGACTCCACAAAAGCTTGAACCCCAGGGATGGGGACAGGGTCATGATGGTCATGAGAATCATGAGAAATGCCTGACCCACATTCTACAACCTAGCTGGGGAGAATAGCCTTCTTGTCGTAATGCTCTGGCTGTTTCCTGAGAGAATTTTGTTTAGGGGTTCACAGTTTTCCTGTCTTTTTTCAGAGGGACTTTAAGGTCTGGAATTTATTTTGTGTTTGGTTTGTTTTTGCTTGTTTGTTTTTTGGTTTTGTTTGTTTTGTTTTTGAGGCAGGGTCACACTAGTCCAGGGTGGCATTGAACTCTCCACCCTTGTGCCTCGGTTTCCCTGGTGCTGGGTATATGGGAGTATGCCACCTCCCTTAGCTTCGCTTTTGTCTTATTTTGTTGTACGTTCTGGATTCTGTCACTTTGATGCAGTTTGGAAAGCGTGAGACCACAGGAAAACAATCATTATTTCACAGTTGAAAATCACTAAGCTAGCAGTTTCTTTGGGTGTATAAGGAAAAGGCTTGTTTTTATGATTCTTCACTGACCTGCGTAGGGGTGGAAGGTTGTGATCCACTTAGCTGCTTCAGGAAACGGGGGTGAGGCATGAGCAGCTAGCACATCTGTGTGATTTGGGCTCCTTTAATGTTGTCGGCAGTTTTTAAATTTGAAATAATACCAAAATTTAAGTTGTGAAAACATTCTTAGGCATTCTGGAAGACCTACTTAAAAGTGAATTATAAATGGGATGCCCGTTTACAGTTCATGAGAGGCTCACTGTCTGTGGAGCATCCTCAGGTGGTCCTTGCACTTTTGCTTTTTAGCGTAGAACATTGCCCTGAGAGCATGTGCAATCCCCGCCACCATGGCTCTCCTCCATTGAAGCTTCTGCCCTAGGAAGTGGGACGTGGACAAATCGGAGAAGTGAACTTTCTCAGCCACCTGTGGAAGGAAGGGAGGTGCTGAGCAAAGGCAGCTGAAACTGATGAGACGTCCTCTTCAGTCCCCACTGACTCTCTTCTGACTCTGGATGACAGTTCAGGAGTGAGGTCATCAGCTTGGTGGCAGGCACCCTGTCACCTTATACACCAGGAGAAGGACACAGAGTGTGACCTGGGAGAGCGCAGCATGCCTGGCCTGGGCTCACGCACTGTTCTCAGCGAGCAGTTGGGGTCAGTGGCTTCTGTGTAGACAAAGAACTCAGGGAGCCCTGGAGCTGGGCTGCAGCTGCTGGTCCAGGAGAAAATCCAGAGGCCCAAAGTGTTCTGCATATGGCCCTGCCCTGAGTTTCCCCAGCTGGAGGACAGAGGGGAAGGCACAGAGTACTGGGAGAGGAGATGCAGGAGGGAGCTGGGGTACATTCCAGCTGTGTTTGTGGTGGGTGGACTCAGAATTCTCAGGGACTGTAAGTTTCTCACAGCTCCTGTTAAAATATCACGATGTGTCTGTGGAATCCTACTTCTCTGAGGATGAGACCCATCCCTGAAAACTGAGATTCCAGGGACTTCGGCAGAAGTCCCTGCTCCTGTGTATTGTATATGTGTCTTTTGTACCCTGTGAGGGCTGTTTAGAAGGAGGTCCTCTCAAGGTGCTGAGGCTTGGGGTCTGAGTCACACTGGTGAGATTTTGTCCCCTTTCTTTCTTCTGGGTCATGTTTTGCTGTGAGATCAGCCACTACTTCCTGCCTGACTGGACCACTGGGCTGTGTGAGCCAAGGACGCAGGTACTGATGCCCATTCCTTTAGAAGAGAAGTATGTTTCCTTGAGTCGCTCACCAGTCACGGCTCTCTTCCCTTCTGTCACACCTTTGAATTGAGGCTCTGTAAGAAGGTACACACGTCCATGTGTTCTGCCACATACTAGTCTGGGATACTTAGTTCAAAAGGAAAAAAAAAAGACACCCAGAATTTGGTTGTGTGGCCTGCGACTGTCTGACCCCAAAGGACTCTAAGAAATAGTTTCATTTCATTTCCTAAGGACATGTAAGTTGAGTCTTCCATGGGCTTTGCTCAGTGACAGAATCATTCCACAAAACCTGGCTGTGTGTTCCTGAAGCACTTCATCCATGTCCTCATTTCAGATGGCTTTCAGGTCATTGCAGGCAACAGCTGCATCTTTACCAGGAGAGTCCCATGCTGGGTAACAACCAGCCTGCCTCCTGTTCTGTCTGCTGGTTTGGGCTCCACAGCAGAACATAGAAATAATGTTAGGAGAAGGACAGGTTATTTGAAGGTGCATTTAGTCCAGTAGCTATTAGACGGATCAGTTCATCTATCTGAAAAGCGACCTGGATGCTGTGGCTTCTGCCTGGAAACTTTTCCATGCAGTCCGGTGAATCTTGACCACACTGGCCTTGATGACAACATTGGCTTAATCCAAAGTATGAAAGTAATCTCTTTGTCAAAGAGAAGATCTTCACATGAGATAGCACATGAGATCGTCACACAAGATAGCAGTCTTCACATGAGTGAGGTGCCGTCCTGGAATGTTCCAGCTTTACAAAGCATGGGGTTGGAACAGAGAAGCCGCTGCTGTCAGACTTCAGTTCAGAGGCATCTCTATCCTTAAAACCAGTGAGAAGAGGCCAGTGAACTTGGCATCAGGACCATTTTTGGAAATGGTCAGACAGACTCCATCTCACCCCACTCCCAGCACTTGGGAGGCAGAGGCAGGCGGATTTCTGAGTTCGAGGCCAGCCTGGTCTACAGAGTGAGTTCCAGGATAGCCAGGACTGTACAGAGAAACCCTGTCTCAAAAACTAACAAACAAACAAAACCCTCATATTAACCAATCAGACACAGAAAGAAAGGTGCACATTTTTCTTGAAAGTAGAATCCAGCTTCTAAAAACAATTAGGAAAATAGGAGAGGTACTGAGGGCTTCTGTCTTGACCAGACAGTTTAGAGTCTTGGGAGCATCTTCAAGACCTGAAGACAGACTGACTGCATCCAGAGGAACAGTAGCAATGCAGCTCCGATAGCTGCAGGAGAGCCGTGGGCTCTGTGAGCAACACAGTCTAGTTAGTGTTCGGGGCTTGTGGGGGTTTGAATAGGTTTGGCCCTCGTAGACTCATGTGTGTGAATGCTTGGCCATAGGGAGTGCACTATGAGGAGGTGTGGCCTTGTTAGAGGAAATGTGTCACTGTGAGGCTGGCTTTGAGGTCTTATATGCTCAAGCTTCGCCCAGTGTGACAGTCCCCTCCTTGGTGCCTGTGGATCAAGATGTAGAACTCTCAGCTTCTCTTCCAGCACCAAGTCTGCCTGAACGCTGCCATGCTTCCCACAACAATGATAATGGACTGAACCTCTGAAACTGTGAGTCAGCCCCAATTACATGTTTTCCTTCTAAGAGTTGCCGAGGTCATGGTGTCTCTTCACAGCAATGAAACCCTAACTAAAAAAGGGCTTCTTTTTATGGGTCCAGGAGAGGAGGAGGAGTTGGTTGCTAAGGGGTGTATATGGGTGGGTCTCTTGTTTTGATTGACAGGCTTGTATTATGCAAGCTTTTGCTCAGTAAGCATGTCCTTCCCCATGATGCATCTGATTTTAGTCATATGAGCATCCAATCTTATGCACAGGCATAAAATATTAAATGGGGAGCAGGCTTTCCCAAAAAGTGCACTCAGAGGACACAGTTTGTCTTATTGCAAAGACACCCCAAATCAATCTACCCCCCGCCCCCCCCCCCCCACACACACACTTGCCTCTCTTATGACCAGGTAGAATCCTCTGAACACATTTGAATGGAAGTTGACCACAAAAGGGCACTTACTAAGGGTTGCTAGGGAGGGGAGAGTATGTGCTGTTGGAGCCGTCCAAGGAGGTAAAATGGCAGGGACGAATGTGGTCAAAGCACCGTGTGTGAAAAGCTAAGATGAAACCATTACTTAATTAAATGACAAAGATCGGGAAGGATGGCTGGCTTCTCACTGTGGTGACTGCAGAGATCATCAGAATTTGGTGATCCTGGTGTCACCTAAGCTCACTGTGCGTTTGTGGCATAAGAAACATCAGGACACTCCTGTTTCCCTCAGGTGGACAAAGTGGTCTGTGAAATCTCATGTAGAATAGTAAACCAGCCTCCTCTTTCAGAGGGAATCATGGGAGCCACTGGGACATGGTTAGGAGGGATAAGCCCAGACAGCTGCCCCGCCACCTCTCAGAGCCACACTTGAGGCCTGTAGGCATCAAGGTAACAGGCCTGGTGGCTGGCATAATGAGCCCGTGACTCACTGCAAGCAAGCTGTGGTTTTGATTCCAAGTGGCCTCTTGGGAGGAACTTGCTGCCGTCTGACCAGCCTGCAAGTCAGGTGCCAGGCACAGAGCTCCACCCCTTCACTCCAACCTCATGTCTGTTTTGGGGGTGCAGAGCCTGTAAAGAGGTCACTTTCTCCTCAAGGTCCTCTGCCTTCATGTACAAGCTCATCTTATTGCACCCCACTCCTCTAAGAAAGGGGAGCCTCCAAGGCAGGGTTGTGTTTAGAAGCTGGAAGCCAAAGCCTACCCAGTGGTAGCTGTCCCAGTGCATCCTGGGCCTTGACTTGGCCCACCATGTCTGGGTGGTTCCAAAATGTGGTGACCAGCTTCAGCAATCGGTTAAATATGCTCTCCTTGTCTTTCACATCTGGATAATCCACTCCACCTCTGCTCTCTGACATGCTCTGGAGGTCGTATCTGTTGTGAGGTTCTGCTTCCCAGAGTCTTGGCCTCTGGCATCAGAGCCCCTCCGTCCAGCAGCGTCTAGGCACCTTCTTTGTGAGAGTTCAGGTGGCTAAGCAACTGCTAACTTACTTTCCCATCCTTTTGCATCTGACTTTAGAAGCCTGGGTTGGGGCTATAGCTTAGCAGAAGAGCATTTGTCTGTTAGAGGCAAAGCCCTGGATCTGGTCACAGCACATCAATAGATCTGAAACTCAGTAGGCCACCCCATATGTCATCAAGTCCTCATGGGACCGACAGTGTCCAAGGAGCTCTGAGTCTCCTAGCACATGTTTTTAAGAGAGAAATGCACTGCACTGTGGTCCTTGTAAGGGATGGTTGATCAGGGTGCATATTTAAGAACAGCTCTGACTGAATCCTGAGAGCCAGGCAGCACTGGACACATCTCTCATTGTCTTCATGTCTAGCTGCATTCCCTCAAACCAGTGGCTTAACCAGCCACTCCCCCATCTCTGAGAAAGTAACATTCATGGGGATGCTGTAGTGGCAGGGCAGGCAGAGGAGGCAGGGCAGACAGAGCAGGTCCCCTGGCTTTTCCTGTTACCTCCTCCATCAGAGGCTTTGCTTTCTACCTCAGTGCAGGCTAGAACCACCTAGGGAGCTTGCAAAAGTCCACTGTCTGGGCTACACCCCAGACCAGTTAAACCAGGACTGAGGTGAGTGGTGAGTGAGTATGAACTGGGATCACTCTATCCCAGTCCAGCTCCCCTGCTCCTGGGAAGCCTCAGGGAGCCAGATGCAGTTCAACTAAACAAACCACCTTGAGACATCCTTCAGGGTCCCCGGACACCAGATAACCAGCTCCACTTAGCACAGGACTCTGCTCCAAAGGAACAGAGGCCACGAGGCTATCAGCGTGCTTCTCTCATAAGGACACTGAGCTGGCCACCTGGGGTTGCTCAGTCAAATTCCTTCAGAATGTGATTGTTGGGGGTCAAGGTGTTGGCATGGATGCTGAGAGATTTAAAGCTGGGCAACAGCTGCGTCTAGGAAGCAAGTTTCCAATGCTCCTGACAGAAGGTCCTGATGCTCTGAGGGTAGGCTTAGGGAGAGTCTGCTATGAGTGACGGAGGCCGAAGGAGCTGAGGCCACAGGATTCACCAGAACCATCCCAGGTCTGGGGAAGCGTGAACAGTCTCGGCTCCTTCTGTGTTCCCCACAGGGAAAGAGGGGCCCAGCTACAGGAAGCCAACTGCACTTTTAAAGGACTATTTGGAGCATGAGTCACAAGTTTAAAAACAAATTCCATTCTCTCTTCACTCTGCTGCTATTTTATAGGGAAAGGTCAGCTCTATTATCTTTTCCTGCCTGATGTTTATGCAGGTTTTAATTTCAGAGTCTCCAGAGCCCAGTTGATGTTTAAAGGGGTGGCTATGCTCCTCCTCTCCCCAGACTCTAGGTCAGAGTTGCTGAAGAGAAACTGGAGAGCCGGTAACCCTGGGATACCCTTCAGCTAGGACCACCCAACTCAATTAGGAATCTCCAGTGAGGGAGAACGTCCTGAAGGACCATCCATAGAGCGAGGCAAAAGTCACAATGGAGTGACCTTGGCTCAGCTGGCTAGGCCACTTAGCTCCGTTGCTCACGGACCTGCTCTAGGGCAGGCAAAGGTTAGCCAGCCATGGTACATGACATCCCCCTATCCTGCCGCAGCAGAGCAACATGGCCCCAAGACCTCAGACACCACTAGTACCTTAGGGCTATCCTGAGCCAGGCAGGCTTCAGGAGAGCCTGAGCTGACCTTGAAAAAAACAGTGACATTGAGGGATAGCCCCATGGGTACAGCAATTACAAGGTCAAATAGGGACAATGGTCACTTAGGGCACGGTCATTCTGGGAAGAAATCCCATTCACCTTGGACTCCATCCCAGAGGAAGCTTCTTCTAGAAGAGCTGTGGACTCCTGCATGTCCCGTGACTGTTTGTCTGGTCGGTCATCTGCACCATGAAGCTCCCAGTGTAGATGCATAGACACAAGGAGCAGCTTGCACCTCACAAGACTCTTGGAAGCTACCCAGTTCTCTCCCTGCCTGAAACGCCAGGGTCTGCCTAGATTCAACATATCTCTCCTCTAAATCAAGTCTTATTTCCTGTGTTACTTGTCAGTCAGGAGATAGATGCTTATACCCGACCATTCATGCTTTTAGTCATAAAGAGAGTCTAAAAGTTTCATAGTTGTTCAGGGATGTCAGCTGTCAAGGTCGTGGTGAATCTGGGCTGCAATGTTTGAGTTTCCTTGACTGGGGCAGTTTCACAGCAGTAGCCAACAGGCCTTATGGGCTGTGACAGACAAGGGTCTTACCTCAGGGAAGGTGTAACCAATGCTGGGGCTTGTTTCTGCAGGTTTGTGGACTAAGTCAAACCAACTGCACCATTCTGCTGGGGCACATCATAGCTGTGGGGCCCTGGGCAGGGATGGCCCTGAGCCAGCCTCAACTCTGGTGTCTACCTAGTGTCCCAGGCCCTTGCACAAAAATATTTCCTGATCTGGCCAACTGGTCACCCCATTCTACCTTCCCCTGCATAGATGTAGAATGGGGCTAGACTCCACAGCCACCCCTGAGTCACATGGAGGAAAACAGAGCTGGCTCTGAGGAACAGTAGGCTGAGATGCCTTACACCTCATAGATTGTCAAAGCAGAGACAAGTTCCTGTTCATGGCCTTGGAAGGGGCCTTTCTACCTGTGTGACACATGGGTCCTGAGGGGGACAACCTGGTACATGCAGGCTAGCACTGTTTGTTTTCATAGGTGAATGGTCATTATTGGAAACCCCTGCTTTAAGCTACATCCCAGATTATGTATTCAGAAGAAGCCATGCTCTCCAGTGCCTCTGGGAGACATGTCTGGGATCTGTAGGACGGGGGGAGGGAGGGACACTGGGAGCTTTCTCCAGCTCTTCCCAGGTAGGTCCCAAGGTGTTCCCCAGGGAGGATATGGGCTATGTGGGTGGCAGCACTGTCTGTGGGGCAGCAACTGAGGAAGGTGGTAGACACATCTCTGCACAGATGGACTGCCTAGGTTCACAAGGCCAAATTTTCTAGTCACTCACCTCATAGGGACATAGTAAAGACTTGGTCTTACTTTGGCGTCCTGTCTTTTCTGGGGTCCTGCCAGAGGCTTGTCAGGCCCCTGTATTCTGGGCTCACAGCAGCATTTCTACCTATAAAAATCATTCTTCCTAAGCAGGTAAGGAACCCAGGAAGTAAGCTTTGGGCAGTGGCCTAGGGGCAATCTCCTTCCTGAGGTTCCCGACCTCTGCCTGGTGTCTGCAGAACGGAGCCTCTGCTGTGCCAGTACCACCCATAGACTCTCAGGGTTCACCTGATATTCTGTATTCCCTCAACAGCAAATGAAGCTGGTGGCAGAAAACCTGAAGGAGGAGTACCAGGAAGATGGGAAGGAAGCTACCTGAGCTGCACCATGCTGGCCGTCCTGTCCCCTGTGCTGAAGGACACCTGCATCACACCTGCACAGGGAGGGGACAGCAGCCTGAACTTAGCCCTGATGCTGGGCTGTGTGAAGTGGCTAATATGCAGCAGGCACACCAAGGTCTAGCTCTGTGGGAAAAGTGGCTGAGGCTCTCTCTCAGTACCTCTTTCCCTGGTGCCTCTCACTCGGACCCTCCCAGGGCCGCACACACCCTCCAGCTGTTTCATCACTTTGCTCAGGAGCCTCAGCTGCCTTTGAACGTTATCCCTAAAGAGTCACCAGCTTTCCACATGACATTCACAGTAGGTGCCAGTCACTTCTAACCCCAGGGACCCTATTATGGGGTGGTGGCTTAGTGTCTGTGCCCATTATACCCATGGTGGGAACCATGCTGAGGCAGCGGTGGTCGGGGAGTAGGGGCACACCTGAATCTCCTCCTTGCTTCTGTATGGTGTTATGTTGACACTTTGCAACTGAGCTATTAAAGGCAGCCCTTGGCTCCGACTCCTGCTTCTCCAAGACTTGGCAAATGTTTCAAGCTGCCCCACCCCCACCCCCCAGGTGAGGTTGTGACATACGCAGCAATGAGATGGGGATCAGGACTGAAGCGAACCCCAAAGCTTACAGCCAGGTTCTGTGGGGACACTGATGCTCTGACACCTCAAGGGGCCCAGTATGGGCTGTAACCTGCAGCAGAATGGTGTATGGCCAGTGGTGCTGTCTGCCTCCCCAGCTGAACGTACAGTGTCCACTGATTTGCGGGTTTGACAGCTCACCCAGGAAGCCAGCTCTATAAAGATGGGAGCTCATGCCCTTGCTGGACCCTGTAAGCCATCCTGACAGCTATTTAGATGGCAGGCTCTAGGTTCATCCTCCTTAGCAGGAGGTTGGGTAGCCTGCTCCATGCAGCTCAGTGGTCCACTCCTGATTGCCCACTTTACCCAGAGAAGAGGCCATAGCTGGCTCAGTATCACTTGTTTTTAGAAGCTCTGACCCTGAACTTTGTCCTCACCCTTACTTGGGAGGACATACTACAAGGCATGATTATGTAGTAGTTGTTGGTTTCCTGATGGAACTTTCTAGATCAGGCTTATGTTTTAAAGAGCATATGGGCAGCCACCAAAGCCCTGAGACCCCAGTCTCCTTAGCCCAGGAATTCAAGTAAGACCCTTGGCCCTGCCTCCTGGGTTCCCACAGAGTCTAAGCTAGGGCAGCAGTCACAGGAACATAGCTGATTGTGAATCAGAGACTCCTGGGTTACCCCGTCTAAATCTATCGGCTCATCTGCCCACAAGTGGTCCCAGCTGCGGCCTGTGCAAGTTCAGCAGGCTTCCCTGAACTGGCGACTGCTGTTTCCACATGCCCCACTTCTGCCACCAGAGAGAACAGGACCCTCCCCTGGGCCTGTGGCCACAGGAGAAGATGGGTATGGGATAGAATGCACCAGGTGACGGCCGAGAGGCTCTGAGAGGGCTGGCTCTGTGCCTATGTGTTCGTGTTCCCAGGACTCAGAGCAGGTGGAGTATGGTACACAGCAGCCATTCCAGACTCTGTGGTGTGGGTGAAAGCAGAAGTTTGTAGCCCCATTAGCTGCTCTGCATTCCTGTTGTCCCTTGTCACTGGACTGAGGAGGGCACCTGGGAAGGTGCCATCCCACCAGGTCCTTTCCTTCCTTCCTTCCTGCTTGCTCACATTACCTTATTCCCTGTAATGTCCTGGTCACTGACAGCTTCCGTATCGCTGGCCCTTACATACCAGCCATGACATTGCCCTATGAGCCTTGGGTCTTTACTAAGGTCTCCAACACCACCCTCAGTCCTTGTGATGACTGACACCCAAGAGGTCCAGGAGGCAGGGTCAAGGGTCCCATTTGAATTCCTGGGCTAAGGAGACCATAGAGTCTCAGGGCTTCTGCCATTCTCCCTGGGCCCAGAGGATCACCTGTGTGAAACCCTCTGCTTTTGGTTCTTGCCCATTCCAAATACCAAGAGTTGGTCCCCAAGTTCTATTAACAGGCTCAGTCAACATGTCAGTCCCCACCTGACTGGGAAAAAATGTACTAGGAGTCAGTTCCCAGGACAGTGGTACCATGGTCAGGCAGGGGGAAGCCTGTGAAGGCCCGAAGTGCAGCCCATTGCTCAGAGCAAGAGCCCAAGGAGGAAGGGGACAGATGCACCCTGGGAAATTACAGGGGACTCCACATCTACTGCTCTCCTAGCCATGCAGATGCTTTCACAGAAGTCCTTGCGAGGCGCACCATGTAGGCCAGTCGTGGGACAAGAGCCCCAGGCATGAGGGACTCACACATAAGCCTGTCCCACAGGCTTTACCTGGAAGGCTTCCCAGCAAGATGTGATATGAAGCAGCTGAGTCTGGATGCAGCCAGGAGATAAGTATGCCTAGGGACAGCTACCTCAGTGTCCAAGTCCTCACACCAGCAGGTTTTAGCAGATGGCAGGGCTGTACGCAGGGTCCCAGGCTCTGGATCCTAGATACAGGCAGACCAAACTCATTGACCCAGAGACTGTGGAGCCTGGGCCTCACTTTGCCTAACTAAGGACTAGTTTCCCCCACCACATGCAATTCAAACTTGCTTCCCTGCCAATACAACTGCCAATGAGTCTCACAGGTTGTTGGTAGAAATGGATGGCACTGGGGTTGGCTCCAGGCCAAGTCACTTGGCAGTCAAACTTCTGTGGCCTGACACGCATGGCCAGACATCCCCCACCCCCACCCCGAGCACCTTCCACCACACCTCTCACTGGAGGTCTTTCTGTCTCATGTTTCAGACCAGAGAGCCCATGGTGGGCCTGAGACAGGCTAGACCTGTGCTGGTGGCCCTGGGTCTCAGACGGGACGTCTCCCCCACACCATTCTTGTTTGTAATCATCTGTGGCACTGTTAACTCCCTCATAGCAGCTCAAAAATCTCAGAACTTGGATACGATAAGACCAGTGTTGAAAGAAGCCCAGCCAGGCTTTGAGGCAGAAAGCCATGGTCCCCCCACCCCTCCCTTCTCTATCTCACTGGGTCCATTGGATAGACAAGGAAGCAGGTATTCAGAACTTGAGTGACCTGCCCTTTGCTGGCTATCTGGACTGTGTCCACTGCCCTATACTCCATCTCACAGGTTCCCTTCCCAGCATCTGGCATCCTGTTCCCAGCCTTAATCCCCACACCTCTTGCCTTCTTCTAGTGGGAAACAAGCATCCAGGGGAAAGGGGAAACGTGAAAGGGGAAAGGAGAAAGGCCACAAGGTGAGGGCCAACACAGTCCCTACAGGAACCCTGTGGCCCGTCCCCATGGGGTCATGCCTGATACAGTGCTCCCATCAATGGTCAGATGATGCGGCCCCTAAGGAACTCCATGCCTGCCTTCATGCTCCATCCAAGGGTGGCCTGAGGAGAAGGGGACCTGACAATCTGGATCCTTTGCCAGGGTAGCCGTGCTCTTGGGCTTCCTGTCTTCAGTTTGGGAACACACTTCTTTTCCAACCACAAAACGGAAGGAAGATACTTTCCTTAACCCCAGGAGAGTCTTGTCCATGTTTGTTCAAGTGGGCACCAGGGCTGAGAATGGAGGCCACTGTCCCCAATTCTCTAAGCATCTCAAGGACTGGTAAGGAGGCAAAGGGGGCAGGCGAGCTGACAGGGGACAGAGGACAAAGTGGGGCCGGCGAGCCGATAGAGGGCAGAGAAGAGCTGCGTGGAGAACCAACTGGTGTAGGACACCCAGCGGTCACACAAAATAAGTTACCAAACCAGGCTACACATCATTTCAGAAAACAAGTTTTGTATTTTTAAAAAGACTGGAGTAATCGTATTCTGATGAGAAGACAGAATCCAGCTAGAAAACTCAGCAGGGACTGAGATGGGAAATCCCCATACTTGGAAATTAAGCACCTTGTAAAACAACACAATGTAATGATTTATTTATTTGTACGTGTATGGGGTATTTGCCTGCAGGATGTCTGTACACTATGTGTGTCTTGCCCAAGGAGGCCACAAGAGGGTATTGGATCATTCAGGCCTGGAGTCACTGATGGTTGTGAGCTGCCATGTGGGTGCTGGGAATTGAACCCAGGTTGTCTGTAAGAGCAGGCAGTGCTCTTGGCCTTTGAGCCACTTCTCTGGTTTAGTTTAAATGGACCTCTTACATTTCTGGGTAGAGAACAGACAACAGAAGTAGAAAACCCTGGGGAACTTTCAGTGAGTGAAGGTGGAGTCACATACCAGGGTGCCGGCAGGAGAGGTTCAGGCAGGACCAACACAGAGGCTAAGAAAGACTCACTCAGTCACAGAAGGATGCTGGGATCTTGGCTTCATGGCCAGGGTGGCAGAAAAACAGAGCCAAAATGAGACTTCCTCTCAAACTGTCTTTTATCAGATATTTTATCTCAGCAACAAAATTAGTGCAGAACAGTAGGCTCACTGCCATGATCAATCTGTGTGGGTCTGAGGCCTTTGGGACTATTTTCCAGGAGAAATGTGAGAGTTTTGGAACTTTGGGCCAGAAAAACTCTCAAATCCTGTTAAGTGGGGATCGATGGGTCATTCTGGAAGGAACCTGGAAGACAGGTATACTGAGAGAAATGAAGGCAGTGGAGGTCCCCTCATGAAGTTCCAGAGACATGACTTCCTTAGGAGCTGGGCTAGACGCTATTCAAAGTATATTCTAGCAAAGATCACCCATCTCCCAAGATCTTGAGATGAACTTAAGTGGACTGATTTGTTTGATGGAAGAAATTTCAAGACATTAGACCATTCAAGCTATGACATAGCTATTCCACGCTGCTGTTTTACATATCCATGGTGAAAAATGAGCAAAAATCTGGGCAAGATCTTTAAAATTCAGTTTGATGGGGGAAAAGATTTCAAGCAAATTAAAAAGTCCCAGACAAAGAGCATGCATACACCAGCACTGCTGTTGCTGTGGAGATTAGCACCAAGGAGACCAGTGCTCCTGCTAAGAAGCCCTAGGGAAAGACCCAACCTCATGGAGGGCCTGTCCTATGAAAACAGTGTGCTGTGCTCAGGATGGCAATGCACCTGCTTTCTCTCTGAGTTCAGAGATGTTTACTCTGAACCATTGTGTGCTGGAAGCTTGTTCATTTTACAGGTGCTCATGGCTGATACGGCTTTGCATTTCGGATGAGACTCGGGCTCAGGACCTTTTAGATATGCTGGAACTGTTAAAGACTATGGGGCTTCTGAAGTTAGACTGAATGCAGTTTGCATTGAGACAGCCACAAACCTGTCTGTCTCAGGGAAGGAAGGGGTAGACGTGCTGTGTTTGGATACCAAGCTGGCAAGGGACAGAGTAGGATCCAGGATCACCTAGGAGACAATCCTGTCCTTACCTGAGAGGATTATCTAGATTTAGCCTTGGGGAGAAGGAGGAGGTCTGTGAGGAATTAAAGATTAGCTGAGGTAGACAAACCTATCCTAATTGCCAGACAAATGAGAGCTGAGCAGCAGCACACACACTCTGGTTCCTGACTCTAGATGCATATGACAATCTATGGCTATCCCGAGCTCCCACCTCCATGCCTTCCCCACTATGGTGGACTTTATTCTCGAGCCAAAACATACCATGCCTCCTTTAAACTGTCAGCCAAGGTAAACAAGCAACCAGTACAGGCCGCTACTAAGAATTCCTGTTCGTAGAACTTCTGCCGTTGCCATTTGAGGAGCGAGTACCACCAGGACAGGAAGAATTCCAAAGGCTTGGGAGAGTGACATGCTGGCTAGATGTATCTATGTATTGAGTCAGAGGTGGTGGGTATGTGTTCCTGGGGGAGATATAGGTATGTCTGGAAGGCTTGCTGGCCTATGGTCTTGAGTTTGCACCAGTTAGTTAAAGTCAACGTTGACTCATCTCTTTGAGGCAGAGAGGAAGAGGAGTCTAGAAAGATGGCATATCTCTAGCTGGAAGAACCCAACTTAGCAAATTCTCTCACACAACTGATGTTGGACCCTGGGCTGTGACTGCCGAAGACCAGTGGGAAAGCAGAGGAAAAAGCAAGCTGATCTTGCCACAAGACCTTGTTTTGGATGTGTGAAAATGGATTATGGAAATAGTTACACAAACCATTGAATGCTCTAAAACTGACTGAATTGTGTTACAGTCAAATAGTGTACCACGTGAGATGTCTCTCAAGTCATTCCAAGATCTGTCTTCTGGATTTTGCAAATGAAGGTTATGCTGACCAGCAAAGTCACCGAGCCAGGATGCAGCAGTAAGAGGACCTAGTGTGCCAGCAATGTGAGGAAGTGGACTGCAGGTGGGGCAGCTTTTGGCTAGAGTGGCTGCCAATGACTACGACAGGCCTCATGGCTGCCAGGGAGAGGGCAGACCTTGGTACCACAGTAAAGGAAGGGCAGAACACGTGCGGACATACAAAGCAGACTGTGGGGGCGTGTGGCAGTTCTAATGGCTTTGTTTGCTAAAGTAGGAACCAGCCAAATGAGGACAAGCAGATGAAACAGAATTAAGTTCTGGATTCCTTCTGTCCAGACGGTTTAAAGGAAATGCTGCCCTTTGGATAGTAAACTAGGCCTCTCTGGTGCCACCTGACACCGGTGGATAGAACTGTTTTTTTCAGCCCCACCAAGTGAGCAGGGCCCACAGAAAGCAAACCGCATCTCCTAGTGCTGGACTGGGCATGTCTCATAAAAGGAACACAGACTCGGCTTCTATTGCTGAACATCAGTATGTCACTTTATTATTGGATTATTTCCCATCTGTCACATACCTGTCAATGTTCACACAAGGAAAAAGACTGGTCAGAACTAGAGGCATCTGACCAATTAGCTGACAAGTTTGTGTTCTCAGCACATACCAACTCTGGCTCTAGGACATCTTTGTTCAGGCTCATGACTATTAAAATTGGTGTCAAGATTGTCACATCTTTAAATACAGATAGAATTCCAGAAGTACATAATTATATATATATACACACAGAAAAATACAAGACTAACTTTCCCACAATATTTAATTATACACTACTGTAACTCGGCTAGGGGACGAGTCCCTGGCTACAGCAAGGACGTAGTTTGGTCCACTATGGGTGTGGTGGTTCTGCTCCTTCCCTCTGTGACGACACCCGTGACACTGTGACGACACCCCGTGACACACAACACATGCACAGACATCCACTTGTCAACAAATGGGTAAGACAGCACTCAACAGACATTGTGTACCCAGAGGGTCACCAACCACACACAACTAATAAGGCTATGACACAGCTCTGCAGCATAAATGGCCGACACTGCTGATCTAAAGTGAGCACCGTATATACACCTGAATAGAAAACCACTGGAGACCAAACGCAGACGGGTGAGTGCAGAGGCGCCGCTCAGAGGCTGGCCGTGACCACAGAAGAGTATGTACATTACTTGGGAAACAGCTGCGACAGTTTATTGCAATGCCCCTATAGACATCTCTCCTGGCTCACACAGACGTGGCTCCGTCTCTGAGAACCACGCTGGTTTCTGGCCCTTGGAAGATCCCTGCTTAAGAATTTCAAGCAAATGTGCTCTATGGCTTCACCCACGTCTCCCCTCACAGCTCTCAACTATGTGAATGTCACACTGAATGGGACTGCAGCTTAAAGCACAAGCAGTTAGCTAGCTCTAGGAAGTAGCTTAAGTATCATTTTACTTAGTAAAGTCAGGTTACACTGTGAAGTTCTGAGTAATATACACTAACCTAAAGCAGCAGTCACTGAGCACTGAAGGAAGTGGTGGCCTGTGCCCTGCCCGCTCTGAGACACATGCTCAGCTGCACTGTTGTCCCTCAGAACAGGGCAGCAGCTGAAGAGTGAGGAAAGGACCCTGGGCCAGCCGCACCTACCCCACAGGCCGCTTAAACACTGCTTTCAATCCCTTGGGCACCGTGTGAAAACCCAGCATCTGGGCTTCCCAAGATCAGGGAGGAGGCCTGCCTCAGGAGATAGCTATCAGTCCGGAGTCGTCGGTGCGGGAGAGGGCAAGCTAGCGCTCCGCGCTCAGCACGTGGCAGGAAGGCAGCAGTGTGCCACTGACGGCTCCAAGCACTACCCTTTCCTGAGCAGTTTCTTACCAGCCGCTCTTCACAGCTGAGCCAAATGCTGCCATGAAATGGGAGAAACCTGAGGCCACCTCACCACCAAGCTCCTGAACCACCACCTCAGGATGTCCTGCCTCCTCGTCAGAGTGCTGACTTTGCTGCCTGCCCCTGTGTGCACTGTGGCTACTGCAGCAGGCCCTCCGCTTCTCCTCTCCACACAGGTTTGAAGGAAACCCTGCCTTGTGTCCTGCAGGGGAAACTTACACAGAGCCTCTTTTTTTTTTTTTTTTTTTTTTTTTTTAATTTTTGTTCTGTCAGACAGACATACACACTCTAAGTAGAGTTAAGACTTGAGTTCACCTCATTGCCTCACAGAAGATTGTCTCCTGGGTAATTCTATGGGTAAGCTGCCTCTCAAAGCTAAGGAGCTGACCTCACCTAACACAAACAAGACAATCTCTGTCAGTGAAAAGATAAGAGCCCCAACTGCTTTCACACTATTGGTTAAGACAAACAGGTGTGGGCGCTCAAACCGTGGCTCTAAGGTTCTCGGTGCACAGGCCCTGGGTGGCTGGCAGCGGGGGTTGCTCCTCCCAGGCCTGTGGGCATCACCACGTTATTGCTTTGGTTCTGTCTCGGGCACCAGTGTGCCTCAGAGCATGGAGTTTCCCTATCACCGGAGGTCAAGACAGGAATTTGGGCTTTTCACAAGGAAACGAAAGCATTTTCCCTCCAGGTTAAGTGCAGAACATGGATTTCTAAGCGCTCCATTTACGTTGGGTTCCAGATAACACAATTTCATCCTGGTCATCCACACTGAAAATCATGAATGTAAAATCACACAGTAGACTTTTCGGCTGGAAAAGAAAAGTAGCGTGTAGCAGCATGCACAAAGACCATGCATTGTCACGTCAGAACAGATGAAGTGAGCGCGCTTTACAGGTCAGATGACATGGCAGCAGCTGGCGGGGCTGGAGGCGCAGAGCAGCCCTTCCTTGCGGCTGCGCTGGATGTTCACGGAGATGGTCTTTTCGCACAGAGGTAGCTGGAGCGCGTTGTTCCTCAGCTTCTTGGTCCTCACCGGGTCAAGGTCAGCAGAGGGGCTGGGGCCTGGGGCGCTGATGCACATCTTCCACGTGGACTTCTCCTGCACCTTCACGCTGGAGAACAAGGCCTTCTGCGGGTCCAGAATGTACTTGGCGCCATGCAGCTGTGAGCCTAGGCACAGGCTCACGAGTTTGAGGCTCTGCACAAGCTCTGCACCACGTGGAGCGGCAGAGGCTGAGGCGGGGGAGGGTGAGGATGAGTCAGGGCCTGCACAGCGCCTTGAGGACCCTGCTGTACCCGACGGGGTCCCACCAGAGCCTCCCTGGCTGCCACCACCCGTGCCCTGCTCACCCGGGCTGGCCTTGTCCACACCGCCACCGCTGCTAGGCTTGCTCTGGCCGCCACCATCGCCCTCGCTGCCTGGTGGCCCCTCACTGCTGTCACGCCGGTGCCACGAGTAAGCAAAGCCGCTGTCCTTGTCCAGCCTCCGCCGGCTCTCGGAGTCGTCATCGCTGGTCTCAGAGCTGCTGCAGCTAGAGCCCCGGCCCTGGCTTTTCCTGCGGTGGTAGCGCTTGTGCACTGTGCCTGGTGAGGCAATGTTCATCTTCAGCCGGCTCAGCTTGGGCGGCAGGTTCTCGTCCATGTCAAACTCGTCGTCTGACTCGCCCTCCTCGAAGATCTGGTTGAGCACTGGGGCACTCTTGCGAGACGTCAGGCGATTGGTGACCGATGGCTTCCGGCGCAGCACCACCTGCGTGGACAGGGACACAGGCTTCTTGTCCTCCTCATCCTCCTCCTCATCTTCTTCCACCCTGAAGAGACACTTGCGCCCACTGGCTGCGGGCTTCATGCTTGCAGGTGGAACAGTGGACAGTGCCGGCCCAGCCAGCTCCGGGAGCTCATCTTTCTTGGCTGGGTCACACAGGCCTTTGCTCCTGTGGCCATTGAGGACATTGTCACCAGCCCTAGCAGGAGACTGCGGGACTGTGGCATGTGACAGAGGGGTGGCAGTGAGATCATCTTCAAGGTCTTGGGGTACATCAATTTTGGTTGGCCATGACTGCCTGTGTGATAGAGGAAAAAGAAACTGTCATGAAGTTGCTGGCCTGTCCAAGTGTTAAGAGCCTGCTTTCTTTCATATGCTAACCACCCATGGGAAGTCAGATGTGGCAGGCAAAGCACAGGTTATCCGGCACTAGCCAGCACCACCACAGTTGGTGGATGGAGACTGGAGAGGTTCCAGAGTCACTGGCCAGCAATACCTGCACAGATGGCAGAGAAGACCCTGTTTCAAAGAAGGTAGGTGAGGACCAAAACCCAAGGTGTCCTTGAACCTCTACAAGCAAGCCATGGAAAACAGGCCTTCATAATGTTGCATGCACACAGAGTTAGGACAGAATTCACACATGTGGAAAGCATTTTAGGTCCATGATCAAGGACCCCAGAGGGCAGATGTGGCTTGAGGACATGGTCATGTGGCAACTTCATCATACCACTGCTGTCGGAAAAAACATGGGGCATAGAGATGCTGGGGAAGCCCAAGCTCTCCCTAAACTCAACACCACACACTTATATACATACCTGAATACATACACACATGCATACCTTACATACATGGTCACACACCCCCACACACCCCCAGACACACATGCACATCTGCATATATGTTCACATGCATACCTACAAACATGCATAGACTATCATATACTCAAATGCATATCTACATACATAATCTAGATATAGTATCTCACGTATACATGCATGCTACACACATTCCATTACATATACAAATGCACACCTACACATGTGGACAGGCTCATATGCACACATTCATACACACATACCACCTATATGAACATGTACATGCATATCTACTCTCTCTCTCTCTCTCTCTCTCTCTCACACACATACACACACACACACACACACACACACACTTTCTTCAGCCTTTATGCGTACAACAGCATGGATGAGATTCACCTGGGATGTCCAGCACACACAAGGGTACTAGGATAGCAAAACTGTTAACTAAACTTTGTCTTTCAATCTGGAGTTGCTGGTATAGGCAGGTTCTCTGGATTGCCCAAGGGAAGGGTGGACGCCAGAAACTGTAATGATGCCAGAGGCATTTACAACAGCTACTTTGTGACCTACAGTTGTAAATATGTTACCACAGACATCTTCCCCCAACTTGGAGCAACTGTAGGGGAGGAAAAACTGCCTGCCTCTGCCACTGCTGGAGCTGGGTGTTCAGCGGGGCTTCTAAGGCCACCATGTGGGGAAATAGCCAACCAGTGAGCACTGAGTAGGAGGAGCTAAGGCAAGGGGCCATGGAGAAGCAGGAGCAACATGGCAGGATGCAGGCTCAGCTCTTCTCCCTTCCCCCACCTTAAAGCAAAACCCAGAGGACCACAAACACCTGTGAGTACTCACTCTTCCCTCACTGGCTGTCTCTGTGGGAAAATTACAGTTTGTCACTCATCTTTCCTGAGCATATGATATGACTCACCTGTCCAAAATGCCAACAACTGGTAGAGCCCAACAGGGCAAAGATCACATCTTAACAGAACAGAGTGGCAAAAGAAACTGACAAAGGTTGACGGCACTGAGTTCATGGAGGGTATTACTTGGTCAGAGTCGGCCACCGAGAGCTGTGTGGGTGAATGTTCTGAAATCCAGTCAACAAAAGAGGTGGAATAACAACTCCCCACTTCTGCAGGTAAAGCCCCCGAGACAGGTCACAGGTTTGAAGGACAGTGAGGGTTCATTCCACCACGCAAGCCTGACGATCAACTTCAGTGAGGGCTCTGGTCCGAGACCTCAAAAGAAGCCCTGCTGGTCTAACTCAGAGAGCCCCTCCTCACATGACCCTCAGGAGGTCGACGGGACTCAGGTAAATCAGAGATGCTTTGGACCTGAGATCCAACAGCTAGTAAGTCAACTAAGTGCTCTAGCTTCCAACCTCTGAAATCCTAAATGCTCCTATTTAAAAAAAGCTTTCCAAGTGATTGCAGGGGAATCCACACTGCTCTTGGAGAAAATCTTGAAGGAAAAAAGAGTGAGATGCCTAGGTATTGGGAACACCCACTACCACGTATAGCAGAGAAGCGTGCTGTAACCTCTGTGGAAAGCAGCCATCGGCACCATGAGGTCAAGGACCCTCCTACTTGGAGAACTAGGAACCATCAACAAACAGTTCCCTACTCAAAATGTTAACTTACTAATATCAGCAAAGGTATTTTTCTCACCTAAACTGGGCCTTGATGTTGCTGGGGCTAGCAGACCTGGTCTGTATTTCTTTCTCTTGCTTTTCTCTCAGGATCCTTTCAGCAAGTAAAAAGTAAGTGGCGGTAATGTGGTTGTACCTGTTGGTTTCCAGGGCTCTGAGGAAAGAAACCAAAAACAATCAGAAGCTACACAGCTAGGTTTTTACAAGATTAAAAAAATAATATTGCCTAATGAAATCCGGTATCTGGGAAGCTTTTAAAATGAGACAAAAATACAAACTAGAAAGAATAAAACCCTGTAGTTGTTTAGGTTATAACTGAAATCTGGAAAAGCAACTGAAGAAAAATGTTCAGATCAGTGAGGAAACAGCAACCTGCTGCGGTAGCCGGACGGACGGTGTTAGTGTCCCAGACATAAGAAAGGCACTGAGGCTCCCAACAGGGTGTTCTCTGCCCGGTGTGGCTGGCATGTGAAGCTGGGTTTTGCTGAGGAGGATCCTTTGCTTCCAGAAGACTGGACTGAGGACAAGGCTCATGCTACCTAAGGCGCTAGGTGAGCGATAGCCAATCCGAATGGTTGGAGCAGTTCTATTCTTGATCCACCAGCAGTGTAGGCACTGCAGAGCAGTCAGCGCAATCAAGAGGAGGCTCCTCTCACCTTCTCCCTGAGTACAATCAGCATGTTCCTGCATCCATTTAAACAGCAATGCTCACAGGACACCATGTCAAGGCAGGCATCATGGTGGCTAGCTGCTGGGGACCTAACAATAAGTGTATGGCCTCACCCACCTCCTGCAGTGGGCTGTCACGGAACCACCTCACAGGGCTTAGGAACAGTAGCTCTGGTTTCTATAACCCTCTGGCCTGGCAAACTGCAGTGTGCATGGAGACTATGGGCAGGGACCACTGCGGAGAAGCAGCAGTGTGCATGGAGACTATGGGCAGGGACCACTGCAGAGAAGCAGCAGTGTGCATGGAGACTATGGGCAGGAGACCACTGCAGAGAAGCAGCAGTGTGCATGGAGACTATGGGCAGGAGACCACTGCAGAGAAGCAGCAGTGTGCATGGAGACTATGGGCAGGAGACCACTGCAGAGAAGCAGCAGTGTGCATGGAGACTATGGGCAGGAGACCACTGCAGAGAAGCAGCAGTGTGCATGGAGACTATGGGCAGGAGACCATTGCGGAGAAGCAGCAGTGTGCATGGAGACTATGGGCAGGAGACCACTGCAGAGAAGCAGCAGTGTGCATGGAGACTATGGGCAGGAGAACACTGCGGAGAAGCAGCAGTGTGCATGGAGACTATGGGCATGAGAACACTGCAGAGAAGCAGCAGTGTGCATGGAGACTATGGGCATGAGAACACTGCGGAGAAGCAGCAGTGTGCATGGAGACTATGGGCAGGAGACCACTGCAGAGAAGCAGCAGTGTGCATGGAGACTATGGGCATGAGAACACTGCAGAGAAGCAGCAGTGTGCATGGAGACTATGGGCATGAGAACACTGCGGAGAAGCAGCAGTGTGCATGGAGACTATGGGCAGGAGACCACTGTGGAGAAGCAGCAGTGTGCATGGAGACTATGGGCATGAGAACACTGCGGAGAAGCAGCAGTGTGCATGGAGACTATGGGCAGGAGACCACTGCAGAGAAGCAGCAGTGTGCATGGAGACTATGGGCATGAGAACACTGCGGAGAAGCAGCAGTGTGCATGGAGACTATGGGCATGAGAACACTGCAGAGAAGCAGCAGTGTGCATGGAGACTATGGGCATGAGAACACTGCGGAGAAGCAGCAGTGTGCATGGAGACTATGGGCATGAGAACACTGCGGAGAAGCAGCAGTGTGCATGGAGACTATGGGCAGGAGACCACTGCGGAGAAGCAGCAGTGTGCATGGAGACTATGGGCAGGAGACCACTGCGGAGAAGCAGCAGTGTGCATGGAGACTATGGGCATGAGAACACTGCAGAGAAGCAGCAGTGTGCATGGAGACTATGGGCATGAGAACACTGCGGAGAAGCAGCAGTGTGCATGGAGACTATGGGCAGGAGACCACTGTGGAGAAGCAGCAGTGTGCATGGAGACTATGGGCATGAGAACACTGCGGAGAAGCAGCAGTGTGCATGGAGACTATGGGCAGGAGACCACTGCGGAGAAGCAGCAGTGTGCATGGAGACTATGGGCAGGAGACCACTGTGGAGAAGCAGCAGTGTGCATGGAGACTATGGGCAGGAGACCACTGCGGAGAAGCAGCAGTGTGCATGGAGACTATGGGCAGGAGACCACTGCAGAGAAGCAGCAGTGTGCATGGAGACTATGGGCAGGAGACCACTGCAGAGAAGCAGCAGTGTGCATGGAGACTATGGGCAGGAGACCACTGTGGAGAAGCAGCAGTGTGCATGGAGACTATGGGCAGGAGACCACTGCGGAGAAGCAGCAGTGTGCATGGAGACTATGGGCAGGAGACCACTGCGGAGAAGCAGCAGTGTGCATGGAGACTATGGGCAGGAGACCACTGCGGAGAAGCAGCAGTGTGCATGGAGACTATGGGCAGGAGACCACTGCGGAGAAGCAGCAGTGTGCATGGAGACTATGGGCAGGAGACCACTGTGGAGAAGCAGCAGTGTGCATGGAGACTATGGGCAGGGACCACTGTGGAGAAGCAGCAGTGTCCCGTGTCCTCAGGTCATTTCAATGGAAAACTCATAAGCCGGATCTTACAGAAAACTAAGGCCAAGTTCTAAGCCTGGCTTTATTTCTGCAAATACTTATTTTTACTGCACTAAAACTACTCTACAGGGGTGTGCCCTTTATGCAGATATAACCCTTCCCAGAGACTAGAGCTCCTACTGGGCACATGTTACTCACTGGGCAACACACAGGGTCTACATGCCCAGCCTGCATCAACCTCTTCCCCAGGTCAGAAAACTGAATGCAGACCTGAGTGGCCAAATCATGGTTACCTCTCTCCTGCTTCCTTGAGTTGTGGTATCTGTTTCATTAAGTCCATGAAGTAACTGCTCTTTATCTGTGGCCGAGCTCTATCTTCAGACAGGACCTCTGACCACATGACCTGCTACTAGAGCAGACAGACAGACAGAGCATGCCGCTATTACTCTGCTGTGTGGTCTACACTACTAAGGTTGTGGGAAAATGGCTCTTGTTTTGACAGATTTCATGAGCAACTAAATAATGTGCAGATTCCAGGACAGTGCAGAGAGGCTTAAGGAGCAGACAGCAAATCCTTTAGACTTGGGACCATTCATTCCATCCTGGTAAGTACAGAGCAGACCTTGTGGATTTACAGCCTGCCTCTACTTCTTATTTACTTCCTGCTTCCTGATGGCAGAAGCAGTGTGACTAGCAGACCTCCTGATCCTGCCACCACACCTCTCCACCAAAATAGATTACATTCCCTTAAACTACAGGTCAGAATTAAACCCTTCCTCCCTTAAAACACTCTTGGTCAGGTAGTCAGTCACAGTATTAAGAAAAGCAAGCAGTGTGAGCCGTTAGTGTCTGAAGGCTCTGACGTACTCTACGATGGCGTCTCGGTCCGCGATGTCCCCGAGCACCATGCGCTGGATGATGCTGTTGTGCTCTTCCTCGGAGAGGTTCTTGTAGGACACGAGGGGAATGTTATACTTGGTGGCTGGTGATGGGTCCACTCCCTGGAGCCAAGGGTGGCTTTCAATCTCTTCCAGAGAGGCTCTCCTTTTGGGGTCTCTCTGTAGCATTCGTGTGATCAGGCTGTGAAGAAAGGTAGGCCCATTACTGTAGCAAATTGTCTGCAAGGACTAGTAACGATGGCTGTTACCAACAAGCACTGTCTCTTACACGGTCACAAGCAATTTAACTAGGTTCACTGACAAATGAGAATCTGGGGCCACTGTATTCACAAAATAAAACAATCCCAGCCTCTTAGTGCACTGATGAGACAGCTCGTGTCATGAGAATGAATGACTCTCCTAATGAAAATAATATCATGTAACACATTTTTAGAAGTGGACTGGCAAAAAATAAACACGGAATACTTAATAGCTAAAACCATAGTAAAAGCAGGGTTGGGTCATAGGGACAGGTAGCTGGCAGCCACACGGCTCCCTGTGTGGTTTGAAAAGAAAGAGGACTCCATCTCAGTGCCCAGTGAGAAACAAGAAAGAAATCCACTGCTCAGAGGAAGTTGAGAAGGAACACATGAACTAACACTGGTTCTGGAAAACACAAAACTCCTTTCTGTAGAATGTAACTGAAAAGAACTTCTGAACAATGCTTCAAAAACTAGCACAAATAAAAACCCACAAAGGAAATAAGGTGCCATCAGCAAGACCCTGACACACAGAAAATCAGAATGCAGACGCTGGAAATGCCGAATACACAGCACAGACATCCACTGTTAAATGTGCTTAAAACAGCCAGGCAGTGGTGGCGCACACTTTAATCCCAGCACTCGGAGGCAGAGGCAGGCGGATTTCTGAGTTCGAGGCCAGCCTGAGATCCAGGACAGCCAGGGCTACACAGGAAACCCTGTCTTGAAAAACCAAAACTAAAAAACACCCTCCCCCCCCAAAAAAACAATTTCAAAGCAAATGCTGACAAACCTTAAGGAATAAAATAAAGCCACCATCACAGAAGATAATCTTAGAGCAGTGAAGAAAACTCTAAATGCAAACAATTTTGAACAATTAATGAGCTTGACCTTAAAGATGTATATAGACCTCTGACCCCAACTTGAAAATACATTTTTCAAGAACTCAATTGTAACAATTATCCTCATGATAGGCATAAATAAGCCTCAACATTTTGAATACAAGGTAACATACAGACTATATTCTAACTTAACAATCAAAAGCAATAGCTAATTAGAAATAAAACCACCTTGTAAACAAGGCAGGAATAAAATAAGACAACAAAGCCTAGGAAACACAAGAACTATTGATCATATCCAATGTGGAGAGGCTAATCTGTCTCAGAAGCATTCTTAGTCCTAAATATTCTAACAGTGAAGGATTCTAAATATTCTAACAGTGAGGTGCATAAAGTTCTGAATAAGAAAGCAGCCCCTTGTTAGGCAGACAAATACTGACAGGAGGACAGGAAGACATACAGCTGTGAGGTAATAGCATCAGAAGCCAGTCCTGGGACCGTCACAGGGGAAGTGACAAGCCTCAGATGGCTGATGACAAGCAGGAGGAGCAGCCATGCAGAGCATGGTTCCAACAGTAAAGGCATCGCAGTCACTAATGGAAACACACGGAAAGCCACATAAAATGGACATGCTCCTTAAAACACACCATTCAGAAAAACACATTAGGAAAGGCTCACTTTGTTGCTGCTGTTGTTTTCCCTCATTGGAATGGTCCTATAGTTATTACAAATAATTCCTCCAGAAGGGATACATAGAGGCCGTGTCTCAGACCTTAGGAATGGGGGCATCCATGTTGTGTCTGTAACTGGTGGGCTTTCAAATGACACAGTTGATGTAGAGTAAATGACACGGTTGATGTAGAGTGAATAGATAGCGCTTCTGTCTGTTTTTAACTGGAAGCGGAGACGCTTATCATGGACTATAAATATCTAACCCGCACTTGGTGTACGCCTGCTTCCTAAGAGCAAGGACCTAAAATCACCACTGCACATGCAGGCACACAAGTTTGTGTACACATACTCACACGCACATACTTGCACATGTCCACACGCAGAGGTGCAAGTGGGCACTCACACTGGAAGGCATGTCATCCAGCCTAAAATCAACAACACCCAGTACAGGAGGACAGAGTTTCCCAAGTACTCTAGGCTAAAGCCACCATCACAACCAGGACACAGAAAAAGCCTTCTATATGCTACACCCTAAAATAAACACCCTCCACGTGCTCCATCCCCAAATTGCCACCAGCACGAGCACCACACACAGAGCCTCTTCTGTGCTCCAGCCTCAACTACACACTTTACACTCAACTACACACTTTACACTCTCACTTCATATGGTTTTCACAGTAACCCTGTCAAGTACCCTTTCCACTGTCACATAAGCACTAAGCAGAGAAGACAGCATTTAAGTCGGCAGAATCCCATGCCCAAGTTGGGGCTCCACCTGAAAGAGAACCCTCAATCGTGTATCACTCTTTCTTACAGCTTGTCAGGAAAAACTCAAAAAGTTGTTAATACAGAAGAAAACATTTTAATTGGTAACTGCAATCTCAGCTGGTTCATTTAGAAATATCACTGACTGCAAACAGCCCTTTCTCAGGATTCTCTCCCACACAGATGATAGAGAAACCCCTATGTGCCGGTCAGTGCTAGCTTCCCACGGTGGCACACACCAAAGCACAGCCTTTACTCTGTTGTGGGAGGGCATGTGAATATGACATGCTGTTAGTTAGACATGCTACTATGACACAGCCAGGAGGCACTGTGTAATGAATGACACGATCCTGCCAAACAGGAAAGCTCAACTCTTTTCTGGAAGCTTCAACTCTTGCTTTTTGCCACTGAAGAAAAAAAAAAAAGGGCAGTGGCTAGAGACGGTCCTAACCACCACTCTGGAGGCTGAGAGGCAAAGAGGGCTTCTTGAAAGTATGTGCAAGAATGTTTTTCATTCTCCTGTTGAATTTCTTACCAAATACTAATCGGTGCCCCAAACAACAACAGCAGAAGCTTAGTCTCATAGCTAACTGGACTCGGATCCCTGCAGGTGGAGGGATGCGGGTTCCCGCTGTGCCGCTGCGTCAGCCTCTGTTAATGGAGTCGCTTTATGTGCGCATGCTTTACTTACTCCCTGCACCCTGCAGACACGCGGGGTGGCACCGTGTACTTGCAGTCCATGATCATGGTCAGTGTCTCGCTGTCGTTGGCTTCTTGGAAGGGTGGCTGCCCACACACCAGCATGAAAAGGATCACGCCCAGGCTCCATATGTCTGCAAACCAAAGACGGCATGGTTAAACACCAGAGCATCCAGAGAACCAGGAGCACAGGGGGAGGGAAGGGAGGAAAATAAGTATTTTATTCTTAATGTAAAAATACTCAGAGCAGACTACAAAATCTCAACAGAGTTGGGTTTAAGCCCCGTCTGATAAGAGAACTGAGAGATAAGTGTTCCCAGGCTTCTAAGCCAAGGGACAAGGTCCACTCTTCCCTGACTATAGCATGCCCAGCATCAAAGATAAGATGTTAAACTGTGAAACTGGAAAGGATTTGCCTGAGGTCAGCGTTACCTCAGTTGTTCCTGACCTCATTCTGGGGTGGTGACTGGGTCATACAGCTCCTGACAGGTATAATGGAGAAAGCTACAGCTCAGACACACTCAAAACATGGTCATCATGCAAATAAACAGTGAGGGCTGCTCATCAGAACAGGGAAGGCATGGAGGTGGGGGAGCAGAGAGACAGCTCAGTTGTTAGCACAAGCTGCCCTTGTAGAGGCCCTGAGTTTGATTCCCAGCACCCACACAGTGGCTCACACCCTCCTGTAACGCCAGCTCCAAAGGATCTGACGCCCTCTTGTGGCCGCCATGTGCACTGCACTCATGTGCACTACTACCCCCACCCCTAACACACACAGGATTTTAAAAGATTTTTTTTTTTAATTAATTTTTTTAAAAGGAGAATGAGTTTCTTGTCATTAAAGTATCCCAGTACTGTCCAGCTTTGGACAAACTTCTGTCCTGACAGGAACCTGCCAAGTGTGAAGCTGCAGGAACTAACACTGGAGGAACCATAATGGTAACCAACCTCCTCTCTTGTCTTTAAACAAACCTGTCAGTGGAAAAACAAAAGTGATGCTTTTTTAAAAACTTTTTTTTTCCAGAAAAAAAAAGGATTTAAAGAAGGCATCACAAATTTTCATTCCAAAAATTAAAATATATGTGTGCTAATATCAATACACATGCACACACACACACACACACACACACACACACACATATGCAC